>NC_091120.1:154300320-154656987 GCF_040183065.1 Periplaneta americana | reverse complement strand
TTCTGTATGCGGAAACAGTTAAAACAATAGTCGAACACTGGAGCCTTCTCATATCCGATTTCCCGCATCACATGCTTAGTATTGATATTTATTAATGGTAAATTTTATACTCCATGACCGGACGTGTTAATGCGACCATGGATTAAATATGAGGTTCGCAGTTATTTGGGTTGTAACTTTTTTAATGTTATTTGTGTGCCCAGAGCTCGATATTGATCAGTGTGGGGTATGTCATCGCCCTGCATGTAATGCAACTTCCACAGTACATTTGCATGTATAGTCGTCTAATGTTCAGGCTCTTCTAGTTACCATTTCTAAAGTTTGTTGATATACGAACAAATTCAAAACAACTACCACAGGTAGAAACTGATAAAATAATATGTATACCGAGGTTTCATTTCAAAACTTCCCAGTATAAATACCTATTTCAATTTAATTTAATTTGAACAAAAACAAGTCAATTTAGATATTAAGGGGGAAGTTTAAGACCAGTATCAATTGTATTTTGGGTTCACCTCTTCACTCCTCCATCCCCTTTGAAATTTAAAATGGCACCCCCATATTATGATACTCAAAAATGAAAAAGTATTCAATTGTTTATATGTCATTAATTTGTTTCCCATCTTTTGTTTTCTATTGAAGTCTGGCAACCTGGATTGCTGTGCTCCAGTACTTATTGTTCTGGGAAGCAATATAATCCCCACACTATAGAAGAATTTAAAGACAAAATAAGAACAGAAATTGCAATAATTGCGATAGGAGAACTTTTATGTTCTAATACAAATTTTTGAAGTGATGTTGCGAATGTGTGAATGTAGATCCACCACATCTAAATAAGCCCAATAATATAGAATAGTACTCACTATGAAATAAAATTACGAGTGTAATTGTGTGCATGCTTATTATTGATCAAAAGTTATTTGAACAGAAATACGTAGGAGGTTAGGACTGGATAATAATGCAAACTAAGCCGTGCGCGCATGCATAGCTCTAGGTCGTGTTCCTGCTCGAGTGACGAACTCGATTCTCTGTAGGATATCATTTTTACCATGATTATTACTCTTTTACTACTAAGTCATAATACTTTTGACAAATAAAATGGTACGAAAGGACGTCTTTGAACCAATCATGGATGCTTATCGATACAATTTTATCACTTCCGTAGCATTTGTCTATTTTTATCACTTCCCTAGAATTTGTTTCTTTGTTTGCCAACATTTCAAACTGCAAATTCTTTACGGTGCTATGTTTCCCGTATACATAGTCAACTGAAAATGGCGGCTCCGTTCAAACGTTTTGGTGATGCTAACATTAGTGAAGTTTAATTTTAGTAAGTCAATTAATAAATATATATATATATATATATATATATATATATATATATATATATATATATATATATATATATATAGGATGTTTAAAAAATACGGGGCATAATTTCAGGTATGTATTTCCCACATGTAGACAATCAAAATAGTTCATTACAACATGTGTCCGGAAATGCTTCATTTCCGAGTTATGGCCTTCACAACATTGAAATTCACCGGAACGTTTTTCTTTCCGCAGGTCGTTGCCGTCAAAGGAGACATTAAGAGGCAGTCTGACAGTTCATTCCGAGGCGAAGGTTACATTCAGTGTTGTGTAGGCGTTAGACTGTGCGACATGTATTCAAATCAAGAGCAGGCAGAGATACACTTCATGTACGGTAAGGCGGACGGCAATGCTGCGCTGGCTCGTCGTTTGTACCAGGAGAGATACCCACAGCGACAATGTCCAGATCGGAAGACATTTGTACGTCTCTATTACCGTCTGTGCGAATATGGAAAATTTAACTCTCCTGGTTTGGGAAGGGGACGACCAAGATCTACAACTCCAGAAGTACAGGAGGAGATTCTGCAGGCTGTCAATGAGGATGTCAATGAGACATCGATGTGAGGTCTGTATTCAAGCAGGAGGTGGACATTTTGAACATCTTCTGTAATGACAACGACCTACGGAAAGAAAAACGTTCCGGTGAATTCCAATGTTGTGAAGGCCATAACTCGGAAATGAAGCATTTCCGGACACATTTTGTAATGAACTATTTTGATTGTCTACATGTGGGAAATATATACCTGAAATTATGCCCCGTATTTTTGAAACACCCTGTATATTATTTTATTAGAGTACTTTATTTCTTCTTAGGTTTTTACGACGCTTTATCAACATCTTAGGTTATTTAGCATCTGAACGAGATGGTGATAATGCCGCTGAAATGGGTCCGGGGTCCAGTACCGATAGTTACCCACTATTTGCTCATATTGGGTTGAGGGAAAACCCCGGAAAAACCTCAACCGGGTAACTTGTCCCAACCGGGAATCCAACCCGGGTCACCTGGTTTCGTGGCCATACGCGCTAACCGTTACTCCACAGGTGTGGACATATATACACTTTTTTGTGCTTTTATCACCTCCTTACCCTTTTTTTCTTTGTTTGCCAACATTTCAAACTGAAAATTCTTCACGGTACCTACTATAAAACACGCTTTGCGATCGACATTTGTTTACCGGATAGATAGTCAAGTGAAAATGGCGGCTCCGTTCAAATGTTTCGGTGGAGGTAACATTAGTGTAACAGAATTTTAGTAAGTCAATACTTTATTTCTTCTAATCGTGTAATAGTCAATTAAATCCCACTAGAGTTTTGATTTTCTCTAGATAAATCAAAACCTCTAGTGAGAGTATTGTTGATACAAAATTGAAGCATAGAAAAACGAATAAACTTACTAGTAGAACATATGTGTTAACTTCTTGGGAATAATATTTAATTTCGCTTTTAAAAAATTGCTGTTTTTTATTTCAGAATAAGAGTTTTTCAATAATGTAATAGAACTAATAAAACAATAATAACTATAATAAGCATTCTACTTTGAACCAACTTATGTGAAGATTATGGAAATTCCTCCTCTATAAGCCTTTCTTGGTTTTCAGAAAGAGTCTTCAGTAAGACATGGTAATGCGATGTGTCTATCGGTTAAGAAAGTATAACTAAAATGTTACCAATTTAAGAAATTTGTAACTAAAGTAACGAAAAGTAACGAATTGAAAAGAATTGAATGAACACGGATAATGAAATTGCGGGTATTGTCCTGCTTCACCTATTTAATATTGCTTAAGGTAGAGCTGAAAAGCTTAAGTTGAAAAAACAAGTTTTCATGGAAGAAAAATTCGAAGAGTTGAACCCATTCAAAAGTGATTTTTGTTTCACATTTAGGGTTGACATCTGTTATGTTCAGTGTTCACTGGAACGAATTTCCTACAAACACTTTTCAGCTTCAGGTACACCCTCGAGGTAATGTAGGTCCTAGCTGCGCCCTTATGTAGTTTACAAACATTCGTAACAGTTGGCGTGATTTCTCTTATCTTTATTAATTCGGTGTAAACACTCAAATTCAAAGAATAGAAGGTCGAAATATAAAGTTTGTTTCTAATGAAACCACTCCACAGAATAGAGAGAAGTAGAAAATACAAGGGACAATCAATAAGTTTTCGAACTGCCCTGAATGTAGGCAGCACACAGGAAATAGGAAACCAAGAAGTTATCTAGAACCAGGGAAAAACCTGGGATCTATACTAAATTCATCACTTGAGAGGCAGAAAGGAACTCGGCCATAAGGCGCATGTGGAGAGATTCCAAGAATAAACGCAATAGGTCCTTGAGATGTTTGCACAAAATCACGTGTAGAAGCTCAGTTCTTAAAGACAATCTCACGCTGTTTGATAGACTAACTCAACAGGCGTAGAAGCAATGATCTTCAGTGACACGCGCATGTATGTTTAACGGTATAGGCACCGTGCAAGCTCCTCTGGTGGCGACTGTTGTTACTAACTGCTGGACAGCAGCGATAGAGTTGTGCTTGAAGCGTATGAATATACTTAACATCTCAGGTTAAATGATTATAAATATGGATGATCCTAAAAAGCGGAAAGGTAATACAAATTGCTGTGATCTTGAGTATAGTAATGCTTATAGGAACACACCAACCGATATAATTTTTATTCATTCTCAAAACAGAAAACTGAAGCGAAACAACGCTAATTGTGGATACAAACAGTACGCAGACGAAAGTAAATAAGGCTACACTACTTGTAATCATAGTATTATTATATACTAGGCCTGATATAAAAAATAGAATGTATATAGTATAATGTTTATAAATAACCATTAAGTTAACAACGGCAGGAATTTATCATTTAAATTTCAAAAAGTACATAATTACTGAGTTCTTTACATATATATTATGTATAATATTAGCAGCAATAAATAATAATATACTTATTTTTAAATGTGTTCATATCGATATTTAATTCTTGATTTCAAGTGCTGATGGTTCACCTTGGAAACCAACACCCGCTGCAAGAATTTGCGGTATTCATTTTATTGGGAACGAGATCAGAACACCCCCAAAACTAGCATACCGTTCACAGTATTTTTATAAAAGATTACAAGAAAAAGACTGCCTCATCTCAACTAGCTCCGGGAAGGTACGAAAGAGACGCATAAAGAAGAAGAAGAAAAGATGAAAATTTAAGTTTTATAGAAGGCGAATGCTCAACAAGTGTTATTTCGAAAAATGAAGTAGCCATACAGGCAGAAGTAAATGAAACCATTCTTAGTGATTTTGTTTTTTCTTTCACAATTGAAATGTGTGAATTGTCTACGCAAGTGTCTATTCCAATACATGCCGAACTGAAGTCACATAAGAAATGTTATGACAAGCGTTCAGGAACAGATGATATGTTTAATGAAATGCAAAGTTTCCGAAATTATTCTACAATAAAATATGAGACAGAACTACCAAACTTAATGGGAGTGACATTTGTGGTTTCGAATATATTGTTAAAATTGCTGCCAATTCAAACACAATCATACCCGTAGAATCATAATAAGACATATTTCTAATTCTATCATAAAAAATAGCTACCATAGATAGTCGAAACGCCCCACACATATTATTTTTGCCATTTTTATTAGTGAATTTCACATCGAAAGCTTTCGAAAAATTCTGTCCAAGAGTAAGATTAGTAAAGAGAATCATCTAATCATTTTCCAATTAAAATGAAAACTGGATTGTCGTATTCTGCTATGAAGGTGATGTTCGGAGTTAATCGTAAATTATAATTATAATTATAATGTATTTTTACCGCCACTTTAATGTTGTTGACATCCAGAATGGTTACTGTAATTATGGGTTTAGGCCCACCAGAAAAAGTATTGAAAAATGTAGAGTGACAATTAATTGTTCAGAAGTAGAACAGCCACCCAATATGGATCAGATGGTGGCCTTCAAATCTAAATGCTACCGAGGCAGATCGAGTGACGCATTCATAACAACTGATTGCGGATTATTGACTTTATTAGAAGGTGGTGATGAAGTCAGGTTTTCCCGGAATAATAACAAACCTCTCCGATAAAGGGATCATTGTTGTTACTCCACCGTATCTGCATGATGGTAAATTAACAGCTGAAGAAGTCGAAACTACTTACAGCGTTGCCAGTATTCGAATTCATGTTGAAAGGTGCATTCGGCGAATTAAAATATACAGTATAACATTTTACACGAACTATCAATTGAACTGCTTCCGCATGTTGACCTTGTTTATTCAACTGTCCAAAGAGAAGTCTGAACCTCACAAGTGATACCAACAAGACACCACTTATGAGGCAACTAGGCCAGATATCATGAATAGAGTGGCGAGTTTCTTTTCCCTTCCATTGCATATATCGCCGACTAGCTACAAATTACACTAGTCAGACTTCATATGCATACTAACAATATTGTTCTTCCTCTGACATATATCGGCAAGTGACATGCACAGCTTGATAACAGATGTACATATCAGCCAGAACCTCAATCAGAGATAGTATGTTGAAGATATTGTTCATATGTGTTGTGTTTTAGAGAATTTGCAGTCGCCCATTATTCAGGAAGTGTAATTAAGACTACTTTTAGAATTAAATCACATTACAATACGTAATTTATAGAGACATTATACACACAAATATTACGCACGTCATGACATCAAATGTAAGTATATCAATGTTTTCGTAATATGACTGTTCACCCTCATTCAATGGTCTGAAATCTGATTTAAATGCCAAACAACTTCACTGATATTTCAGGAACTTCGTAGTTACATTTTTACACTCCTCTAGCAGTACTGAACTTTCCACTGAGTCTATTATAAAATAATTAAAGACTGGAGATTGCTGACTTTGCAGTGAAAGACCTGCCCTTGGGCAGAACACTATGAATCATTGAACCCATTCTGCCTAATATTACAACTTTTTATCGGCAGAAAGCCGCATTCTAGTGAATGACTGCGAGTCTGTAGTTAATTAGGAATTGAGACACTGCGCGGCGCCACCAGTACGATTTTGAGATCCATGCGCGGTGCCTATAATAAATACAAGTGCAGTTCGGAAATATACTGATTGCACCTTGAAAATTGTGGTAGCGTGAAAGCAATAGAGCCACCCTATTTTTCTACATGTGAGCCGTTCAGTGCAGAAGTGGTGTAAGTGAAAATGAGTAATGAGGTTTAAAGTAAAAATTCTGTAAAATACAGCGCAAAGTAGCAATTGATATGTCCTTCTTGCTATCGACTGACTACTAATATCATCATCATCATCATCATCATCATCATCATCATCATCTTCTACTTCTTCTTCTTGATGATGATGATATTAGTAGTCAGTCGACAGCACGAAGGATATATTAATTGCTACTTTGCGCTGTATTTTACAGAAAGTTTACTTTAACCTTCATTACCCATTTTTGACTTACACCAATTCTGCTATCAACGGCTCATGTAATACAGCATCTTATGTTGAGAAAGATTTATTAAACTGTTCCTTATGAATAAGTTCAAGTTTTATTAAATTTAATAAAAATGATATTTTAATGAATACGTTCTAAAGGAATTCTTGCCATAATGAGCTGCCGTTTCAGGTTCATTATTAAGACGGACGAATGAAATATGAACCACTGTTGCTGATCCTGTGTAATATTTGAAAGGATTCTTTAACACGAAAAGTTTAAGTTAATCATGGGTAAAAGAGGAAGTGGAATTGCTTTTCTTGGTTACGTGCTGCTGCTATGGGTAATGCCTGCCCTGCGGTCTTCGCGTGCTGAAATTAAGTCCAATGGTCATATCTCAAAGAATAATTTCGTAATGTAGGTCGATATCAAGAGCCTGGAAGGGCACAATTTCCGTGATAATCTCGTTTTGTTCTCTTACTCACTCTATTGGAAACGGATTGCTTGGCAACGAGAAACAATTGAGTATCATGCAATAATTCCATTTCGAGACTATTTTTTTTCTTGTTTTCATTGGAGAACGTGCGTGCATTATGTTTCGCTTTCAAAATGGATTCTATCATTGAATAATATTTCATTAATATCCTAACATGTGTAAGAATTATTACGTTTTATGGTGCTTAATATTTTGTAAATACAATTCTATAAAATCCTACAAGCTTTTGCTTCATCGGAAGTGCCAACAAAAGTGTACTATTATCTTTCAAATAAAATTATTATTATTAACATTATTATTAGGCTATTATTATTATTATTATTATTATTATTATTATTATTATTATTATTATTATTATTATTATTATTACATTTCTTGTGATTCGAAAAGGTGCAGTCCAATTGAGCAAATGGTATAATTATGTCGAACTCCATAGATGGTTAACTGCGCAGAACACATTACTAATAATAATCATAATTATAATAACATATAAACAGATATGGAGATACTACACAACACACCAAAAAGTCCACAGTTCAGCTTATTAAAGCAATATGAAATCTACAAACACACAATAGCATATCCACAGCATATCTATACTAATAATAAATCTGTAGCTGAAATTTTTCTGGTAATTTTCGCTTTTCCAAAAATAATTGGTCCTAACATGTATAATTAACCATCCTGAAACCGAAAATCGCTTTTTCGAAATATTTGTTTGTATGTCTGTCTGTCTGTCTGTCTATTTGTTACCTTTTCACGCGATAACGGCGGAACCGATTTATATGAAAATTGGAATGTAAATTAAGTTCGGTGTAACTTAGATTGTAGGCTATATGACATTCAAAATACTTTATTTAAAAGGGGGGTTATAAGGGGGATTGAATTAAATCGAAATATCTCCCGTATTATTGATTTTCGTGGAAAATGTTACATAACAAGAGTATTTTATAAAATGATTTCCGATAAGTTTTATTCCTTGAAAAATTTTGATAGGACTGATATTTAATGAGATAAATGAGTTTTAAAATTAAAATAACTGCCATCTAAGGCCGTGTAATGAATTAAAAAAGAAATGACTTCGTCTATAAGGGGCCTTGGACAGCAACAATCGAAAGCTATGAAAGATAGCCTACAGAGAATGTTTCTGTGTTTGTATGAAGTAATATCGGAAGCTAAATTAACCGTTTTGTATAATTAATTATTATTTCACCATTGGAAAGTGTAGTTTCTCTAGATGGGCATAATGCTATAATGTTATTACAGTAACTTCTGAGTGAATTGAGGACAGGTAAGATTAAAATAGCTTCTTATGCACAGAAAACTTGATAGAAAGAAATATAATTGCATATCACTATATTTGCTGCGTCACTATTTAAGTTATTTGAAGGGTTCAGAACCATAGTGGGCCAAGCGCCATTTACTGAAGACGTAAAAAAACAAGGGTTAAAATTAAGTTATTACGATAATTCAATGGAAATCTATAGCAAGTAATATGAAGTATACACATTAAAACTAAATGATATGTCAATCTCCATTATACTATGGTTGCATGTAATAAAAATTAAAATGTTAAAGAAATTGTCATTGCACCAAATGAGTGCTCTCTTGGCCAAATTGATAGAATTTTAATTTTATTAAAAACAATTTAAATTAAGTAACATATTAAACGATTTATCCTTCTATCAAACACGAATCTTCCCTAGACCAAATGTCCTATTTTAATTATGTAAGTAGTTTATATTTTTTTCTAACGGGTACAGCGGAGCGCACGGGTACGGCTAGTACTTAATACGAAATTCAAATTCATTATACACATATTATTTGACTTAATAATACACAACATAAAATAATAATAATCATCATCATCATCATCATCATCATAAGAATAGCATACCCTCACCACAGAAGACAGCAAACACTGAAAAACAAGACGAACTGAAGCCTCAGTAGTTCAAGAGGCACTGACGACGACACAGCACCAGTGTTGCAATGATGCTGTCTGTCAGTAACATATATTACCTTTTTTAATAAGTTTCAACACTTCTAAAGTTTTAACTCTTATTATGCTAAATAGAAAAATAAAAATTGGAAATTTATGCTTCGAATAGGTGGAAAAATTTAAATATCTTGCAGCAATGGTAACAAATATAAATGACACTCGGGAGGAAATTAATCGCAGAATAATTATGGGAAATGCGTGTTATTATTCAGTTGAAAAGTTTCTGTCATCTACTCTGCTCTCAAAAAATCTGAAAGTTATAATTTATAAAACAGTTATATTACCGGTTGTTCTGTATGGTTGTGCAACTTGGACTCTCACTTTGAGAGAGGAACAGAGGTGTCTGAGAGTAAGGTTCTTAGGAAAATATCTGGGGCTAAGAGGGATGAAGTTACAGGAGAATGGAGAAAGTTACACAACGCAGAACTGCACACATTGTATTCTTCACCTGAATAATTAGGAACATTAAATCCAGACGTTTGAAATGAGCAGGGCATGTAGCACGTATGGGCGAATCCAGAAATGCATATAGCGTGTATACTTGAGAGGCCGGAGGGAAAAAGACCTTTCGGGAAGCCGAGACGTAGAAAGGAGAATAATATTAAAATGGATTTAAGGGATGTGGGATATGATGATAGAGACTGAATTAATCTTGCGCAGGATAGGGACCAATGGCTGGCTTATGTGAGGGCGACAATGAACCTCCGGGTTCCTTAAAAGCCAGTAAGTAAGTAAGTAGTTACTAGCGGTATAGTCTAATTATGCAAATGGTCAGTATCATTCTCCTAAACCCCAATCCTCTCCGAAACTCATCTTATCCTCCCCTACTAGGTCTCACGAATGCCTCACAAGTAGAGAGAGCCTTTGTAGAAGACCGTAAGCTAAATGTTTTGAATTAAATAGAATTTTTCAGCTATTACCTAGTTGAGTGATACATCTATAGTGACGCAAATTTCACTCTGTGACATGAGTGTCAGAATCTTCGTCTTAAAAAAAATGAAACAATGCTTTTGAAGTAATCCAAGCTCAGTTTTAAA
Source organism: Periplaneta americana (assembly GCF_040183065.1). NCBI lineage: Eukaryota > Metazoa > Arthropoda > Insecta > Blattodea > Blattidae > Periplaneta > Periplaneta americana. Next base: position 154,646,653 of record NC_091120.1, on the reverse strand, counting down.
ATCATTTCACTATCTCTACCCCACATATTTTTATATTTAAAAAAATGTTGACTTCCATACTGAAATGTACAGAAGAATAACAAGTGATTACCTTCCAAGGAAGTGTAATAATGTAAGAAATAGTAGGAAAATACGCTATTTGGAAGAAATTCAAAAGACATAAATAACGTACAGAATTTGAATATATTAAACGAGTTTCATACCACTACCAAAATCACAAGTGAATGAGCCAACACACTTTGTGACAAAAAGGACCACTGCTACACTATTCCATATTTCATTATTATAACATTAAAGCAAGTTTTAAACTGTGAGGATAGTGTCAGTATTTATTGGTATATACAGTAATAAAATGTGGTTGAGATATTATGCTGTTATTATTGTAAAGTAAGCCAATAAATTATTTCTGTAATATATCAGTTGCAATTTTTTATTATCGATACTGACTTTCTGAATTACCGCTAAGTGGGCCGCTACTTGCCCATGCCAGTTTTCGAATGGAATGGCGCGATGCAGCATTAATCGAAACCTGTTTTCATTGTTTATTTTCATTGTTCATAATTTCATTATAGCTGTAATTTTAATTTTAGTTCCTATTTTATTTTATTTTATTTCCTATATTGCTCTTATATTAATATATTATATTATATAATTTCGCTGTAGCTGTAATTTTAATAAGTTCCCATTTAATTTTATTTTCTAGATTCCTCTTATATGAATATATTATATTATATAATTTCACTGTAGCTGTAATTTTAATTTTAGTCCCTATTTTATTTCATTTTCTATATTCCTCTTATATTAATATATTATATTATATAATTTCATTGTAGCTATAATTTAAATTTTAGTTCCTATTTTATTTTATTTTCTATATTCCTCTTATATTAATATATTATATTATATAATTTCACTGTAGCTGTAATTTTAATTTTAATTTCTATTTTATTTCATTTTATTTTCTATATTCCTCTTATATTATATAATTTTTATTTTAGTTCCTATTTTATTTTATTTTCTAGATTCCTCTTATATTAATAAATTGTATTATATAATTTCACTGTAGCTGTAATTTTAATTTTAATTCCTATTTTATTTTATTTTCTATATTCCTCTTATATTAATAATACATCTGAACTGCAACCGAACAGGAGCGCTACTCAGTCGGTCCTCATTTTTTTAATATTACTGTATCCTCTTTTTATATTGATTGTATTATTTTATTTCTATTTCTATTGTTGTAATTATATTCTGATATTCTGTAGACATACACACGTTTTTAGCGCGTACATGCATATACTTGTACACTTTATCCGGATAGAAATAATGGTGTATTTATTTATTCAGGCGGAATTAAGACCATTAGGCCTACTTTTTCACTCAACCAGCAATAAGCCCTTATCTCACATTCAATACTTTAGTCGTGTTTGATTCGTGATGAAACATTATATATAAAGAGAAACTATGCTCATTTCATCACTTTGAAAAGAGATAGGCCCTGCATCTACGCGATAGTGCAACAACCACGCCTGATATGATTCAGCAGCCTTGAAAAAAAAAGCGATATCTCGATGTGTGCAGAGTTACATATGGTGCTCAAATATTGATTTATTGCCGCAGGAAGCAAATTTTACAGCGTTCCTACATTTAAAACGTTTTTTAATTTTTTAAGATGAAATTTTAAATTCTGCATAAGTTATTGAACTATTCTGCATAAATTATTGTGTGAATATGACATCTAAACTTCGTTTCAGTTAGCTGTAGAGTAAGTCAGCACATTTGGGTGGAGCGAATGGGCGGAGCCTATCAGTGCGGGAGTGTGTTGCATGCTATATCTGCTCGCGACCGGTAAGGGGTAAGATGCGCGTGGCAAGAAGTGATAGGTAGTGTGGCATCTTAAACTGCAGTTTAGTTCATATAGAAATGATCCCCTTTCTGCAGTCGCTCGCTCCCTTCAAGCAATGCTTTCTTCCCAGAGCGGTCATTGGACTGGCCCTCTCCACTCACCACTTTCGCAGAGGGCTTGTTTCGACTGCTATGCCGTAAAAAGCTTAATTGCAACTCTAAAAGGCTGCAAAATACCAATAAAACCAACCTTATTAGGACCTTTACGAATATGAATATACCCAAGAACCTTACGTTCCAACAAGGTTAAAAAAAGGAACTCCTACTATAACAAAAATAACTAATAAAATAAAAATAATAAACAAACCTAAAACCTCCTTAAACATAAATACTATCTATAGAATAAATCTATATTCAAAGATTCTAAATCCATTGCACTCATCTGCCAAAATAGCAAAAATTAATAATAATCATAAAATAAAAATTATTTCAAATATCTGGTCCTCTCGTACTAGGATATAAAATTAATTATAGAAACGGAGTTTATATATAGAAACAGTCCCAGGAGCAAAAAAATGACCCGACTCTTGAAGCTCCTTACAGAGCACGATTCACACCACAACAGTTTTCAACCCAGTACTATTTAAATAGTATTACAAGAACTAATGCAACTAATGCAAAAATACTTAATTAATCTGAAAATGAGATAAAATTAATGCCTAAGAGTCATTATTAAACAATCACGATACAGTACAATCTCGATTATGACAATTCATCGCAAGTATTCCGATAACTCTATGCTAGCGTGCTTTCTCGCAGACTACAAAGTTCGGGATTCGGATACTGTTGACAAAAGAGTTTTGATTGATAATTCAGGTGAATTTCGTTTACCATCATTCGATTTTACTGCACGATTCATAAATATTCATCTACTATTGAGAATTATCAAGTAGATATTTTCATGTCATATTTTCAAAGGACTTATGGGTTACAACAACAATCGAAGTAAAATGACTTTCACTAACTGCCAAAGTGTTCTCGTGTGTACCACTACTTTGAAGAACTGAGCATGCGCAATACTTTGAATATGGAATTTAGACAATTCAAGCGAGCCATTATTTTTCAGGGACTGTGCGTGCGCAATGCAGTGGATCTGGAACTTAGAAAATTCAAGCGGGCCATTATTTTTCAGGGACTGAGCATGGGTAATGCGTTGAATCTGGAACTTTTGAAAATTCAAGCGGGCCTTTTTTTTAGGAGCTGTGAAAACTTTAAGTTAACGTTCAATGAAGAGAGGAACTTGTCCATTTCCTAAACATTAAGCTTTAAATATTATGTCAAATAACATACAATGAAATAATTCAGACAAACGATTATGAAGTGAGGATTTTTTATAACACGAATAGTCTCTTCCTTTAGAGGAAGATATTACTCCAAGCAACGCAGTTTAAATGATAAACTGGGTATCTCAGTGTTTGTAATGGTAATTTAAATTCGAAAATTTTTGTATTTAATCTTAATTTGTATATTTGTGCATGAATGTGATTATTCCGGGAAAAATACTTTTTCGTTACTCAGTATTTTCCAATTAGAAATAACACGCTAAATCTCTGATCTACAGCTGCACTTGACCTAATTATTATTAGGTTGAATTTTTTTCCAAAGTTCAAAACTGTAAGTGAATGTCAGGTAATCAATGACGAATCTGCGGCCTCATCTCACCAAATACCATCTCGCTATCAGAAATTCAATCAATACTATATAATCTTGCAGTCGATAAGCGTTATTAAATAACCGAATAAAAACACGCTTAACATCATACGTTGATTATAGAAAAATTGTGTTTCATCTAACGACGCTTTTAAGTGCAGAGATTATTCTCATTAACAGTGTCGCAGCAATGGTCAGAGTAACGACTTCTCGAGCTAATTATGTACATTGTTTCGTTCCATGCCATTCTTATGGGAAGAACACCATATACCCACTTAATTTGCTATAGCCTCCAGGCTGAAATATCAATTAAGTCTGCTAATTAAGCGTGGAACGTTGCTCTCCCCCTCTTCGCTCGTCGGTCACGCCACCTGTACGACTTCCAGCTATATGACATTTTAGGTCAATAGTTCATAGTCTTAAAACAATATTGTTCTAACGGCCGTACTGCTCCTAACATGTATGTAACTTAAGAAGTTACTTTGAATCTAATTGAGACTAATGAATATAAAATGTTTATAGAGAGAAACAACCTCTTCATACTTCGAAGGTTTTTAATTTAAGAGGACTACGTGGTGAATTCTACAAACTATTGCATTTTCTCTGTTCTTCAGGGAAGTACAGTAGAACCTCTATTATCCTTAGAGTCGAAAATATCGGATAATCCGTACCGTAACATTTTTTTTTTTTATAAATTCATAGGATAATATTACTTAGTTTCGTAATTCAAAGCTCCTGTCGTACTGCAACCACTGGCGTATTCATACCAAACACTATACAAGTCTTGTCAATTGATGTCCATATGAGCAAGCGCGAGCTTTAAAGCTGAGGAGAGCCTGAGCGCTTTACAGCGGAAAGGAAAGAGACAGACGAAAGAGGTGGTATATGCCGCTTGGTCGAGCTTTATTCAGGGATGGCCAGTACTGATTCAATAGATAAACGGAAGAGAACTTATTAAAACTGTATCCATGTTAATTTTTAGATTTGTCTGATAAATATGAGTGCAATATAAGAATGTAACTTTTAATTTTAATGTTCATTTTTCACAAGTTTGATTTTTTTTGTTCAAAAGAAATATTTTCTCAACTTTTTTTTTTATAGAAAAGTGAAATTTTCAGATATAGGCCTATTTATTTAGTAGCCTTACAGAATGTTTTCGTAAATCTAATATACCATAATATGTATTAGGCCTATTGAAGACAGTGTGTAGAAAATTTAGAAAATATTAGCATGGAAATTGTTTGTAAGGAAATTAATTAACAAAGCAAATACTGTTACATCATAAGCAAAAGATACGTGCCTATGTGTCGTATACCTTTAGCACATTTCCAGAAAATAATTTAATAGTCTGATGATAGGAAGTTGCTCATCAATATCACCTTAAAAGCATAATGCAATGAGAGTTTTGTTATGGAATATTAGTTACACTTAAAACATATACAGCACCTAGATAACTTTGTTTTGTGCTGTAATATTGTTTTGATTAGTTTATTACTTTTATAAGGTTAAAGGAACCATCAATACCAATTCCAACTTATCATGGGTACTTAATCTCTTTTTTTTGGGGGGGGGGCATCACTTTCTTTATGAATGATGTGTTTCATCCATTTAGTACTATGGAATTTATGTGAATATTCCTTCTTAACTCTTTATTAACATTTAAAACACAACTGTAATATTAAGAAATTGGTATTAGTACTTTTGTTTTACAGACAATATAGATAATATCAAACAGAAAGAAGCCATATAAAAATAACGACATCAAATTTCACTTTCCGTTTGAAGTTTGTGCACCACTGTTTTCTTAATCCAACAGGCTGCTTATTCATATACACAACACTTCCTCTTTCCAAACTTAGCGCTTGATGCCCGCGCACGACGTCAAGGTCAGAAAAATGCGCTTGCTTTGATATCACTGCACTAGAGTGTGGAATATTTTGCTCGTTATAACCAGATTGCGGCGCAGGGTACGGACACGCATTAAGTTACGAACGCACTGACCACTGTGTAGTGTAGATCGAGGGGAATGGGAGATTGAGAATGCAGTTACTCCTGCCTTAACATGTAAACATTCAATCATAGTAGGACACAAAATAAATGTTCACGTTTACAAATATAATATATACAGTGCATTTCTAGTACAAAAAGTAATTGCCTAACATTACATGTTTCAATCTTCCTTATACTGTACAAGTTTTAACAATTTAAAATAATAATTTGTGTATGAGCAGAAAAGAAAAAAATATACTATACTTACATAAAATACATTTCTTCACAAGTCAATGCTCCGAATTGCAGGGTACATTCGCAACGTATCAAAAGAAAACTTTTTTCAAGATGTCTGATTTTGAATTGGAAGGCCAGTTTTGACTGTATAATTAAACAATATGTTCCATGTATCTTTTGCTATTACACTGCTTGGAAAGAATGGAGTTCTATCTGTCCATATACTTTTTTAACAATCTGCAAGGTTGTTTTTTCCCATTTATTAAGAAAATATTCCTTTCCGAACTTCTCTAAGCTCGTCCTTAAGGGAATGCTTGGTGCTTTTAATTTTCGGTATGTTCCTCAGTACTGTGAATTATAAAACAGCGAAATTAACACTAACACAAATATGCATGTATAAATAATCAAATAAATAAATGAAAAGACATAAAATATACTTTCTTACTCACAGGATTTTAAGTACGTGTGGTGATTGCAAGGATCCACGCGAAGCAGAAATAGAAACCCGGTAATGCAATTTCTTACGAACCAACTGTACTCTCACAGTCAGCGTATTCCGAATCTCACCGGATCGGTGGACAACAATGACGTCACGCTGCAGCGGAATAGGAACAAAACTGCTGGAAGATTCGATGGCTGTCATGGCGGCTTTACAAGTTGTTGTCTGTGCTATGCTAGCAAGATTTTGGGAAATTTCTGTACTGCCATCTCGTTAAAAAAAAAGAGAGCATAAACAATTTATTTCTTGAACCGGTAGTAATAACTGGTCCGTTGACATGTTCGCTCATAAGCCATTAACATTTTCTTTTTACGTTGTCCTCATTACAAACAATACAGCAGAACCAAAGCAGAACACACCGCCATGACACAACAGTGCACGATGTCATTCGTCTGCTAATTCTCGCCCTATACAAGAACCAATCAGATTCACTGATGGCGGCTGATGGAGACTGCCACCACCTCTGCAAGCTGATGGAACCGGTGTGACGTCATCGTTGAAATTCGGAACACCGTGATGCCATCACATAGCTCAGCGCTGAGATTCGGAATACGCTCACCGCCATCCCAACCCATGGGTCATGGCATGTATAGGCTACTCCGTGCGTTACAAACTTCAGTCTTACGAGTCGGTGACCCTAGGCCACAGTCTGATTAACCCTCAACTGGTATCTATGGTCAATATAGACCCATATTGCTTGATATCGTAATGGATACTTAAAAAGCGATACCAGTTGAGGGTTAAAACTAAAAAACACAATGAAGTACAATAATATGTAGCACTTTATCCTTGTCTTTTCATTAATTTATTATTTTCTTACTTGGCTACTTAACGACGCTCATCCAAACCTATGTTAGCGCGTCTGACCGCGAAACTAGGTGGCCCAGGTTCGAATCTCGGTCGGGGTCAATTACCTAATTGAGGTTTTCTCCGGTATTTTCCCTCAATCAAATATGAGCAAATGCTGGGTAACTATCGCTGCTGTATCCTGGACTCATTTAACCGACATTATCACGTTCATTTCATTCAGACGCTAAAATAATCTGAGCGTCGTAAAATAACCCATAAAAATTGACGCTCTATCAACTACTGGGTTATTTAGCGTTTATTATCAATCAGTGTTTTTACTCACGAACTGAGGTTTCCATGCGGACGTATTCATTATGCAGTATACATTATACTGTCTACAACACATTAGCGTACACTATAAAGAATGAAGTTAAATTGAAAAATAGTCATAATATTGATATTTAAACACATTTTTGAAAATGGTGGCCGTTCATTTCGATACAGCTTGAGTTCTAATGTGCATATTATCGCACTATAGACTATTGTACGTAATTCCATTTACCAGGTTCGTACTTCGTATCAGTAACTCATGTTGAAATAATTCTGTGCCTACTCTATAAAAGAGACGTTACTTACTGTAAATTCAATCTTCACTTCTGTCCTATCCGAAAAGAGAAAATTACTCAGACATGCTATCTACTGTCCATCCAAGTGGTTAAGTCGCAGCGTCGTAGAAAGGGAGGAAATCACGTGACAGTTAATAATTTAACGAGGCCCTTTTATTTAAGTTATTTTAAACAATTTTATGGGTATAATATTACGTAGACGCCCAATTCCTAACAGAAATTAATGTTGTCGGAAAAGAGCTAAGACAGCCCAGCCACTAGCATTTACAGAGAGGCGAATAGAAGCAGGTGGGGGAAACCGGGATGCGACTTAGGCACATGGAAAATGATGCAATATTGAAAGCTCTTTAGTCACTGGAAAACGCGAATATATTTTTGGAACGTACTGTTTATTATGACCGTAAGGCTACTATGACTGTATATGCGGTCTTGGATCTGTGTGGAGGACGGTTGAATGAACTTCATTAGTAGAAGGGGTGGGAGTGAAGTACATTCAAAAACTCAGGTACAATAAAAATTGAAATAAAAATAAAATGATGTCCCTGGACTTGGAATAACACATTTTGTTTTGACACACAGCAGAAAACATTTTGCATAGACGTTATACAGTTAGACCACTCGGGCAGTAGGACAAGGACTGATTGGTAGGCACGTGTTTGCAATTGTGTGGAAGTTCTCGGCGTCATTTATTTGAAAACGGGTAGTTAATGACTATTTTATAACTTGGAAAAGACACCCTCTGCTACAAATAACTGCAGCAATATGGGGATAAGCTTACTATTATCTCCAAGAATATAAATCTTTGCTTATGCACCAGAATTAAGATGCCAAATACAATTTGTAGGAAAAATTCTACTGGTACAATCTCACCCGAGGTGACACAATCTCACCCCATTTTATGTGTTTCTGTTGTAGACAGCTTGTAATAGTTCTATCTAGAAAAAGTATTTACCAACATAATGTAGGCTACAGTACTTCATATTTTTTTCTGCAGAAAAAGTAAAAGCAGCGAGAGGAAGACAGTCTGTCAGTCGGTTAATAGAGTGATAGATAATCGGGGCTCTACTATATTTATTTGGTTTTTGCATGCTGCACTATCATCCTTCTTGAATATCTTCTGCATTACTCATCAGACGTGCTATCTACTGTCCGTCCAAGTGGTTTTGTCGCAGGGTCGTAGGAAGGGGGAAATCACGTGACAGTTAATTACTTAACGAGGCCCTTTTATTTAAGTTGTTTTAAGCAGTTGTATAATATTACGTAGACGTCCAATTCCTAACAGAAATTAATGTTTTCAGAAAAGAGCGAAGACAGCCCAGCCTCTAGCCTTTACAGAGGGGTGAGCAGAAGAGGGTGGGGGAAACCGGAATTCGACGTAGGCAAACGGACGACAAACGGGATATGATTCAATATTGAAAGATCTTTCATCACTGGAAAACGCGAACATATTTCTGGAACATACTATACTCACTAATTCAGTAGGGCCTACTGTTTACTATGACCGCAAGGCGACTTTGCATACACGGCCTTGGTTCTGTGTGGAGGACGGTTGGAAATTGACTATTAGAGGGGGTGGGAGTGAAGTACATTAAAAACTCAGGTACAATAAAAACTGAAGTAAAAATAAAATGATGTTCCTGTATTATTAGAACAGGAATATCATTAGACTTTCAATATTTTAGGTCTAAATGTCAACTATATAAAAATGGTTTAAATGGATAGGTGGATGGACAGAAGTAAGAAAATAAAGACGAATGGATTATTGGGATTATTGTGGTGGATGGAAGGATATATGGATGGATGGGTGGATGAATGGAAAAAGAAAGGAAGGCTTTAGGGAAGGCATTAGGGAGGTATGGAATGATGAAAGGAAGGACTCTGTTCTAGAATTATTATGAAAGCCTGCAAAGAATAATGCACATCAATTAATATTTATAATATATTAATACATTTTTGTACATATATCACTGTTTGTTTCTGTATTCATAACCATGGTCTATTGATATAAACATACAAACTGGAAGGAGTTCAGAATAAACTCTATGAAAAATTGAAAGGATGCTAGTGAAATGAGCACTTATTTATAAAATTTGTGACCAAACTGCAACAAGGAGGGCGAGTCTCTTGAGATGTTTTTGGTCGCTTCATTCTCGAGAGAGTTGGTCCGAGTCAAGGAGTGGAGTGTATCGATTGCATGCGGGACGAGACCCGAGAGCTCAACATTTATTAGATTTCTGTGCTTTTTATCCCATCGACGATGAAGTTGACCGACGGAAGGCTTAATTAGCGCGGTCTTAAAACTGGTGACCCGCCCCGTTTGTATATCCGTCCACGGCTTCTTTGTGGGTGTGTATCTGTCTATGTAATTAGAGGGTCGCACCACATGCCGCTTCTCCTCTCAACTATTCTACAGTCAATACGTTCTCGTAAGCCCATTGCCGCTCGAGAGATATTAAATTGTGTATTCGTAATCTTTTAATAAACTGATATTTGCAAACAGGAAACGTTATCTATAAAGAGCAATAGGATGACAAGGTGAAAAACGTCATTTTGTAGGAATTTTTCTAGACTTACAAAAAGCTTTCGATACAGTCAATCACAATATACTTTTGAATAAAGTGGATAGATTGGGAATTAATGGAATGGCTTTAAAATTATTTAACTCTTACTTAAGTAACAGAACTCAAGCAACTAAAATAAATGATCACCTTAGTGAATCACGTAACATTGATATAGGTGTACCTCAGGGGACGATTTTAGGTCCTGTTTTGTTTCTAATATATATCAACGATTTACTTAAAATTGACATTGAGAAATATTCTGGTACTCTGTATTCTTATGCTGATGACACTGTGGTTATATTTATTCTAATAGTGGTATTAACATTATTAAAGAATGGCTGGATGCTCACTTACTTTCTTTGAACGTTTCTAAAACAAAATTAATAACATTTTCATTAACATCACATGGCCTGGAGCAACTAAAAATGAATAATAATATAAGTATGATTGTAACCTACCTACTTGCTCATGTAACGCTTTAAGTATATCCTCGACATTTACCCACACGGCAACAAATGTCGCACGCGATCACTGCATTTTATTAATTAGGGCACTCTACACCATAATTTATTAATGTAAGTTGAGTGAGAGTAGCAAGAAATTTTCTATGACTTTTTTTGTTCTCGCACCAATTTAATTCTCTAAAATAGGGGTTCTCAACCTTTTCCGGCCAAGATCAAAAGTTAACTGGGCGATAAACTTGCGCGACCCATGGGCCTATTTTGAAGTTAAACAATGACACTGTAATAAAACAAGTAAATAAGTAGTATATAGCCTACATATATACTTTTAGCGCTGGACCCTGGACTCATTTCGCTGGCATTATAACCTTCAACTCATAGGCGTCGGTTCAGAAAAACCAAGGCTTCAGACGACAGAAATCATCACAGTTGATAAAGCGTCGTAAAATAACCCAATTAAAAATACAATTTTATTTCTGTGACTTATACTTTATAATTGCTGTATTCATGTTATTTCTTTTCCTTTTACTGTGATTCACGTACATTCACAAATGCATTCTGATAAGATAATAAATTATTATATCAGAATATGCATTTGTAAATATCATTGCTCTAAATAACTAAATACAATACATTAATACAGGGTGATCCGTTTGGGTATGGATAAAATAAAATCACCGTAAACAATTTACTACTGAACTTTATTTGTTGAAACTTTGTGCATACAACACTGAAAGATGGGAGATTCCTCAGAGCTCAACATGACCCACATTGCGCATCCTGCACAACTCATAACGGTGATGCAATTCAGCCATGTCCGTTGTAACGTAAGAGGGGTGATTTGTTGAAAAGCTTGAGTAATTTTTACTTTCAGATCATCAATGTTCCTGGGTTTCTGTGAATAGACAATGTCTTTAACAAAACCCCACACTAAAAAGTCAGGAGGAGTTAGATCTGGGGAATTTGGGAACCAAGTCATGAGATAACTGCTTCTCGTACTGAGTTTCGCCTGCGATCCCCTGTATGTTTTTTTAAACACAGAACCTGTTTCTACAAATGTTCGATACCGCAACATTATGAAAGCGTATTTAGGTACATTACGCACACCATACGTCGAGATTCCCTTTGACCTCTTTTAACACACTCAAATTTAGCATACCAAAGAACACATTGTGCCCGCTGCTGATTTGTAGTAGCCATTTTAATCACCTATGATTTTCATTTGTCCCTTCCGATTATGCATTTTTGATTGTCTTACATAGAAACTCCGATCTTTTAATCATAATAGAACCAGCAAGAAATTTTTTCTGTCATAATAGCTTTATGGTAATAAATTAATATTATCCATACCCAAACGGATCAGACAGTATTTTGGTTTGCCCTTTAACCGATAGTTTAATTTTTTTTACCCCTTACTGGTCATGTATTAAGTATTACAACAGCTCCATTCGACTGACATGTTATGTTATGTTATTTTATTTATTTATTTAATTAAATTAATTAATTAATTAATTTTATTTTATTTATATATTTTATTTATTTAATTATTTATTTATTTAATTATGTATTTATTTATGTACTTATTTATTTATAAACCATGAGCAATTATTAAAATATATGATCCACAAAATCCCCAATAATTTAAAGTTATTAAACCCCCAATAACAATGCCTATGTGAGCTACAGAAGAATAAGCAATTAATGACTTTAAATCTGTTTGACGCATACAAATTAATCTAACAATTACACCACCAACAAATCTAATAGAAATTCAAATATAATTAAATACAGAAAAATTAACTAAAATATTTATTTATTCATTTATGTATTTATGTATGTATGTATTTATTTATGTATTTAGTTATTTATATATTTAGTTCTTTATGTATTTAGTTATTATTTATTTAGTTATTTATTCATTTATTTATGTATTTAGTTATTTATTTATTTTTTTATTTTTTTAGTTACTTATTTTGTTATTTATTTTTTCAGCTATTTATTTATTCATTTTGTTATTTATTTAGTTATATATATATATTTATTTATTTATGTGTAATCTAGAAAACAAAGTCTCATCTCGTTATTTCAGTTCGTTTTAAACGACTTCATTTACGACATTATGTGTATGAGGGCAGAGGACTACCTTGCCAGTTGTTTCGTAAACACTATTCTATTATGTGTGCACATAACTTAAAGAGATAATGTGCCTCAACTTCGGAGTCTACTTATAACATATCTTATACCATAATAATATAATATAATATAATATAATATAATATAATATAATATAATATAATATAATATAATATAATATAATATAATATAATATAATATATTCTTGTCGAAATGGCATTTATATGGGGTTTTATTAAAGCTACTGGCCTTTTCTTTTAACCAGTGCTAACTCTGTTTGTGAACCTCTTGTGTTTGGTACGTACTTTAATCTCGTGCCGGCTGTACTAGCTCGCTTATGTGAGAATTCTCCGGCTTTAGGAATTAAAGAGAGGAATGTTGTCACAGACTCCAGAAATCTATACTAACCTCCCATCTCTCTCTCTTGTCTCCTACATCCACCATTCAGAGTTACGGTGACGTCACCAGCAATTAAAGACCCTCACCAGGTGAACTCCACGCTTGATGGAACACCAAAACCTCTCGTGTCTCTCATGTGACTATTATGAGAACGTCAGTTCAATTACTTGTTTTAATTAACTATTTATGAACATGTAAACGGAACGAAAAGCGACTTACCTTTGGCACTCGTAACGTGTAAACAATCTTGTAATCTCTTTCGACGTAGAGAGTGTTTCTTAGTGTGCTCTCGTAAACAAGCTTAGTTATTCATAACTTTTTTTTCTCTTTATTTCAAGTATAAAGGGAAAGAAAGCATTGCGTTGTTTAAAAATTATATTCAACGTTTTTGACGATATGCACAATTACAACACATCCGACATGGAAAAAAATTATTTTCAGCATACCGTCTGTGTATTAATAACGATTTGTCTTAAACAGTTTTACAAATTTTATGATGAAGGATGGGTGGAGCGAAGAAAAATTCTCTCCGGCACCGGGACTCGAACCAGCTCTACATGCTGATGCTTTATCCACTAAGTCACATCGGATTCCATTTCCGATGCCGGATTGAATCCTCTCAGTTTAAGTTCCACCTCTTAGTTTCCTCTTAGTGGCCAACCCTCATGCACTGTGCCATAGATGTGTGACAGTGGCACAATGTCCAACACACTGATGTGCAGAGGTGCACTCATTACGAGTGGCTAAGTGGCCGGGATGCGACGGAATGAGCATCGTCTTAAATCACTAAGTGATTACTTACGCGTATCATAAATTAATATAATGTACCGAAATACGGCGAGAGATTTTACCAGGAGATTTCCGTGGTGTTAAAATTCTGTGTTCGACATGTATTTCTTTAAAGTGTGCTTTAATGATAATATTCAAAGTACGAATTATTTATATGTGCGGATTTGAAGGTTATAGCATTGCTTCTTGGAATGCAATTAAGCTACACAAAATTTTGCTCCTCTCTGCGAATGGGAGATTCGCGCTCGAGATAAACATTATAAAATAAAACAAAAATCACTGGAGCCAGGGAAGAAAAATATTATACATCAACCCCTTGCCCCTCAAAGTAAAGTAATTTTACCCCCTTCACACATTAAGTTAGAATTAATAAGAATAAAAAACTATATCATTTAAACATGTCCAGGAAAAATTTCCTGCTATTAGTGACTCAAAAATAAAAAGGGAGTTTTCAATGGACCACAAGTTAGAAAGATATTGAATCTTTGTCGGAAGGAAAAGAGAGAGTTACCTGGATTGCATTCAAGAGGTTGTATAAAATTTTCTTGGTAACCGTAGAAGTGCGAACTATCAAGAACTAGTGAAAAATTTATTGTTGGCGTATGAAACTATGGGTTGTAAGATGTCCCTGAAAATCCATCTTGACTTTTTCCTCGATAATTGTGGCAATTTCAGTGATGAGCATGGTGAGCGCTTCATCAAGAAATTTCAACTATGGAAAAAAGATACTAAGGGCAGTGGCGTACTAATATGCTAGCAGACTACTGTTGGACTTTAGCTCGTGATGTACCTGATGCCCAGTATACGAGTAAAAGAAAATGCAGAAAAATAAAGCTGTAATCTTCTGAACCGTGTATATTTAAGCTTATTGCCATTATATGAAGCAGTATTTTGAATAAGTATAAATTCGAAATTTCTCAAAAACCGTAACCAACAACTGTTTTTTATTGTCATATTCGTATTCAGCATTTCAAATTATGTAGAAAATATGTATCACATGACCAGTGCAAAAAAAAAGTTAAAATTTGTTAAGTGATAATTAGGCGCGATCGTAGCCTACCGTACCTGTCATTTCAGTCACTGGTAAACATTCTTTGAGTAGGATGTTAACAAAGATGGCCGAACAAGAAGAAAGTGTTGTTTATGGTGAGAAGGTAAGGAAAATGTTGATTTTGTACTTTGCTGTCTCGAGTCACGAATTTAACCGTCCCTGCCTTATGACTAGGCTTCGAGACTTCGGACCCAATAGAGCAGTTCAGTGGGAAATGTGCATAACGGCGTACTGAGTATACTGGTAAAGCGTACAGTGGGTGGGTACTGTAGACTGAATGCCAACAAATACGCAAAGGAAAACGCTCTGGATTTGAAGGTTCTGACGAATAATTTGGTTTTCATACAAACGCATTTTCAAACTGTGTCTGAAACTATTACACGGTTAGAAAAATCACAGCAAGAGATGCCGGAAGCCCTCAAATTAGTTGAGGAAGTGACACAGAGAATTAATGAGATATCAAGTACACCGGTTACTGGACGTGTAAAACAGAAGTGGAAATCAATTTTATGTAAAAATAACGGATATGGTATATTGTTTAATATAAACAGCAAATTAGTGGACATAAAGTCACCCGAGAATAAAGGGCTGTCTCTTAGAGACTGCAATGATGTTAGGTTTTTTTGTTTTGATCCTATCACGTCATGCGATGTAGAGCGTAGCTTTTCACAGTACAAACTGTGTTGGGTAGATAACCGAAAAAGATTTACATTTGAAACACTGAAAATGTATCTTATAGTATATTGCAATTCGGTACTGTAACTGCACTTCCTAAAGACGACCAATAGGATAAATGAAGAAATTAAAATTGCTACATGTTTATTTCCTCCATTAACACTGTGCATAATGAAACACAACTGCTTATAAAAGACAGGAGAATAAATACTTTTCACATTCTTTTGATATTATTATTGTGTAATATATATATTTACTTTCAGATTATATGTGTTTCCCCATACTACCGTACTCTATTCTAAATAGCAACGTTGTTAGCTCAACATATCTCTACCTTTCACTACCTACAGCGAGTCAATAACCTATAGTACATGCTCAGTAAACTTGTTGTATTGGGTCCCGAGTCTCGAAGCCTGCTTATGACAGTCCTAAGCCTGCATATAATGGGAAGGAAAATGCTCTATTTTCGATCCGGGACCGAATGAGCACTGTTAACTTATTGACCCGGGACCGAATTAATATTGTTTACTTCAAGGCTTTGGACCGAACTAGTATATATTTTTGACCAATGGACCGAACTAGTGAACTCCGTTATTACTTTCGGCGTAGAAAAAGACTTCATATTCAAATCCATGATGACGTAATGATTATTCCACTTATCGTCCCTTATTTCATTATTTGATTTTGTACAACACAAGAGAGCTTTTATATCACTAAAAATTTTAACAGAGTATTGTTTAATTTTTTAAAGCCTTACAATGGCAGTACAACCGCCCCGAATGCTCTCGCTCTCGCCACAATTTTATTGGTTTTCATACTTGAGAGATGGGAAGCTTGATTGATGATGTCAGGAATCGATGGGTCAGCCTGTATCGGATTTCACGTAGGAAACTTATTTTTGAAGGGAGCACTTCAGCCTTTTTAGCTAATGTTAACGTCTCCTTCCGTACAGCAGCCAGTAATCTGTTGGAAAGCCTTTCGATGTCATATGATTACACTGATGGAAAGCTTATATTTACTTTATAAACTTATGCAACTTCAGCAAATTCTAAAACGAGTTTTTTCACTTTTTCATTATACAAAGTACTGTATAAAGTGAAAATATAATAATGTTGAATTTTTTTGATTTGGTTATAAATAAATTTTTGAAATTCTTGAAAATTGATTCCAATGTATAGTGTCTGCCTACAGCGATATTCGACGGTTTTATTTATATTCAACAATGGAAGACTTCATATTCTAAACTTGCTAAGTGCCAATTTTTCAAATTTCATTTTATTCAGTCTAAGGGAGTAACATCCATATGAGAATATCATACTAAATTGTCTTTGTAGTAGCTCAACTGTAAGCGACTCATTCGTGCGCCAAAAGACGGTGCTGTAGGTATTATTCGTTACACGAATATTTGCTGGCGGCCAGTAGGCGAACTAAAGCATAAACACTGGACCGTATCGTATAACGCAGCGCCAATGCCTTTCTCGAAGTCGGAAATCATTCGTGCAACGAGTAATATACATTTCGCAGTGTGTTTTTACTCAATATCTCAGAAAGTTGTTTTTGGCACTTAGCACATTTAGAATGTTAGGTACTCAATTGTATCCACGAGTCACTTCACCTCTCTTTACATATTACTGTATACATATTTTAATATTGATAAAATATTAATATTGATTTATATGCTTTTGGAATATAATGATATCCATAATATAACAAGTGTTAATTGAACTTATTCTGTTTGTTGTGCAAAGCCGTCTTAAACGCAGAGTCATTTGTTTTCACTTCATCGTATTACTCTGAGGCAGCGTTGATATAAAAAGCATTGTTATTTTAAAATTCATACATTTCGTTAAATATCAATCCTATCAAAATTTTGTAGAGATTGAATGTTATCGGAAACATTTTTAAAGAAACTTTTGCAATGTATAATTTTTCCTAAGTCTAAACTTCAAACAGATGTAAAAATTTCACGAAATAATATTTGATTTGAGTGTTTATTGAGTGTTAACTGAGTGCGAACGGTTGAAAACAGAAGAAATATTACAAAAAGGCTGCTGCTTTATCCTTCTAGAGAGAAGGCCTGAAAATATCAATATTCATGCACGTGCAGAAGTTTTATAGAAACACATAGTTACAGTAGTGGTCAGTAATATAATAATAATAATAATAATAATAATAATAATAATAATAATAATAATAATAAAAATAATACATTATTCAGTGTGACAATTAATGTTTCTGTATAGTCCTAATTGAACCGTCGAGCGTAGTAACCATATTACATTTTGTCCAACAGAACAACAAAAAAGTTCTCATTATTTACGAAACCACATCTTACTGCTTGTAGAGACAGTTTGTAGAGTGACATGATACCGCCACTGCTTGATTTCAGTACGTGAATGAATATACAGCAATGTACAGGAAACTCCTCGTACCCCTTTGAATGTCTGTGATTAGCCTACACGATGTAATCACGACACCCGCTTTGGTCACCGGTGATCTAGGTGCTCTGTTCACTGGCGAACCCCCCCCCCCCCTAAAAAGACATTATCTCGTAATTACTTTGCGGACCCATGTTTACTGGAACCTTTTTGCTTCTCTTCATTTTTACTTATCATCCTTAAATTTTCTATAACTTTTGAAGCACTCTGTATATATATATATATATAATTTTGAATTATTAATGACCGTAACTAATTTTGATAGAACCAGTTTGTCATTAAAAGCAACTACCTTAGAGCCAAATCCTGCCTGATTATGTTGCAGATTTTTGCGGATACTTCTGTTTTCCCTCTTAGTTTCCACAATATTTACCATTGCTTCATCATCACCTCATCATTACGTGATCATCTCTCAATCGGTTTAGGTGTTGAGAAGCGAGACCAAATAAATTTTCAATAACGAACCGCGAAAACACAAAAACAGTTATTGGCTTTAAACACCGTGAATGCGAACTAAAATTTGCGGAAGACAAAATATTTTTCCCAGCCCTCCAGCCATCATTATTTCAGGTATCCATTTCAACCTCATTATTAACGTTCCGCAAGGATTTATGGCCCTAACACGAAGCGGTTAACCTTAAAAATGTGAGCCTTGTGTCGCTTTTGAATGAACAGGTAATGGACCCGCTTTAGACGGATCCACGTTGAAGTTATAAAAATTCTTGCGAAACAGAACACGAGGAAACTGCTGATCCCTTTTTCTGAAATTTGGCTGACGTCAGCAGCACCTGTACATCTGTTTCTCTTTCTTACGCTGCACTGAAGTGAAGGTAATTTTACAGCGCGCTTCAAAAGAAGGAAGCCACTAAAGCATAGACTCGCTCTCAATCTGGATTAGTTGGTTTGTCTGCCTTTGTGCGCTCCCCTTGCCTTCTCCACCGCAGAAACACACTATTCAGCTTGTCCATCCCGCTCGCCTGCTTTCTAGTTATTGTTTTCGCAGGGGAATGGCATCGAAAACCTACCTCGAACATAGTCTCCATAGGATTAGCATTCCCTTCTCAAGACAAACAATGAGCGTGGTTCTATTCCATTCTCAATATGCACATTCGAAAATTTCAAATCCGATCTCCTATTCAAAGATGTATGTTACGGAGATCATGACGTGAACAGGCCTATGAAGGCTAAGGAATTATGGGCTTATCCGTCGCCAGTAATGGGGAATTTTTAGTTACATTGGGCGAAATAATTGTTCAAATGAAGTTTTGTTTCTCATTACTAATTATACTGTTGTAATTAGGATAACCAGACGTCCTCTTTTGTCCGGACATGTCTTCCTTTTTAGGCTTTTGTCCGGAGTCCGGGCGTATTTAAAAAAAAATCAAGAAACGTCCTCCTTTTCGTAACTTGTATGCCTGATATTTTGAAATTATCTGATTTGACGCCTTTTTCAAGTAATTTTCTTGTAGGTGGCAGCAGCATCGACAGAATATATCTCTGCCAACGATCATAACTCTCTTTGCATACAAAATAATATTAAATTCACATTTTATGCGGTCTTTCTATGTATTTTGATAATAATTATAATTCTCTGGTTTTCATATGTACGAGTAGTTAACTGCAACATCATTTTACATTGTTAAGTTTTATCATATGTATACTGTAATAAAATAAATATTGACATAATTTTAAGTATAATATAGGCCAATGCTTAAATTTAAATAGAGTAGATATTTTCTATCCTCTTTAATAATTACCTACAGTTCCCTTGACTTTCATATGTAGCTAACTGTAAAAGCATTATTATTAAGTTTTATCTGTAGTAATGTCACGAGAGGTCTGAGATTTACAGATAAATCCACGAGCGAAATCTCAGACCTCGAGTGGCATTTATTAGGACTATTTCGTGAATAAAATAAAAATGTAAATAATATATCCCTAAAATTCGATCACAAAATGTTAATAATTGTTTATTACTATTCAGACATTGTGAAGTTGAAATACTCTTAGATGAATATTGATTACTACAATAAAGAAATTCGATGTTATTATTCAGTAATGCCAATTGCGAAATACAGGTTTAACAATGTTAATTACATGTACTGCACTTTTCTCTTATTATTATAACATAAATACATTTTCATTATCTGTTGAAATCATAATTTAATTTAAGTAAAAGTGGGGACGGCTATATACCAATGCTTTTGTATTCACAGCGAGACATGTTGCTACACAGTGAAGCCATCTCTGTATAAATAGGCCTAATTAAAACAAGAATTTTATTACGCCATACGGAAGGCAGTTTGATGAAAAGACCTTATTATTACTATGCAAGGTCTTTGGGTTTGATATGCGATGATGTTACATAAATTTGAACATCTGACTTTCTACTAATTGTTTCATTTCATTCACAAAATACAAATTTTATAGGCTACTTATAGATTATGTTACCTGTGGAAGCAGGACCAATGTCAGCTGTGTCTTATTTTGACCGTTACAATCAGTGCTACACGAAAGCATTTTTTATAGCTCGACAAACGCATTCTCGCTTTAGTGTGTAACGTAACTGAAGCTGCATCTACACAGTTCAATATTCCAATCGCGTATGCGTGCAATCGGGGAAGAATATTGAAGGAATCAAGTTTAAAAGGTACGTTCAATTAAGATGCATGAAGATTTTGTGTCTACATGGTGCGCCGTTTTGAACGTAGTCTTCACTGCGTAAATATATTAATTAATATTAAATATCAATCTTGCATTCATTGCTTTAAAGTTGAAAGAAAAGTTTAGCCGTGTAGTTGCATCTTATTGTCTTCATGATCATCAATTCACGGGGAAACAGTTGGCGACAACGACTAAACAAAAGAACGACCATGCGATAAATTGATAGCTATAAATCTAGCTGCAAAAATTATCGCAAAGTGTGACTGTGATTGGTTGGAATTCAAAATTTCATTACACTTCATTTGTTGAAAATGGAATGACGTCATATAAACGAAATAGTCATAATTATTTTTGTAATATTAACATTCTTTGAAGTATGATATGTCTAAATCTGTAGTGTATTCATTTGCAGTTAATACATAAGCTTACAACCATAAATATTAGTTTATTGAAGTTAATTTAAATTTGATTGGAAAAGCATTTGTAGGTTATGCGTAAATATTTTGGACACTTTCTCATGAATAAGCACTTACAAGTTTTTACTCATTATTATTACTCTTTAAAATTATTTTTACTCTTTACATTCTGTTTTTCATTTGTTTCTTTTTATACTATCCTCTCTTTAGTTTCCTGTCGAAATTTTTGTTTGACCTACTGAAGTAATTATGTACTTCTCTTCGTTTATTTTCTGTTCTATCGCCTTATTTTCATTTTGTTACTACCTTTTTCTTCCTTATATGACTATATTTGTCCGCTTCGCACGGTGTTTACCCAAGTACCAAGTCTCTATTCTCTGCAGTTCCAACAGTCTGTTCAGACAGCCCTTGCATGGCCTAAACAAAGATAGCAGGAAGGGGCTTGATGCGCTGAAATAAGTGTAGATAAAAGGCTTAGTTGGCGTGTCTCGCCTCCCAATCAAACGGTTTGTTTAACCGTCCTACTGCAATTGAATTATGTTTGTTCAAGGAGGGGCTTTAATTAGACTGCAAGACAAACACGGCAGCGATTTGTTTGAGCACTTCGTCTTGAGCGGGTCAGACCCAATCTGACGTGTATTCACGCCGTTAAATATTTATTGATGCTGAGAGGCGCTGCATACACCATCGTCAAGCTCCGTACAACAACGCTGTATCAATTTATTGTGACATTCACAGTGGCGCTACTGAATTTTGCGCAGTTTCTTATATACTTAATAAAAACAAATTACTTTTAAGGAACCCGGAGGGTCATTGCCACCCTCGCATAAGCCCGCTATCGGTCTCTTTTCTGAGCAAGATTAATCTAGTCCCTATCATCATATCCCAACTCCCTCAAATCCATTTTAATATTATCCTCCCTTCTACGTCTCGGCCTCTCTAAAAGTATTTTCCCTCATGTCTTCCAACTAACACTCTATATGCATTTCTGGAATTTGTTATGGATTTATTAATGTGTCCTACAGAATGATCTCTGTAATGTTGACAATTGATATTTGAGGAGAAAAATTAACTCCGGCGCCGGGGATCGAACCCGGGTCCTTGGTTATACGTACCAAGCGCTCTGACCACTGAACTACGCCGAATTCAATCCACAGCACCGGATCGAACCTTCCTCCTTCAGTGTTTCCCTTTGTGGCCTGACTCCAAGTTAGGCATATATGTTGACGTATATGTCTAGTATCAACTGCCATTAATATTCTCATAGCTAGCAGTGCATCATAACTGCGGAATCCCGGCCAAATAAGTCACTCAACTGAGTGCGCTCCTAGTATAATGGCAGTTGACACTTAGACATATACGTCAACATATATCCCTAACTTGGAGTCAGGCCACAAAGGGAAACATTGAAGGAGGAAGGTTCGATCCGGTGCTGTGGATTGAATTCGGCGTAGCTCAGTGGTCAGAGCGCTTGGTACGTATAACCAAGGACCCGAGTTCGATCCCCGGCACCGGAGCGAATTTTTTTCCTCAAATATTAAATTTCTGGATTGACCCATACGTGTTACATGCCCTGCCCATCTCAAACGTCTGGATTTAATGTTCCTAATTATGTCAGGTGAAGAATGCAATGCGTGTCGTGTAGTTCTGCGTTGTGTAACTGTCTCCATTCTCTTGTAACTTTATCCCTCTTCACCCCAAATATTTTCATAAGCACCTTATTCTAGAACCTCCTTAACCTCTCTTCCTATCTCAAAGTGAGAGTCCAAGTTTCACAACCATACAAAACAACAACACTTATGAATATTTCTCTCTTGTATTAAGTATATTTGTTAGTGTTAATAAACCTTTGTGTTCTACTAGTAGGCCCTAGACAGTATTGTACAATTCTTCTGTACATATTTCAACTAGACTGAGACTATAATTAAGACCATAATGTACTATTAAAGTTTTTTTGACGTGTTCCATATTCTAGTTGTGAAGCAATTTACGAATACCATGGTATGTAAATAAATACAATACAAACCGGTAATATAACTGTTTTATAAATTCTAACTTCCAGCTTTTTTAAGAGCAGACTGGATGACAAATTATCTCAACCGAATAATAGCAGGTATGTCCCACATTTTTTCTGCGTTTAATTTCCTCTCGGGTGTCATTTATATGTGTTACTGTTGCTCCAAGGTATTTAAATTTTTCAACCTTTTCAAATGATAAATGTCCAATTTTTATATTTACATTTCATAGGTCTATTATGTCCTTGTCACGAGACATTTCATATACTTTGTTTTTTTCGGGGTTTACTTCCAAATCTTTCTCCTTATTTCCTTCAAGTAAAATTCCCATGTTTTCCATAATCGTATAGTGCCAAAATATTTACAGTTTCTTGAGGAATACTATCGTAAAGATTTCATTATGATATATTTATTTTATTATATATATTATATAATGTATGTTGTAAACTTTCAATATGATTTCACCGCAAATCATAGTTTTTACATTTTAACTTACCTGAAATAATTGAACTTACTAGAAATAAGATATCTCCTGAAAGGCCACACCTACAGTAATGAAACTTTGCACACATTTTCACAGTAGGTATATGAATAAAATGCTTCATGCATGTTCACATGTTTACTATTTAAAAATATGTTATTCTCTATGTGTGGCAGTTACGTTGGAAAGGAAATAATAAGAACATAATAATAATAATAATAATAATAATAATAATAATAATAATAATAATAATAATATAATGTTAATAATAGTAATAACATTTAATGTTCACAGAATATTTTTTATTAATGAAGTATATTGACCAGGAAAAACCCAACGCACCATTTAATTATAGGGAGTCTTGGCTTCATTTTAAAATGTTTGGAATTTTATTATAGGTATCCTACAAGCAAAACTCAGCTCGAACTCCTCGCGCCGCGCATGCTATACCCCTCTCACCCCCTGCAGTAGTCATGAGAGCATACTGTGAACGGGAGCATATGTCATCTGCGCGAGACAGTCACGCCCGCTAGTTTCTGCGCACCGAGTTTTCCATTAAGTGATGCGCAGATAAACGTTTACTCAAAGTATAAATTGTCTTCAAATAGAAACGTATAACTGTTCTCTGGGCACATTTTCCAATATAAAAATTAGAGAAAAATTGTGCGAATGTATTTTCGTAATATCGAACATACGCAAAAGTTTCAAGAAGATACAACGAAAATTGTAGAAATTAGAAAAAAAAACTCAATAACGCGTCGCCGAGAAGGCCAGTTCTTACGCTGTACTAAGGTCAGAGATAGACAATACTTTAAATGCATGTAGTTGTTTTAGAATTGCTTCAAGCGTGACAATGAAACGGACTAATGTCTCAATATGCGATGTTTTTAATTTATTATACTGTAATAATTCTTGAGTAACCGTAAAACATAGAATGAATGTCATATAACCCAACGAAATATCTTGCTTACAATTCATAAATAAATGAAGGCAACATGATAAAATTCACAGAAGACTTGCCTTGGTTCATGTGAAACACGTCAGGTGCTAGAAGTGACCGCTGTTCTTAGCTAGACAGGTTCCTTCGCTGCGTTTCTTGCTTCCTTTTACTCGTGTCAACATCACGCAATCAGTGATCCTCAGTTTCCCAGACATGTCCTCCAACTCTTCCAGGGTTTGAGGGTTATCACGGAAAGCCCTGTCTTTAAGAGTATATCACGTGAACGATCACAGATATTATCAGAAAATATAGGCTCTAAATTTTTTTAATTTTATTAAGGAAATGAACTCACCATTGGAAAAAAATTACAAGGTACCACAGCAAGAATTATTAGAAATTAAATATCTGATAAAAGTATAAAAAATATTACTAATATTTTTCAAACCAGTTTCATCAAAGTATGAAAAAAACAAAACAATTCTGCAGTTACATCATTTCGTAACCATAACATTGTTATGGTCTCTCTGACATCTTTAATATTTTTCCGCCTGTAATAAACACTTATTTCTGAAAAGTAGACTACTCTCAGACATGTAGAGTTGTTTTTTAATACAATTAATTTTTTATTTGTCCTATATAAAATATATTAAAATTTACATAATATTTTGTAACCTAATTTTTCTATTTTCAAAGAAATGGGCATTATTGTAGTGTACCTTTTGCATATTCATGTTAAATCAGTGTACAAAATTTCAGAATCCTATCTCTAATGGTTGTGGAGTTATGAAATAATATGTGAAAATTTTAAAATTTTAGACAATTTAATTTAAAGTAAAAAGTGAATTCTAAAAATAAATATTAGTAACCTTTTTTACACTTTTATCAGATATTTAAGTTCTAATAAGTCTTGTTGTGGTACCTTGTAATTTTTGTCCAATTGTGAGTTCATTTCCTTATAAAATTTTATAAATTTAGAGCCTGCATTTCCTGATAATATTTGTGGTCGTTCACGTGACAGTCCCAGAAGAAGAAATCAGGTCCACACCTGTGGAGTAACGGTTAGCGCGTCTGACCGCGAGACCAAGTGGCCTGGATTTGATTCCCGGTCGGGGCAAGTTACATGGTTGAGGTTTTTCCCGGGCTTTGCCCTCGACCCAATATGAGCAAATGATGGTTAACTATCGGTGCTGGACCCCGGACTCATTTCACCGGCATTATCACCTTCATTACATTCAGACGCTAAATAACCTAAGATGTTGATAAACCGTCGTAAAATAACCTACTTAAAATAAATAAAAAAGACGAAATCAGGGCTGGTAAGGTCGGACGAACGTGGTGTTCATAGGTCAGCAGAGATGATTTGGTTGTCGGAATAACTTGATATTGCTTTCATTATTCCTTAGGATATATCGCAGGTCGCCCTTATCTTGCGTTAGCTCCATGTCATCAAGTTCTACTCTGTGAATATATACTTTTATAAGTTAGTCTAAACCCTGCAAAATAATTGAAAGATACGAGCAAACACATCTTTGCGAAAGAAGTTGGGGCTAAGAGGAAGTGTCTGTGAATTCCAAGCCTATTGGCCACTTATCTCACTCCGATCTTCGCCATTCCCGTGTGAAGGAACATTATAGAACTTTGAAAGGAAAAGTGGACGTATGTATTGAACTCCGTACTTCTAATCTTCATTATAGATGTTGACTGCGAAGTCCACAACTCCTATCTTCCGTAATGGATTTCCATTGCAATTATCTTAACATACACCGTGTCCCACTTAGAGGGATCGAAAAATAAGTGATAATTTTAAGTATAAATAATGGTTTATTAACATACCTTTCTACCTCTCTCCAAGTTTCGAAGAATGCTCAATGCAACTCGATGTGTGCGCCTTGAGTTCTACAGACATCTAAACGGTATTCAACCTCCCTACAAGGCTTCTGTAGCATTTGTGGAGTCACTAGCGCAGCTGCATTTGTGATGCTTTGCCTCAGTTCCTTCAAAATGTTAGCTCTACCTCTTTGCTACACATCATTCTTCACAAAGCACAAGAAAAAAATCCAAGGGGTCAGATCGGGTGACCTGGGTGGTAAGGCATAGGATCTTCCGATTCACCTACCGGGGAATTTTTCACCCAATAACTTTTTTTAATTGGTTATTTAACGACGCTGTATCAACTATGAGGTTATTTAGCGTCGATGAGATTGGTGGTTTTTTATTTTTATTCTATTGGGCCATTTTACGACGCTGTATCAACATCTCAGGTTATTTAGCATCTGGATGAAATAAAGGAGATAATGCCGGTGAAATGAGTCCGGGGTCCAGCACTGACCGTTACTCCACAGGTGTGGACTGAGATTGGTGAGAGCGAGATGGTATTTGACGAGATGAGGCCGAGGATTCGCCATAGATTACCTGGAATTCACCTTACGGTTGGGGAAAACCTCGGAAAAGACCCAACCAGGTAATCAGCTCAAGCGGGGATCGAACCCGCGCCCGAGCGCAACTTCAGACCGGCAGGCAAGCGCCTTAACCGACTGAGCCACGCTGGTGGTTCATCACGTACCCGTTGATGATAATGGGATGGGGCCCCAGTCTGCTGAAAAACCGATCCTGGGGAAGTTGGTCAAAAACAAAGTTCCGCAACATGTCCATATAGGCCTACATATTTCCTGCGACTGTAGCATCTACGAGGAAGAATATTCCAATGATTCGCATAACAGATTTTTCTTTTGCAAGTCATAGCACGCACTGAACTTTCTGTTGTGGTGTCCGCATGGTGTTCACCACAGCGTGTGCTCGTATAAAATGACGCTAGGCTTGTTTTAGTGCCCTAGCAACAAACAAACGAAAGTTATGCATGCAGCTGTTTTCAAACTTTGTTGCATAACTTGGAGAGTTTCTCTATCTTGTGAGATGTAAATCTCAACGAGATCTTTATCTGATTTTAAGTGGTGAGCATTTATTACTCGATCCCTCTAAGTGGGACACGGTGTATTATAAGCTTGTTATAGGTTTACTCTATGGTTGTCGCATAGAATGTTCTCAAACCAAGAAATTAAGTTCTTAAGGAAAAACTAAGATAATATAATAATAAGAAATCATACTAGTCACTTAATATGAAAACTTACAAGAAATAAAACTATCCTCCTCCTCCTTATTCTTCGTGACAGCCAACTGCTGACCTTAAATCTACGTCTCAGCAGAGATGTGGACGACCATCCAAAGTAACGACGGTAACGTATATTCAGCATGACGTCTTTCAGACTTTATAGCTAACTCACGAAAACGGATTTCGCTACATTCTGCAGCTCACCATTCATCACGGTGCTGAGTCAGCAACGGTTCCATAAACTAAAAGTTTCATGAGAAAATTTCTTCCCCCAAGGGGATTCGAAGTAGTGCTTTTCCGTACCTCTAGTCAAAAGCATGAGCGTGATACGATGTAGCTACGATTATTACCACATTAATTATCGTGAAGTTATTTGGTAAAGAAACGTGAGACAAGAAAACGTAAATTCTCGCAGTATTTGCAAGTGTTTTGAGGACGAAAGGATGCTCTATAACAAAAAGATGCATGAATAGCGAATCTTGAACAAATATCGCGTCTGCATTTCGTTCGCACCTGTATTCTTACTGTTCTCTTGTTCAGTTAATCACAGTAACTCCAGTTTCTAGACCGCTTTCCCCCTAGTCTTTTTGTTTCCTCGCAGCGGATGCATCAACTTTGCTGTAATTGTGTTTGGGGAGAAGAATGCAAACCACGGAGCTCCATCGTTATGTAATTTTCTACGTTCTCTCATTGGTTCATCTCCCTTAAGCAGCAATATCCTCCGTACACTTTGTTTCCAGACATGGCAAATTTATCTTCTTCCTCTGGAAGCAAGACTGAAACATTTTATAGCCGAGCATAGAAATGACGGAATTAACCAGCTTTCGCGTGTGAAGAACTTTCTAATATACTGAGCCATTAATAACTTGGAGTGATTTTTAATATACATTTATACAGGGTGTAAATTAACAAATGGGAAAGCAACAGCAATAAAAAGTTCAGTAATTTATTGAGTCATTACTAACTTGGAGTGGTTTTTAATAAGTTTATTGTACGGTGTAACTTAACAAATGGCACACAAAAAGCAATCAAAAGTTGAATAAATTTCCAATTTTCCCAGTCATTAATAACTCTGTTTTAATACAGGGTGTTTCCGAGGTGGTGTTACAAACTTTCAAGGATGATGGCGAAGGGCACATATATCAATTTGAGATGAGGAACCCTGGTACGGAAATGACCGAGTCGAAAGTTAAGCAAAAATAGTTGTGTGGAAATGAAATAATTTTATTCCTCTGTACACCTTATTTATATATATTTATCTGTACATCTTACACATACTGTATTCATCTGACGTTGTTTACGTTGTCTACTTACAGTATTCCATTCAGTGCGCTGTCTGAGGGATGGGGACAGGAAACTACACTAAAGCGAATGCACATAGAGTAATGTGTAACAGGCATGGTCGGTCCTGATATGCACGTCTGTAGACAGCAGTGTATGTGTACAAGTTGCAGTGTCCAGTCGATCAGTCCTAGTGAAATGGAGGAGTACATGAGAGCGGAATAAGCAGACCTGATTTTCGAATACGGATGAGCCAATGGGAACAGTAGACAAGCTCACAGATTATATCCGGACAAGTACCCACGTACGAGACATCCGGCCCATACCATCTTTCCACGACTGTTCCAATGGTTAAGAGAAGGAGGGCACGTGGTGTCATATTACAATTCCATTTCCACACAACTATTTTTGCTTATAACTTTCGACTCAGTCATTTCCGGACCGTGGTTCCTTATCTCAAATTGATAAATGTGCCCTTCGTCATCATTCCTGAAAGTTGTAACACCACCTCGGAAACACCCTGTATAAGCCAATACAGAGTGTAAGTTTTCAAGTGGCAAGCCAAAGGAATAAAAAAATTTAATAAACAATGCTTATTTTGCTCAATTTCCGAGATTGGGTTTTCGAAAACCTACACGGTTCGTTTCAGAAATAGTTTTGAAAATAGCCAGCACGAGGTTTATTGCAAGAATTCAAACGCTACATCTTGGAATATATTAATCTTCCAAATAGTGTCTGTTGTATCTGCTAATACCCTTCTTGAATATGATTGCGAAATGTCTATGTTGACGACAGGTCCTGCTTATACCATTGACTTAAAATGGCCCTATTAGCGAAAAGTGTCATGAAAAAATTTAAATTGTGGTATATGGTTTATTTAACGACACTCGCAACTGCGAGGTTATATCAGTGTCACTGGTGTGCCGGAATTTTGTCCCGCAGGAGTTCTTTTACATGCCAGTAAATCTACTGACATGAGCCTGTCGCATTTAAGCACACTTAAATACCATCGACCTGGGCCGTGATCGAACTCGCAACTTCGATCACAGAAGGCCAGCGCTATACCGACTGCGCTACCCAGGCCGACTAGTGTCATAAAGCTGCGCATACTTCCCCATTCTAAGTTCCAATTGTTTTCGCAGCTATTCACTTCCTTCAACATACTAGTATGGAGGTATACCTTATTTTATTTCAAGGAGTGCAGTTCGGTGGCTCCTTTGAACACCGAACTGCACTCCTTGAAATAAAATAAGGTATACCGTTCTTGAACATCCATTTGCATTCGAAGTGAAATTTAATAACTTATTTACTTTGTCCAAAATAAACTATTACAAGCCCGTCCTCCTGGGTTACACACAAAAGCATACTTCATAACCATAAATAATAAAATATTTTGTCATTTATAAATTGTAAATATGTTATATGAAGAATATTATAATTTACAGAACACGTCTGTAACAGAATTCATTCTGTGTAAATGCACACTCTCGCACAACAACAGGAATTCAAAACTAGAGTTGGGATGTTGTAAGCAGGTGGTTGGCTTCTGCCGGCTCAAGGTTATATTATGATAAAGGAAATTATATAGTTTGTCCCGTTCAGTGAGGGTCAGTGTTTGTTTTGTTCTTGTACAGTACGAATAATGAGCTTTGCTTGGATTTTTCCTGTGAATTCTGACCATTATTCTATATTATTTTCCATTTTTGTTGTCTTGTATAGCACTATGAAACTGAAGGAAAGAAGAAAATTTAAAAGTCAGCTTTCACACAACAGACACGAGAATTGTGTCTCGGGTGCATCAGTTCTTTCAGAATCAGACCCAGAGCTTCACTTGATGCTCGTGTTATAATAATAATAATAATAATAATAATAATAATAATAATAATAATAATAATAATAATTTATTCTGGCAAAGTTAAGGTCATCAGACCTTCTCTTCCACTTAGCCAGAAACAAAAGAAACCGATAAAATTTGCAGTAACACAAGTTAATGATTACAGATTAATATTTAAAGAACACTAATAAAAATTATAGCCATACAAGCACAAGTTGAGTAAAATAATGCAAACATACTAAATAATGATTACAAGAAAAAAAATTAGAGCTACAAGTTACACTCAATGAATATGCAAATGTAAGTGTACCAACATTACAAATTACAGGAATTACAAATTCAAATGTAAATTATAACTATACAACACTAAGGAAAATTACATACACACACACACAAAGGGGAATTAAACATTAATGAGGAAGAAAGAAGACATTTTCAGAAAAATGAGTAAATTATGTGCCAACAATTTGTAAGATCGTGTTCGTCTGCTAAAATTGTTTCGAATGCTAGGAATGTACTGTTGCGACTTGTGAAAATTGTTTTCGAATTTTTTTAATACTTTCTCAGTGTAGTTATTAAAATATTATACTGTTACTGAACGGTTACAGAGGAAATATCTCTAGATCTTGTTTACTATACGGAGAATCTCACCAAACGTTGACGTAATATACGTTGGCCGAGCAGCGGTAAAACCCCATGCTACTGCCGCTGTTTGTCTTTGTGAATGCTCGGCGCAATTGTGTCATGTATATACATTAACAGTGTAAAGTGTGGCGTTATCCTGCCAAAGGTACGGCATGAAAAAAATTCGTCACTGACACATAAACTTCATATTTGTAATGTGATTATAAATATCGTTAATAATGGAGAAATTAATTCCAGATCTATTTTATTTTCCGATGAAACTTGGTTTCATCTGCATCACCACCTCTACTTTTTAAAGACACAATCAGCAATGCAAGATACATAAGTCAGATTAAATTTTAGCACCTTGTTGACACAATTTTTCTTAAGGGGACAATGTAGTCTAGGTGTTTTCGTAGTGCGCAATGCTGATTTTAAGTGATTATTTTTCCGATAGTATAAAAGGTGATATTTTCAAATTTTTACATGTTATTCTACATGCTTTTAGGATTATTTTGGTGTTTACTTTGTTATATTAATTGCTATAATTGACTTAAAAAAATTGTATTCAAATGAAAGAAGAAAAGAAACAAACAAAATTGTTAAATTCATGCACCTTTTTCTTGAAAACTGCTTAATATACATGGCTAAAAGTGTTCATATATATTTACAATATACTTATCTACGTTTACTAGCAAAATTATATATCTAGCTCGCTTTTATCAACTAAAAAAGAATAGAATACGTTTATAAAAATCCTACCGAGAAAAACCTGAAATTTTCAACACAAAAATATATCTAAATCAGTGGTCGTGAGCACTCGCTGAAATGTGCAACGGGTAAGCGGTGCTGTCTCGCGTGCACTGTCGTGCAGCAGGGAGAGATAGAGAGCATACTCGCTAGCAGCTACGGAGTGCACCATGGGCGCTGCGTTTTCCGCGGGTAAGAGAGGCTAGCCCCAGCATGATCTGCGCTGACGACCTCTGATCTAAATCTTCTTTCCTTTATACAGTGATGCGGCTGAAATCTGTCATGTGCGTGATGCTCTGACTGGTTGGTATACTTCCTCACAAACCACTCATCCTCCTGCCCATCCTGAATTTAAAAAGCAGTCGGACGTTATTTTTTCCCAAAAAATTTTAGATAAACTCCTTTCTTCTTTCAATTCCGAACAAGACATTGTACGTCTCCTAGCTCTTCAATAGAGCGAGTCTGGAGCTTGGTTACACGCGTTACTATCTCCTCACATCGGCACTCTAATAGATAGTACATCCTTTAAAATCGCAGTGGCTTTACGCCTTGGTTGTAAACTCTGCCAGCCACACCAATGTATTTGCGGAGGAATTGCTGATATTTACGGCCATCATGGACTCAGCTGTGCGAGGAGGAAGGGTCGCATTCCCAGACATACATCTCTCAATGATATCATTAAAAGATCTCTGACTCTCTTTGGCATCCCGTCTCCTTTGGAACTACCAGGTAATAGTCGCGCAGATGGTAAACGACCCTATGGTCTCACCTTAATTCCATTGTCTAGAAGAAAATCTTTAGTTTGGGACTCCACTTGCGTTGACACTCTAGCTCCATCTCACTTTCCGAATATCTCCAGACGCGCAGCTGCTGCTGAATTAGCCGTGAAGAAAAAAGTCAATAAATATGCTCATCTTTTAGACAGTTATATCTTTATCCCCTTTGCTGTGGAGACCTTCGGTGCTTGGAGTCATGATGCTAAAGTTTTGGTATCTGAAATCGCCAAATTTTGATCTCCAATTCTGGTGATCGCCGTTGCACTACTTATTTGCTTGAACGCTTAAGTATAGCTATTCAACGCGGAAATGCAATGAGCGTTTTAGGTACTCTTCCCGAATCCAGCCCTTTGGACGAACTCTTTCGCCTGTAAAACTAATTAAGTATTCTGTGTGTAAATAATAATGAACGATTCGTGGATTTTACACTTCAAATAATAGAAGCAAATATTAAGAATTGCATATACGCAGTTAAAAAATCCTTAGGAACATGTTTTTTGTAAAGTACGAGAAAAGCTTTTATAAATAAATTCTTGTAATATATATTGTATCAATGTAAAAGCGCGACCATTACGTCATTATATGATGTACAATGAGCGTGCAAAATTTCAGCTCTGTAACATGAATAGTTTCTGAGATAAAGGTAAATATATACATAAAAATGTTGTTTTAAGAAGATCGCGTTAAAAAATTAACATCAATTTCTGACTTACAAATCTACAGTAATTATATTACAACTAATATTTAGGGCTATATCACTACTGTTAATTTACAACATTATCAGTACTGGTATTTACATCCTGCAGAACGTTTTCACTTTCACATTTCAGTGAAGGGGCGTGACGCTGGTGTTTAATGAGACAACCGCTTCAATTAAAAACTGTTTGTTTTGTAGATTAGACACATCACAAGAATATCAAACTATATATATTCTTGATCAGGACGATTCAGAGGATTTATTTCCGTTAAAAACAATAAATTACATTTTTTTTATGAGTCTGAGTACCTTGTCCCCTTAAGACTTATCATTGATGCATATGGAGAATCAGTTACAGGAATTGGACATAATCGAGGGTTGACATGGTGGAGGATAATATTGTGTAATAATCTGTGGCTTACATGAAATCCGAGTTAACCACCATTAAAAATGAATAATATCATTTTACGTTTTTCTGTTCAGTTCTTCATCGGAAAGAAACCGCAAAATACAGAACTATATGCACGCTTCATCCTCGTACCCTGTGTTAGATTATTCCTTCACAACCGCAAAGGATTTCATTTTGTATCTCTGTCTCTCTTGCATTACTTCATCTATTTTAGGTGCAAATATATCTCTCATCCCTTCATTTACAAACTCCTTTAATCTGTGTTTTCGAAGCCAGAACAAAAGCGGTTGTAAAGCACATATTGCAATAACATCTATTGAGTTCACCGGAAAATAAAAAGTTTGAAGTACTACTTCGTAGACGGTAGAGAATTACCCTTTTACTACATATTTAGTTTTCATGCTTGAATTTATACTTTTTTTTTGTAAAGAATTCAATTTGAGTAGAATCAAACGAGTGGTTGGATGCATACCGACTATTTAACAATGCTGAATAGCAATAAAATATTTAGCTCTTGTAAAGGAACGCCAGCGTTACAGTACAGTGCGTTATTGAATACCAATTCACGGATCATTTCACTTTGCCATTACCCTGCTTTTATGCACAGATTGATTATCCAAAAGCAGATATGTTTGTGATGAAAGATTTAATTACATTGGAGTTGAATTTTGGCGGATACATGCAGGCTACATCACGTAATCCACAAGCGATAAACGAGAATTGCATCCAACCGGACCCTCTCTGTGGATCTGCATTGTAACTTGAAACTAAGCTTCGGGATATACTCGAACCTAATTGGTCTTGAAAGTTGCATTTAGTTCAGAATATCGGCGAAATTCTAGAACTGTTTTCTTTCATATTATATCAAGGATGAGTAAATGGTGTAAAACAGTGGTCGTCAGCACTCGCTGAAATGGGTAAAGGGTAAGCGGAGCAACATGATTTTCCCAATGCGCACAGTGTGCAATAACGCAAATCTAGCTGGACAAAATTAATAACTTCTCTGTATTCCAATGGATTTTATGAAACTTTGTACAGACATTATAAATAGCACATATTTTTTGTATACAAACTCTGACTACAATTGTGTACGAGGAACTATCCCTTTATAGGGGATAGTTTTAGACTAAAATAATAACTCTCTCCTATCTAACAGGTTTTTATGGAAGTTACAGTTAGAATATATTTTTTGTCTACAAACTATATTTACGGTTCCGTAAGAGAAAGTACCCCTTTGCAGGGAGTGTATTTACGAAAATTAACTTCTTTCCTTCATAACAAATTTTTATAAAACTTTGCACAGGAGTTACAGGTAGCATATATTTTTATTTACAAATTCTGATTACATCTGTATTACATCTAATTGTTGTACAAAGTTTAAAAAAATATATATTATATAGGAGAGAAGTTATTAATTTTGTCTAAATGCACCACTTTAAAGGGGCAGTTTCAATTATGAGACATAGTCAGACTTTCTAGACAAAAAATAAAATATTCCACCTGTAACTTCTACCGTATATAAAGTTTCATAAAAATCTGTTAGATAGGAGAGAAGTTATTAATTTGTTTAAATGTACCTGCTGTAAAGGGTAATTTTTCTTGTGTAAACGTAATCATGTGTGTCACCTGTAAGGCATGTACCCAAAGCTTCATAATAATCCGTTGGAATGCAGAGAAGTTATTAATTTTATGCAGCTAGTGATTTGCGTTCTGATTCACTGTACGTTTGTTGAGCTTAGATAAAAATGTGTCCAATGTATTTTTAACCTGATGTGAATAATTTTGCAGGCCTAAAACACTCACAAATGATTAAAAAATTCCTTATTCCATTATTATTTTCTGCTGTTAAGCCAAATATGGAATAGTTACCGTATGCCCCACCACTGAAAAAAAATTAATTACTGATAAATGCGCAGGAACGCGCAGACTTTAAAACAAGGATTCAACACTCTAAATGATGCTGTATTAAATGGTAAAAGGATTATTGTAACCGGACGTGACCGGATGTACTAAAACTCACATTATATTTGGAGAACTTTAAAATAATATTTTTTTTTTCAATTGTCAAATTTAAACCGTATTGTAAGAAGAATAATACTTTACAAACTCGCAATTGAAGTTACATTAGTAAGAACGTACCTATTTGAACAAATTCCATGTCTCACAACACAATAAATCAATAACAATTGGCTCTTTTTCACCCACATAGTAACCCTTTCTGGCTACGGGTGAACAGGAGCGAGAAGTGTTAGAAAGAACTCATTGTTCAAACCCTTCTAAATATAGCTTGCTGCTGATAAAAGAGTGAAGGCTATTTCTCACAACATTCTCCAAAAGGACATGAATTCCTATTCACCTATGCATAACTAAACAAGTCGAAATTTGATTTTTGTCCACCTAGATTGGGAAAATTGCACACTGTGCGTCGTGCAGTAGGAAGAGGTAGAGAGCATATCCGTCAGCAGCCACAAATACACGCTGGTGCTATAAGTGACCTGCGGGTAAGAGACGCTAGCCCGAGAGTGCACTCAGTTGATGACCGCTGGTGTAAAACTTCGGGAAATCAGTATCAAGGTTATCATGTAAATACACATCCAATACGCATGGCGTAATCTGGGAGGGAAGTAAAGCTGTGTGTCCCGTGTCGTAGGCTTATGGCACGTTCCAAGCAAAAGTTGTCAGTCATTTCACGTCCACATTTAGCTTCAATGCTAGTACTTTAAGAGATAAAAAGTGCTGTATATTAAATAATAAACCCTAGTATTAACAACAAGAATGAAACTAATAATAAAACAGCTTTCATTAGAAAAGTTCTTTGTAAAATGTTTCATTTGCTTTTGTGTACAGTGATTACTTTTGAAGCTTTATGAATATTTTCTTCACTTTTGTTCTTTTTTCTGTAATACTACTAAATTTCTGATAACTTACACGTCATTCACCGATTCTCCAAACTCATGTCTAGCACGGCATGGATTTTTCCGGTAGTGGTTATTGGAACTGGTCTTGCAGCGGAAAACGAGATGCGCCATGGTCACTTCATCTGGCCTCCGACATAATGCTAAATGGGCCACGATTCCCGGCCCGAGATAGTGTCAGGAGCGCCAAGGTTTCATAATTACCTGATACATATCACCTACTCCCTTTATCACCAATCATGGAGCAAGTATTTATCAGACAAAATAATCCGTTCCCTGGGCGCGTCTGTGGCTACAGTCCTAGCGCGCTGGCCTTCCATCCAGGCGGCCCGGTTTCGGATCCACGAAAGCAACCTGGGCCATCATTTTGACATAGCCAGTCATCGAATACAGGGCATATAATGGGCCTAAACGACCTAAGTGCAAGGATCTATACCGGATCCAACATTGTGAACCAATCAGTCAGTTAATCAGTTTATATGTAAGAAAAAAAGTGTAGGGCTAATATCATATTGGAGGAAAGTCCATAGTTTTCTCCGAAAGAAAAGTGTGGTTTTTTCAAACGTTTAACATCATCTTATTCGGTAACTATTACGAGTAGGGTCGTGATTTTTCTCCATATCGATAGAAAATCTAATAAAGAATCATTTATCCCTCTAGCGTATTTCAATAGAGTCGACAATTTTCGTCTTTAAAAACCACTAATTTGAAGCCACTGATCGATTTTTATTTTATTGTGTTATTTTATGACGCTATCAACATCTAGGTTATTTAGCGTCTGAATGATATGAAGAAGATAATGCCGGTGAAATGAGTCCGGTGTCCAGCACCGAAAGTTACCTAGCATTTGCTCGTATTGGGTTGAGGGAAAACCCTGGAAAAAACCTCAACCAGGTGACTTGCCCCGGCCGGGATTCGAACCCGGGCCACCTGGTTTCGCAGCCAGACGCGCTGACCGTTACTCCACAGGTGTGGACCCACTGATCGATGCAACCAGCTTGTAATATTCTAGCCAGAGATGGAGATGGGAAGTAGTTCATTAAGACAGTCAGACCTGAGTTCGTTGACTCTTTACGTCTGTTTTACGAGAAGAAAGAGGCGGCGATGTTGCCAGACTGCTGAAACTTGCAACTCAATTTTCTAATTAAACGTGAACTTATTCACGGAATGTAATATAGGTTTCCTATTCATTTAAGTGTATGCTATCGTCTGTTTCAATCTGCAGGATTATTTCACTTCCAACATGTATACAATCAATTCTAATTTCCTTCGGAAGATCTCTCACAATACCGGAGATATAGAGAGTTTACAATCTAGAAATTGAGACGAAGCAATGATATGATTTATGCTGCATTGTACAGGGTGATTCATGAGGATTTACCGTCACTTACGGAGCTCATTCCCGAAGACATTCTGAGAAAAAAATGTTATATAGACATGTGTCCTTATCTCAATATTTCAGAGTTACATTAATTTGAAGTTGTTGTAAAATACCATTATTCTTTAGTTTTAAGGGTAAAAGAATATTACAAATAGAAAATGAATTATTCAGGAGTATCATTTCTTTAATTAGCTATTATTCTGAAACTAAAAATGTGTTGTGAATTCCATAGTTGCTTCGTACATTTTTTTTTTTTCGATTTTTAACTACAAAATTACATTTTTCTTACGCATTTATCACACAATTCTTACCAATTACGACACTCTTGTAAATTCTTCAACACTGTAGATTACATAATTAAACTGTAAAGAATCAAGTTCCTAAAGTCGTATGATTTGTAGCAATTTTTGTGATAAGTGCGTAAGAATATTGTAATTTTTAGTTAAAAATTGAAAAACAAAATCTGTACAAAGCAATATTAATAATACAGCCAATTAAGGAAATGATACTTCTGAATCGATAATTCTCTATCTGTAATGTTATTTTACTCTTAAAACTAAAGAAAAAAGGTATTTTACTAACAACTTCAAATTAGTGTAAATAAAATCCATGGCGCTACAGCCCTGAAGGGCCAAGTCCGACCAGCCGGCCGCTGGCCTCACGTTCACATGCCGAAGCAGAGGTGGACGATCATCCAACCAGAATGGAGGTATCGTGTGGTTAGCACGATTATTCCCCCCGCCGTTATAGCTGGTTTGCTAAACAGGATTTTCGCTACCTATTGTAGCTCCCAAAGTGCATCACGATGGTGGTGGGCACCGGTCCCATACACTGGCCGAAACTTCATGAGAAAATTTCTTCCCCCATGAGGATTCGAACCAGCACGCATTCCGTAACGCGAGTCCTAGGCAGGGTGCCTTAGACCGCGACGCCACGGCGCGGGACTCAAATTAGTGTAACTCTGAAAATATTGTGATTAGGACACATATTTATATGACATCTTTTGCTCAGAATGACTTCGGAAATATGCTCCGTAAGTGACGGTAAATCCTCGTGAATCACCCTGTAGGTATCCATTCAACGAAATATGTTAACATACGCGTATATTACGCCACATCATGCGAAGAACAAAATATCTGCTGAAACTTTAATATTATTTCATGTCTTATATAAAGGCCTATGAAATTTTAATTATCTATAAAGGTTCAACGAAAATTACCTTACAATTACTGTGGAGATACAAATGCAGTCTCTTTTATTGCAGAAGAAAATAATTAGGCCAATTTAAATTTAAACTAATTAAGTTGTACTTCGTGAACTTGTAATTGTATTCCAATTAAACTTGTACGAACTTCAGAGCCCGTAATAATGACAACTTTCGCAAAATTAAGGAAATTAGATATTGCGTTACATGTTTGCAAAATAATTATAGAGGAAAAATGACGCGTAAAGTTCGATGAAGCTTCAGCTTCCCTATATTCTATACAACACGTGCTAGACATAGTCACAAAAAATTTCCCTTCAATACACGTAACTTTTTAATTAACGCTACTAGCATGGTCTACTCGTGATCCGACATAGTGTTCGGATATCTGTTCGAATCCCACTTTGGCAGATTCACAGACTGGGATTTTTCTACATTTTCTCCAGCAGTGAGGCGAATGTCTAGTAACAGTCTAGCAAATTCTTCTAATCACCTATCAGCAATTCCACCAATATTACTGGTAGAATGTAAGAGAAGGCCCTATGGCCTTAACTATGCCAGTATAAATAAATAAACAAA
Source organism: Periplaneta americana (assembly GCF_040183065.1). Taxonomy (NCBI): domain Eukaryota; kingdom Metazoa; phylum Arthropoda; class Insecta; order Blattodea; family Blattidae; genus Periplaneta; species Periplaneta americana. The sequence continues at coordinate 154,606,376 of NC_091120.1, read as the reverse complement.
CAAACAAAAAAACAAACAAAGAATCAAACAAACAAGAAACAAACAAACAAACAAATTATTATTATAAATAGATAATAAATAAATATTATTATAGTAATAAATAGAAAAATAAAAACAAAAATAACTGGATGATTGGAGAAATGAAACGAATAAAGGAATGAAGAAATGAATAAATCAATATAGAAATGAAGACACTAATAACTTAATAAAGAAATGAAGAAATGAATAGCTCAGTGAAATGAATAACTCGGTAAAGGAATGGAGAAATCAATACATCAATAAAGGAATGAAGAAGTGAATAAATAAATGAAGGAATGAAGAAATGAATAACTTTGTAAAGGAATGAAGAAATCAATACATCAATAAAGGAATGAAGAAGTGAATAAATAAATGAAGGAATGAAAAAATCAATAACTCGGTAAAGGAATGAAGAAATGAATAACTCGGTAAAGGAATGAAGAAGTGAATAAGTCAAATAAAGGAAAGTAGAAATGAATAACTCAGTAAAGGAATGAAGAAATGAATAAATCAGTAAAGAAATGAAGAAGTGAACAAGTCAAATGAAGGAATGAATGAATGAATCAATAAAGGAATTAAGAAATGAATAACTCAATAAAAGAATAAAGAAATCAATACATCAATAAAGGAATCAAGAAACGAATAAATAAATGAAGGAATGAAGAAGTGAATAAATCAAATAAAGGAATGAAGAAATGAATAACTCAGTAAAGAAATTAAGAAGTGAATAAATCAAATAAAGGAATGAATAACTCAATAAAGAAATAAATGAATGAATAAATAAATCATTAAAAAGAAATGAATGATTGAAGGAAAGAATGAAATGAAATGGAATTAATGAATGAATGGCATATTAATACCATCAGCACCAATAGAAAAGAAAACAAACGAGCACACACAGGCAAATTAAGATGTTTTCTTTCATTTCATTCTGTGAATAATCAGTTACAATTTTTGCCACCCTCTCTGTAGGAATTTTATTCGCATCATTTTTAATCACGGTATAATATAAACCATATTTTTAAAACAACAATGGCTTTGTAAGTTAAAAGTAAAAGGCAAGGACACGCATTGAATCATTATGGAAGAGACACTCCCTTAGTTCCGTTCATAAATCGAACCCAGGTCTATTGTACTTAATGCAGTAGTCTCAAATAGAGAAGAGAAATGAGATGAGGAATTAAAATTACTAACAAATTGAAATCCTTCATTGTTAGTCTGTAATTGTGTAATAAGAAAACATGAGCAAATTTAATTTGCACTGCATTTCCGTTTCCTGCGAAATTATGTTTAATGGAATTTGCCTGTCTTGGAAACCACCCACTGAGCTGTTGTGTGAATTCCCAATCAGGCGGAGACAAGAGGGAAGTGAACTAATTCTCTTTCCCCCCTCCCCAACTCTCGAAGCCACCTAGTTAATAAACAATCGTCCATGTTTGTAGATTGCGTTAGGAAGTGTCTGCTGCAGTAGTGTGCTATGGGGAGTCGAACCCAAGAGTGGTATTTGAAATTCATCTGCATTTCTTTGTTAACGGTATAGTCGCAGTGCTGAGAACCATATAGGCAGTGTCTCTATTATATTAAAGGAAATTGATTTTTTATAAGTATAATACAGTATGAATAAAAAAGTAGGCCTAAGTATATTAATTGCAGAACATTAATACTCGTAAACGTACACTTCCCATAGCGAAATGCGATTTAAATTCTTTCCATTTCAATATTTTTGTCAGCATTTTAAAATTCAAAAAGATGCTGTACATATGTGCTATTTTATAAATTTCTGAATGCAAATTTCCAAAGCATGAGATATCATATCTGCTTTATAATAAAGTTTTGGTTGTTTTATTCATGTGAAAAATGCCTGTGTCCGTTTATAACAAGCATACTGTGAACATGGTAGAATACACGTCTCCTTTCTCTGGTATGTTACAAAGAGAAATACGCGTTTATTTCATGGAAGCTGTAAAATGCCTTAATGAAAGAAATACGCTGTTAGCGGTGTCATATTATCCACTACCACAAAAGTTTCAAAACATTCCCTCTGTTATTATCCTTGTTGTGGTTGTAAACTCCTCTGTGAGAATCTCATCGTCTCTCCTATGGACCATTTTTATTTTATGACTGTCTTAGAGAAGGTCCAATGAAAAGGATATGGAAGCAGAGGAACTGACGGATTGGACTGGATGCTTTAATCTTTCGCTTGTCGTAAATGCAGCTTATTTCGCCATACTTAGCAATCAACAAAATTGCGTTTTATCTGTAATCTGGAAGCTAGTTCACCAGGGACTGCAGAAATATTAGTTATTTATAGACGCTATATCAATAACTGTACTATGCTCCATAATATCTGCCAGGCGACGTAAACCTTGCCGACTCAGGAAGGCAGGAAGGAAGAAGAATAATTGAGGACCTGGATACAATAACAGCGTAAGTCTACTCATGCTGTTATTGCATAAACACAGTTTTCAAAATCCTGAAACCTTCTGCCATGGATAAATATATAATAGGATGCGAAACTGCGGTCAGAACCATCTGGCGGCAGGGGGCTCAAATAAGATGATCAGCGCCCGACGTCGTAGGTGGTGACCATTAGAACTACTTGTTGGGTACATTATCCAGAGTTCTCTATTTATCCGTTCGTTCGAGACGTTGGACGTTGCTCGAGAAGACAGGATGGCAGCCAGAATCTTGCTAATAAGTGAACATAAAGTGATACTACATGTGTGTATAAGCAGTGTATGTTAAACAGTGATGTTTATGGACGTTGTAAAATAGTGTTGTTGAATGTATTATAAAGTAATAGTAATATAATAAATTGAACTATCTACGTAGTTTTTGCGGACTTTTCCTTTGCCCTGTACACTAAATACCCAAAGAATACAATCCCAATTATCTAACCTTTTGCTTTATTTTCTGTCTCTGTCTGGTTATATTTTAATTGGGTAGTGGAAAATAGATCATCTCTTTTATCTTCCTGTTGGTTCCGGTAAGAATTCTCAGTGGAAGATGTTGTGAGGGTTAAAAATGTATATGTTTTATTTTAAATTGGATTAGTTTTGAATTTCGATGAGGGTGGGAGGGAATGCTTTCTGCATAGTTTAACATTTTCGTCACCAGGTGCGCTGCTAAATGCATGGAGTTATTAGTTTTTATTCGCTACTTGGTGCGCTGCTAGATGTAATAAGTTCTCCTCCGCCCAACAGGTGGCAGAAATATCAATTTCTACATTAGCGCCTCTAGTATGTGTTACGAGAAATTGAGTAAGTTTCGCTTCTTATTATATATTTATCCATGCTTCTGCTATCTAATAAACTACTTCTTAATTCCGTCCGCAGCTCCTAGAGGTCAGGAGCTTACAGAAATGGTTGCCATGTGCTACGCTCTTACTGCGTGGAATAAAATCGATACCTCGACTACAGCGTGAATAGGACAAAATGGCGCCTACTAGTGAGACATGTGAGAGTAGTGCATAAAAGTGTTGATAGTAATAATTATTATTAACCTAGTGCATCTAATTGTAGTGATTCAGATGTTCAGGTTGAAAACATAGAAACAGTTGAAGAATACATCAACATAATGAAAGTGCGCAGAAGAAAATCCAGTACCCTTCTTGCATGTACTATATCAGCCAACTTGATAAAAGATTGGGCCTCAGCACTCAAACCATTGTTCCTAAGAGTTTCTACTGTGAAAGAGTACAAATTTTCAATTCAGAAAAATGTGAAACTTCATTATCACAATGGCAATGTATCTGGGTGTCAAACATACCTACATTGCCAAAGTCCAACCATTTATGTTAATAAATAAGAAGGTTAAATTTCTCTCTTACAATGATTTAAAATTAAATAATGTAAAGAACCAGTTGTAAAACCACAAAAATGAGCAGATGTATCTCTTCAACATAGTATTTGAAACCTGAAAATGTACAGTGGTATGAAAGAGTCTTAAATGTGTACCGAGTCAGAAGTTCTGAAAATGAATCTGATTGTAACAATGCATGAAGGAAATAAAAACGTTAAACTGATTCATAATCATGTTAATTAATTCAAGGAATCGTCGAAACCTGTTTTCGAATCACAGTGCATTCATGTTCATCTGATAAATTAGTCAAAACTTGTATTTAAGTAATATTTGTGCATTCCATGCTATAACAGCGTATGTTAAGAAAATTTAATTATTTATACCCTTGGAATCATCCAAGATGTTCAAGTACAAACTTTAGAAATGCCTTATCTGATTGTTAACAACAATCTGTGTAACATTTAACGTAACACTAGTAATTATTGTTCATTTATTCAAATTTAAAACTTTGTCTTTCAATTTCTGAAAGTAACTTAAATCTACTTACGCTGTTATTGTATCTATGTCCTCAATTGCTATTCAACCAATGGCAGAGGTCACATTCCAGGCTAATCGTTCTTCCTCCGTCCAACTTCAAGATAAGTCTGGTATGTGACCTCTTCCTTCGGTTGAATAGCAATTATTCTTCTCCTTTCCTTTTCCGCCAATGTTTACGTCGCCTGTCAGACATTATTGAACGCAGTATAGATGGGAATGATGAAATCGATATGGTAATTGACGAGATGAGGCCACGGATTCGCTGTGAAATTAACCTGATGTTTGCCCTTCAATTGGGGAAAACCTCTGAAAAACTCAATTCAGATATTCAGTTCAAGTGGGAATCGAACTAACGTCCGAGCGCAGAATTGAATCAACAGACCAATACGCTACTGCGTGATATAACAGGTGGTTCTCATATTCTGTAATATTCAAAGTGTTAGTGGCTAGGTTATGTTTAATCTGATAGGTTAATCTTGATGTCAATCTTTATTGGGGGATATGTAAGGAATTTGAAATAAAGAATGGAATCATTTTTGAATAATCGGAATCCTCGAATATGAACCTTCCAAAGCAATGCATATTTAATAGACAACATTACACCATAATTACAATGTATAATAAAATTAAATTATGTTTTATTTAACGACGCTCGTAACTGCCGAGGTTATATCAGCGTCGCTGGTGTGCCGGAATTTTGTCTCGCAGGAATTCTTTTACATGCCACTAAATCTAGTGACATGAGCCTGTTGCATTTAAATGCCATCGATCTGGGCGGGATCGAACCCGGAATCTCGGACACAGAAGGCCAGTATTATACCGACTGCGCCACCCAGGGCGACTAGCCTAATTATATAATGTGTAGTGAACATTATGTACATTATGTCATAATACATATTACATATAAATAGATTGTCCACAGAAAACATTCGTGATTATGAAAGGGTATATCATCTCTGTCGGTAGTCGTATGTACAGGAGTGGGCAAAAAAAAAGACCAACCCTTGTAGCTGATTTCAGAGCCTTGTTCACTCCAGAGCACGATAGACTGGTAACTAAGACTTTCGTGGTTCGAATCCTGCCTGGGAAGGAAACTTTTTCTTGTTCCTTATTCAAATTTATTCCCAATACTTTTCGATTGCAGCGATATTTTACTACTTAATTAACTTATTATTCCCAGAACATGAATTTTACCATTTTATTCTCTAATGGCTTTGGAAACTACAACATTTTCAATAGATTACTTGCTATCTTTTGAATGCGGGCCTGGCATGCGCAGTGGCTCATTTCGGGGATTTTGATTAACTTATTCCGTAGTTCCGGTATTTTTTGCCACTATTGTACATCAAAATGGTGACACCAAAAAGAAGTAACTAAACAAATTTTACACTACATACCTCACTGTGCACCCGCGTGTCATACAGGAGATATCAGAACCATATTCCCACTCACGCCACACGCGCTCCAAAATATCTACTGGAATATACTCAAATGCCACCGGTGATACTATGTAGCAGCTATTGGAGATTCTGAGGCTATGGTACATAGATGATAATCTTTTATGTAATTCCATAAGAAGTCACAGATATTCAAGTCGGGAGACCTCAGTGGCCACTTGCAGAAGATGTCTTAGTCTCTGACCTGCTCAATCCACCGTCCTGGCAGTTTTTTGTTACGATGGTCACGAACATTTGCTACAATGCAATAATGCAAAAATAACAAAAGACTGGCAAACCTGAAAAAAATGAAACCCATATTAACACCTCTGCTGTCATCTATTATTTTTTCCGCGAATTAGACATGCCGCAATATTCTTTGAATCGTCCTTTCTTATGACACTAGTATAAAGTTTTAATGTACATCGTTATGCAATTATAGCCGTTTGTAATCACGGATGGTTTCCATGGACATTCTATATAACAGATCTGGGCGTAAACATAGCTCAAATGAGAAACTGCAGTCTACCCCTCTACTCTTCATTTTACATTCCCCGGCTGACAGTTACGTATCGAACCTATACGAGTAGACCTGAAGGCAATATTGCTAAGTGACGGATTGTATGAAGCATGCATCATAGCTTTCGGCTCTCGCTGGTGGCCTAAAATCCACGATGCACAGTGCTTTTCTAAAGCGGTGGAACGGAAAGGACATGGACGAGAGTATTTTCTTTCCTTTTTCCTTCCCCTTTATGCCCAGAGCTGGTATGTAATATATGACCTTGAACTGTAATATAATTTTAGTATAGTGCACGTATTTAATATTCAGAATAGCAGAGCGTATTGTAAAATGCGGTATAGTGCAGCGTATTATATTTTGAGGTGTAGTGTAGTATATTGTACTCTGCGGTGTTATAGTGTAGTGATACATAATATGATATGCGTAAACAATCACTTAGTGATTTAAGACGGCACTCATTCCATCGAATTCCGGCCACTTAGTCACCTCTGCACATAGTGTGTTGGACATTGTGCCACTGTCACATCTGTGACACAGTGCATGAGGGTTGGCCACTAAGGGAAAACTTAAACTGAGAGGATTCAATCCGGCATCGGAACTGGAATCCGGTGTGGCTTAGTGGATAAAGCGTCAGCACGTAGAGCTGAAAACCCGGGTTCGAGTTCCGGTACCCGAAGAGAACTTTTCTACGCTCCACCCATCCTTCATCATATGATATTGCAGAATTTCTGCACGGAAATATCATACGTACTTCGGTACATCACAATAATACTTATTCTTGTCGCTTTTCTTGTTTTATTTTTCGGTACGGTATTCGATGAATGGTGCAGGACATCAATTGGAATTTTGATACTTTTTTGTAAACGTCATTTTTGTTTAATTTTTTATATTTATTTCCTAACCTAGATAGTTAAAACTTTTCACTTGTTCTAAATTAAGACACTCCAATGTAATTTTTTAGCGTTTCAATGACTTTCCCCAGAATGTCATTATATTAGTTATTATTTTTGCAGTGATATTTTAAAATTATACAATGCACATATGTTGTCTAGGTTAAATAAAAATATCTATAGATCATCTTCAATACTTTGAATGATTACTATATCGTCAGAATATAGTAATGCATTTAAACTCACATTCTGGCTTAATATGATCCCTGAATGTAGCAGTTCTTTTCATTTCCTAATAATATCTTTAATATGGATATTGAAAAGAGTAGGCGACACCGTACACCCTTGTCTTACTCCCTTGTTTCTAATCATTTCTTTAGTTTTTGTCTTTCCTGTATTTATTATTATTTTTTAGTTGCTATATAAACTTTTTATTGAGTTATTTAAATGTTATGGATAACCATGATCTGTCATAACTGTCCATAATAAGCTCCTATTTACACGGTCGAATGCTTTTACAAAGTCAGTAAAACGTGTTTCACGGGATATTAAGCTTTCTCAAGTGTTTCTTGAGCAAAGCGATTGTGTTTATGACAATGTTAACAACTTGTAAAACAACCGTGTTTCTCGGTGATTGTTTATGAAATATTTCACGAAGCCCTCCGAAAAATGTTTCAAATCTGGGAAGTTCACATGTCCAAGTGCTTCTTAATAGAAATAATACTAAAAAATAAAGACTTTTATCTGTTGTAAGAATTATAATAAGAGTATTATTGCAGCTATAAGCCAAGCACTGAAGATGCAATATTCTAAATAACCTGGTAAATAAATAAATACTTTATTACTATATATGATAATATTGGGCTTAAAAATCATCGCCCTCGGTCGGTTATGAAGTCTCAAATCTCTGGTCAAATTGCACATATGCCAACCATTTATCACCGAGGACAACTTTGACATCAGACGAAGAAATAGTGGAATTATGTCAGGGGTAATAAGAGAATCTGTCTGCATCCCGTCTACCATAAATTACAATTGGATTAACCGCGATTTTGTGTGCGGTTCTCTGATGTGGAAAATCGACAGACTAGACTAGACGTTCGTCTAACCGTGCACCATATTGTATTTCCCCATCTCTTCTTTCCATCGCAACAAGTGAATAACGAACTAATTTTGAAGTAAGATTGTTAGGAACTGTAATTCCTGAACATGCACAAAATGGATATAATACTCTAGTCAGACTCGAAATCTGCATATCGGCTTGTAGTCGGGGGATTTTATGTGCAGAATATGATAATTATCTGGAATAGCAGACAGTGCGGCGTGCGGGTGATGAAGATAAAGTGGGGCTTGATTTGCATACAGCAGTAAACGCAAGCTCAGGTAAATGTATCTTCTTGTAACCCTCTTACAACGCAGACAGCTATTGCAATATTGGACACCTACTGCCACCGTACTCCGTTTGCCATTCGTTATCGTAGGTTTGGTAAAGTCACCTCCATTCGGTTCAGAAGGTAATTCCCTTAGTACTCATTTCCCCCATAAAGCCAAAAAGAACATTGTTGACGAAAAGTAAAATTATCTGTAGTAATGTCACGAGAGGTCTGAGATCTGCCGATAAATCCACGAGCGAAGCGAGTGGATTTATCTGGGAAATCTCAGAACTCGAGTGACATTTATTAGAACTATTTCGTGAATAAAATAAAAAATTAAATAATATATCCCTAAAATTCAATCACAGAATGTTAATAATTGTATATTAATGAATACTTAACCTATTCAGACATTGTGAAGTTGAAATACTCGTAGATGAATATCGATTATTGCAATAAAGAAATTAGATGTTATTATTCAGTAATGCCAATTGCGAAAAGCGAAATATACGTTTAACATTGTTAATTACATGTACCTACTGCACTTTTCTCTTATTATTATAACAAATACATTTTCATTATCTGCTGAAATCATAATTTAATTTAACAGTAACAGTGGGGACAGCTATATACCAATTCTTATGTATTCACAGCGAGACATGTTGCTACACAGTGAAGCTATCTCTGTATAGATAGGCCTAATTAAAATACGAATTTTATTACGCCATACGAAAGGCAGTTTGATCGAAGACATTATTACTATGCAAGGTATTTGAGTTTGATATGCGATGATGTTACATAAATTTGAACGTCTATTAATTGTTTAATTTCAATACAATGTTATAGGCTACAATTTTATAGGTTACGTTAGGCCTGCGTGTGGAAGCAGGACCAATGTCAGCTGTGCCTTGTTTCGACCGTTACTTACAATGAGTGCTACACGAAAGCATTTTTTATAGCTCGACAAACGCATTCTCGCTGTAGTGTGTAACGGAACTAAAGCTGCATCTACACAGTTCAATATTCCAATCGCGTATGCGTGCAATCTGGGAAGAATAGAATCAAGTTTAAAAGGTACGTTCAGTTAAGATGCATAAATATTTTGTGTCTACATGGTGCGCCGTTTTGAACATGGTCTTCACTGCGTAAATATATTAATTAATATTAAATATCAATCTTGCATTCAATGCTTTAAAGTTGAAAGAAAAGTTTAACCGTGTAGTTGCATCTTAATGTATTCATGTTCATCAGTTTACGGGGAAACAGTTGGCGACAACGACTAAACAAAAGAACGACCATGCGATAAATTGATAGCGATAAATCTAACTGCAGAAATTATCGCAAAGTCTGACTGTGATTGGTTGGAATTCAAAATTTCATTACACTTCATTGGTCGAAAATGGAATGACATATAAACGAAATAGTCAACCGTAATCTTACTAATCTAACGATTAGGGAAAACGCGGAAATATTTACTTGAAGCAAGTAAAGCGATCGGTTTGGAAGTAAATCCCGAAAAGACAAAGTATATGATTATGTCTCGTGACCATAACATTTTACGAAATGGAAATATAAAAATTGGAGATTTATCCTTCGAAGAGGTGGAAAAATTCAAATATCTTGGAGCAACAGTAACAAATATAAATGACACTCGGGAGGAAATTAAACGCAGAATAAATATGGGAAATGCGTGTTATTATTCGGTTGAGAAGCTCTTATCATCCAGTCTGCTGTCCAAAAATCTGAAAGTTAGAATTTATAAAACAGTTATATTACCGGTTGTTCTGTATGGTTCTGAAACTTGGACTCTCACTCTGAGAGAGGAACATAGGTTAAGGGTGTTTGAGAATAAGGTGCTTAGGAAAATATTTGGGCTAAGCGGGATGAAGTTACAGGAGAATGGAGAAAGTTACACAACGCAGAACTGCACGCATTGTATTCTTCACCTGACATAATGAGGAACATTAAATCCAGACGTTTGAGATGGGCAGGGCATGTAGCACGTATGGGAGAATCCAGAAATTCATATAGAGTGTTAGTTGCGAGACCGGAGGGAAAAATACCTTAAGGGAGGCCGAGACGTAGATGGGAGGATAATATTAAAATGGATTTGTGGAAGGTGGGATATGATGATAGAGACTGGATTAATCTTGCACAGGATAGGGACCGACGGCGGGCTTATGTGAGGGCGGCAATGAACCTTCGGGTTCCTTAAAAGCCATTTGTAAGTAAGTAAGTAATCTCACTAGAGGTTTTGATTTATCTAGAGAAAATAAAAACTCGAGTGGGATTTAATGGACTATTACACGATTAGTATATAAAGATTAGAAATAACGAAGTACTCTAATACAATAAAATATTAATTGACTTACGAAGATACAAATGTATTATTGTACCATCTCAACATTACAAATATTCCTCTAGATGGCAGTAGTAGTGATTAGCTGTTTTCTTGTTATCAGTTGTGCCAACTATAGAATCTTAATTGAACTCTGTGGACGATTACTAGTCAAGTAGACTTTGTTGATTCAGTTACATTTTTATTAAAACATTTGCATTCCACTTCAAATATCCGTATCCCAGTAATCAACCTCACTTGACAGATGATTTTCAATAAATCTTAGTATTAAATAATCTATGATACGTGACTATCCGTAATATATAGCAGAAGCTATAATACAACCTAAATAATATAATAAAGTGTTACAAAAGTTTTAATTAGGGATGATGAAACGAACAAGAAAACTTTTAATTAAGGATGATGAAAAAATATATAAATATGAACAATTTTAAAGGTAACAATTATTGAAAGTACAATTTTCAAATTGAAATGTTTTAATGGTTGGTGGTTCATTTGACGTTATATTGGACGTTTGCGTAAAAGAAGTGGAACTCGTTGATGTACATGATTTATTTCTCAACTTATTCAGCATATCCGAATGGTGCTCTTCATTTATTTGTAAATAGGGTTTCAGGGAAGATGCATTGCTATGACCAGTGATCCTTATTAATTCTTGTTCTTGAATGCCAATGCGAGTCATATTTGAAACTGCTGTGCATCGACTGGAACGGTTTGTAATTTTCTGTTTTTTGACGTCCAGACCAGTGCAGTTTGAAATGTTGGCAAACAAAGAAACAAATGCTATGTAGTTATAAAAACGAACAAATGCTAGGGAAGCGATAAAATTAAACAAACGCTAGGGAACCGATAAAATTGTGCGATAAGCAGCCATGATTGTTTGAAAGATGTCCTTTCGTACCGTTTTATTGGTCAAAAGTAGTATGGCGTAGTAAAAGTGTAATAGTCGCGGCAAATACAGGGTGGAAGGTAACCTCTTACAATCCTTCACACACATAACAGATCATGTCATTTGGGATCGTTTTGTCAAATAATATTTTTTTCATACGACCAATATTTTTTGTAATTTTTCGAGAAAACGAATGTTGCAATGTTGCAACGTTGTAGAGTGTAGCAGTGTTTACTTCGCGAGTTCATTGCATCCCAGCATACTGAATGCCACTTCAACCATCTACTGGCAGTGGTTTTGAGAGGATGTACACACATACCGTTTTGTAAACAAAAACATCTGTTGAGAATGCAGTCAAATCAAAATGTATATAATCGTAACATGTTAATTACATGAACTATGTTATTCGTTATCTATGATGAAACGTTCGTTATTGCACCGTTTCAGCACTAAATTTAGATCGAACAAACACGTACTTTCCGTTACATTTTAAGTCAATTTCATCAATAAAACAGTAGAATGAAAAATTATGCATAAAATAAAATTAATCCTTTAAATACAGTATTATTTTACATCGAGAGTCACACAGTTGATGTCACTCCAACTCAATTACAATACATGGTTTGAAAGAAATAAACAACTTTGAAAGTAAATGAAAATGATACACATTAACGTGAGGTACATTGTTAAATTTTGTACACCATTCCCTACAGTGTATTTTAAAGGTATTGTTCAAAGTATCTTGACCTATCCCTCATGGTAGACACGAAAGGACATTTCACTAGTTTCCATGTTGTGCACAGAGAAAGCTGGGACGGTAAGCTGGCGATAGTAGTACATATCCGGAACTGCTGTTTAGAGCAAGCATGTATTTTTCATGTAGTCAAATGTGACAGCAAGAAAATCCTCTGTCTCCATGCTTAACTTGGTTCCATTTTGAAATAATTTTTACTTCAGCTACAAGTTTAGCACGATTACTGAACATATTAGTTTTCATTTTCATGCTCTGTTCTTCAAACGTTATAATTTTCTCAACTAAAGAATTACCAATGACAACAGACAAAAAACATTTCGTCAGCTGATTGTATGATTAAAATTACATATTATGTAAGTTTCTTCAGTACTTGACGGGCAAAACATCTTAAGTCCAGGATTAAAGTCGTTTTACCTCTTAACCAAACATTCTGCTGTTAAGAAAAACTATACAAAAGTCGTGGATTAAAGTCATTCTGCTACTAAACGATGCCCCTTGCACACAGTAAAATAATCATGCTTTCAACTCAAAACCCTCAAAATGTGGACTTAAGTCGTTTTGAAAATTCACCATTCAGTTTCTTTCCTTGGCAAGCCTCGTCACTTATAAATGATGGACCAAGCTTTTCTCTCCTAATTAGGGTGATTATACTAGTTTGTTAGGATTATTTTAGACATACGAATATTAATGAGTCGTGGAAAGTATAAAATAATTACATCGTAGAAGATGGAAGGAAGTATGCAGAGAAATAATATTCCGTATTGTTATTTGTCTAACGAAAATGTCTAACGAAAATGTCTGTTGATCGAAGTTAGAAACAGTCATCATTATTACGACGGGAAAAATGAGAGAGTAAAGTAAAAGTCCGAAAAACTGACCTATTTTTCTCCGCTCCACCCATCCTTCACCGTATGATAATGCAGAATTTCTGCACGGAAATATCATACGTACTTCAGTACATCACAATAATATTTATTCTTGTCGCTTTTCTTGTTTTATTTTTCGGTATTCGATGAATGGTGTAGCACATCAATTGGAATTTTGATACATTTTTGTAAACGTCATCTTTCGTTTAGTTTTTTATATTTATTTCGCAAGCTAGATAGTTAAAACTTTTCACTTATTCTAAATTAAGACACTCCAATGTAATTTTTTTGCGTTTTAATGACTTTCTCCAGAATATCATTATTTTAGTTATTTTTTTGCAGTTAAATTTCAAAATTATACAATGCACATATGTTGTCAAGGTTAAATAATAATTTCTATAGATCATCTTCATTATTTTGAATGATTACAATATCGTCAGCATTTTATAACGACTTAAGTCCAGGACTAAAGTCGTTTAACCCCTTAACCAAACATTCTGCTGTTAAGAAAAACTATACGAAAGTCGTGGATTAAAGTCATTCTGCTACTAAACGATGCCCCTTGCACACAGTAACATAATCATGCTCTCAACTCAAAACCCCCAAAATGTGGACTTAAGTCGTTTTGCAAATTCACCATTCAGTTTCTTTCCTTGGCAAGTCTCGTCACTTATAAATGATGGACCAAGCTTTTCTCTTCTAACTAGAGTGATTCTAGTGGTTTGTTAGGATTATTTTAGCCATATGAATATTAATGAGTCGTGGAAATTATAAAAAAAATACATCGTAGAAAATGGAAGTATGCAGAGAAAGAATATTCTATATTGTTATTCGTCTAACGAAAATGTCTTTTGATCGAAGTTAGAAACAGTCATCATTGTTACGACGGGAAAAATGAGAGAGTGAAGTGAAAGTCCGAAAAACTGACCTATAAACGTTTCTTTTTCAAGAATCTCATTTTATGTCCATGCAATTCAATCTCATGTTTTCAAAATGGACTACAAGACGTTTATAAACTTCTGTACCGCTGGAGCTGTACTGTCTCGTACTATGCGAATAGCCTTTGCGCTTACCTAGTTATCTATGGAGTTCCTTTTTCCAAATGACATACGTTATATGGAATAACTTTCTCTTAACGATGTTATGTATAACAGTTCACAAGTTAAGGATATTTCACTCGAATGTAAACACAAAAATGACAAGTTCGCAAGGTAACTTAATTATACGCTTTCCAATTCCACTTGACGAAAGTTTCCGAATCGAAATTACGTCCTCCGTCCATGTAAACTGCAGAAACTTAGATGAAACGCTCATTCAAATTCTCTTGCAAGATACAGATTTGTAGAGCTATTCATTTATTCTCATAATGGAGTATGAAAGTTATTTAGAGCACCGCTAGATGGTTCTCTTGGTAATCGTTGTAGCTAGAGTTTGCAGACAGCAGCGGTTTGAAAACAGACTCCGTAACAAAGGCGTGACCGGCCGCTGAAAGCTAGTAGCGAAATTAGCTTTCATACTGTGGACTTCGTTCATGTGTGACAGATTTTACTCTTATGAATGCTTGCACTAAGTGCGAACTTTCCGAAATATAACATTTCTAGACATGAGAAAAAAAGTATTCATTGTCCTAAAAGACTCAGTAAGGTAAAACTAATTTCGAAAGATTATGAAACTACCAGGCCGGAATTGAAATGATGATTAGAACAAGAGTACTATGCAAATTTGGCTTTCAGGTAGTAGCTCCATGTAAAGCAGGTTTGACTAATTTCAAGGAAAAATTGTTCCGGGGCCGGTTATCGATCCCGGAACCGTTCTCTTAGCGCACGAATGCTCTGTCACATAGAATTTGTGTGCACTCAAAGTTGGGTTCTGGCGCCTTGTCAGCCCATTTGAGTTGTGTGGATATAAAGGAAAAATTGTGATTGTGTCGTGTATAGTTCCTGGAGTAGCTCAGTCGGCAGAGCATTCGTGCTCTAAGCGAAGGGTCCCGGGATCGATACCCGGCCCCGGAACAATTTTTCTTTGAAATTATTCAGAACAAGTATTGTTTATTTGGGAGTTATCCAGAAAATTCGAAGCAGATACGGGGAAATTTTCAGCGTTGGAGCCTCGTATTTATTTCATCATAATTCATATCCACTTCATTTATCGCCATTCAATAGTGTTAGGTCCCTAATCCCATGCTTTTCAATGTCTTAACACAGTGGTTCCCAAAGTGTGGATCGCAACCCCCTGGGGAGTCATGTAAAGAGCAGAGGGAGGTTACGACATGATTTACAAAATAAAACAACAAAAAAACGCCTTATTAATAACACATTAATTTTATACTTAGAAACATAAACAATCTTGAACATAAAAATAAAAAGAATGTTTCGTTAACTGTGTAAAAATAATTAATGAAACTATTTCGTTTATAGGACGTCATTCCTTTTTCGACCAATAAAGTGTAATGAAATTTGGAATTCCAACCAATCACAGTCATACATCGCAAGATAATTTTTGCAACTCCATTTATCACTGTCAATTTATCGCATGGTTTTCTTTGTTTAGTTGGTATCGCCAACTGTTTCCCAGTAAATCGATGAGCATGATCCATTGAACTAAACAAAGTGCGAAATTCTACTTCCACATCTACATCTTCATCTTCTAATTCCACGTCCATCATATCTAAAGAAAATGACACTCTTTCACAATAATTTTTCATTTAATGAATGTAGCTATTAATCAGGTTATTTGTAACTATATTATAAAATGTTTAAATGAAATTATTTCAGCAGATAATAACATTGTTAAACCTGTATTTCGCTTTTCGCAATTGGCATTACTGAATAACATCCAATTTCTTTATTGCAGTAATCGATATTCATCTGTTTCAAATTCACAATGTCTGAATAGGTTAAGTATTCGAAGTGTACAATGATTAACATTCTATGAGGGAATTTGATAGATATATTGTTTACATTTTTATTTTATTCACGAACTAGTCCTAATAAATGTGAATCGAGGTCTGAGATTACTCAGATTAATCCACGAGAGAAGTGACATTACTATACAGTATATAACTATGTCTGTTTTTGAGGTGGTAGCTTCTCAAACTCTATATTTGATACATACACACAGTGGTAGCGTTTTCATTTTTAAGGGCTTTTTCGCTTCTATTACGATGAAAATTATAGCGAGAAACTTAATTTGCATGAATATGAGTTTTCAAATGCTATAAAAAAATTAAAAAAAAAACTTATTTTAATCTCTAGGTATTCTTAGAATAGTAGTTATAATATTCCTTCAGTAGGTACGTACTGTATTTCAATGAGTCTTTTCTTAATATTGAATTTCAGTTAGTTGAACGTAATTGTCTAAAAACAAATTCGGTATCCATCTGTGACTATTGTATTTATTTTGTTTTGAATTACTCCGGGAAAATATATAAAAACTCTTATTTCAAAGTGCTCAAACTAAATTGTACGCACGCAAAAACAGTATTTGTTGTAGAATGGATAACATTTGGAAAATGTATTGTATGTCTTTCGCGTGTTAAATTTTATGTTACCGTGTTACATGTTTTGGCCTGCTATTGGCCATCATCAGAACTGTTTGTTGCTGGTCTTGGTGCCTTTTGTTTTGTTTCCTGTGGGGGTGTGTTTAACACACACCATTAAGTGTCAATATTACAGATAAATTCTGTAGGACAAATTAATATATCTATAATATTCTCTCAGCTAGCAGTGCATAATAACTGCGGATTCCCGGTCAACAAGTCACTCAGCTGAGTGGCTCCTAGTATAATGCAGTTGACATTGGATACACGTCAACATATATATGCCTATCTTGGAGTCAGGCCACAAAGGGAAACATCGAAGGAGGAAAGTTTGATCCGGAGCTGTGGATTGAATTCGGCGTAGCTCAGTGGCCAGAGCGCTTAGTACGTAGAACCAAGGACCCGGGTTCGATCCCCGGCGCCGGAGCGAATTTTTCTCCTAAAACATTGTGTCAATATTACAGATCAATTCTGTAGGACAAATTAATATATCTATAAATTCAGAAATATTGATTTTGACTCATGATGCCCGGAAGCACTTCGCTTGTGGTTTTGTCTTGAGAAGTAATTATTACCTTACTTTATTGTGTGTCAGATCCAGATTTGAATGTAATGCATTTTGGTAAATACACCGACTGAGTTATCTATGGAAATGTAATTGAATCTGAAGGACAATTGACTGTAGCAGATGGCTGAATATTCAATCAACGTAATTGATTGATAAATTTACTCGTAACCTAATTGTATGGACTAATGATTATTGCGGAATTGGTGGAAGTTTGTAGTAACAGAGTAGGTAGTTGGGTATGTCTGGGGGTACGAATACGTTACCTTCCGGTTAGATGGTCATCATTCAACTGAAATACACATGCAGCACTTTAACATATGACGTTTATTACTGAATCAGGTTAGTTTATACTAATCAAATACCAGATCGAAAATAGTAATTAGGTATGCAGATTATGGTGTTTGAAATATTATTACTTCCAGTAATATGAAGCGAACTATTATATTCACATGCTGATACTGTATATGTGTCATGCGATATTCTAAAACTGGTAGTAGTCAATAAATGTTTTTATTTTAATTTGTTGACGTAATATATCATTTTTCAAGCTAATTAGAGGTTCAGAAACCTTGCGAAGTGAAGAGGCAGAGGGATATGAATGAGATAGATGTGTTTATAAGTGAAAGTATAGGGGAGACTCGGCTAATTCCGCAATATTAAGAAGTAAATGTATCATTTTTATCAAAATGTTTATTGAAAAATATTATCGAGTTATGTAGATATGTACGAAACTTTTCATTTCCAAATGAGATGAAGAGACCTATTAAAATGCAAATATATTTAGTTGTACATACATTACAGTTGAAAAAGAACAACTCGGGTAATTGCGCAACAGTGCGGATAAATTTTTTATATGTACCAATGCTCACTTTCTTCACAGCTGTGTAGCAAAACACGAAAAACAGCCAACTTTCGATGTTTCATTATATTGCCTACAGAGGTGTCGTCCAATATCCTTGATTTTTTTCTATAGCACTGCAGAGGACATGCCTCCTGTTGACAGCCTCTCAAAACTTACGTTCCTGTTATTGTAAAGCCGCAGTAAAATGATATATGCACTACTGCGGAATTACCCGTACTACGGAATTATCCGAGTTTCTCCTACATTTATTCAAAAGCACTGACCACTTATTTCATTTCGCAGCAATAAATATCTGCAGTAGAGGTCTTCGAAATGCTTTGAAATGCATTAGTATTTTGCAAGGATGTCCCTTATCTCCTGCACTTTTTAATATTTATACCGACGATACCATTTGAAAATGACAAGATAGCTTCACTAGTTCTTTTAAAATAGATAACGTAATTTTAAATACCATTCTATTTGCAGATGATCATGCTTTCTTTGGAGAGACTAAAGACTAACTGAAAATTACAGCCAATAAATGAAATGAAAAATACCCCATTAAGTTATGAAAATAAAGGCAACGAAGAATAACTATGGCATTTTCGGGAAAACACCACTTAAGATGCAAAATTGTTGTAAATGAACAGTTTACACAGGACTTTCATTTCAAAACTACCCAATCTAAATAACTAATTATTTAAACTGAATTCCATTTAAACAAAAAACACGTCAGTTTAGATATTGAGGGGGAAGTCTGAAACCAGGCTTAATTGCATTTTAGATTTCAACCCCCAACCCCAGATAAAATGAGGCGGAGGTGTGGAGAGTGTTGGGGGTTTGATAGAGGGAAATGGGAGTACCCTATGAAAACTCTCTGCAACGTCTCTTTTGTCCACCATAAATTCCATCACTACCTGACATGGAATCGAAACCCTGCCGCCTGGATGGAAAACTAGTGCGCTAACACTTGAGACAGACGCAGTCTCAATTGAACGGGTCACTGGAACAACGTTGCGTGTTAGAAAAGTCAAGTTTACAGGAGAGCATATTGAATGGGAGTTCCGGAAAAGCTGCCTAGCCGAGAAAGGATTTGCAAATTCAACGTTGTTCCATGGAAATTATAAAGGATAAAACCATGGCTTCTTTTCGAAAAGTTTATTAAACAAAAAATATTTCATTTTTTTAAACACTTAGTTCAGAATAACGTGAATACATATAATGAAAAATAAAATCATTAATTCAAATTAAGAAAAAAAGTGAAAAAAAAAAACTGAAAATACAGATCAGATTTCTTTATTGACTTGACATATTTTCATAAAACTTGCGATATTGAGGATCTGTCAAGTACTTTGTCATGTCCAAAAGATTTTTCTTTTTCTCTTTTACAATGGGCAGAGGGGCTAAATATAAAAGTGGTAGATCATTGTAATCAATCACATCCAGAATGGCTAGAAACACTACATCTGAGCGCCATGGTCTCAAAAGGTTGTGTTACTCTCTTAAATGGAGGCCTTTTAATCATCTGCGGTCATCTTAAACCACACGTGCTTAGTGATCGGCAGGTTTCTCTTGATTTTTCCTGGGAAAAGGGCGTCGATCAGCTTGGCATTTGCAATGACTGTCTTCCAATCTGAACTGGCATTTGCTTTGGCTGTTTTTTAGCACGCTCGATAAGAGTAAAATCCCTATCACAGGGCAATAAACTATGCCCTGTGATCATGAACGTTTGACTTATTTCAGTAAAATAACGACATATCGTCGGTTTCTTGGTAAACGTGACCAAGTCACATTCCAAGGCTTCCAAGCATTATGAACATTTAAGACATAATTTTATATTAAAAACTAATAATATAGCACATTTATGTTCAAGATAACTTATTACTAACATCTAAAGAAGTACAGTTATCTTTGGATGGATAATTAAACCTTTAAATGCCTTTTCCTAACAATTTTGCATTTTGGACTTGGTCACTTTTACCAAGAAACCGAAGATATGATTATGTAAACGCCACGACTCACGAGGTAACCTCCGTCTTCGTCCGACTCACGAGGTAACCTCGGTCTTCGTCCGATTCACGAGGTAACCTCCGTTTTCGTCCGACTCACGAGGTAACCTCCGTCTTCGTCCGACTCACGAGGTAACCTCCGTCTTCGTCCGACTCACGAGGTAACCTCCGTCTTCGTCCGATTCACGAGGTAACCTCCGTCTTCGTCCGACTCACGAGGTAACCTCCGTCTTCGTCCGAGTCACGAGGTAACCTCCGTCTTCGTCCGAGTCACGAGGTAACCTCCATCTTCGTCCGACTCACGAGGTAACCTCCGTCTTCGTCCGAATCACGAGGTAACCTCCGTCTTCGTCCGACTCACATGCAAAGTTGCTCCACAACTGACAACACGATTATAGCTCTCTTGCAACTACAGCAGCACTATTTAGGTGTTCGTTTGAGAACATATTCTTATTGATTCCGATCCAGCTATCACAAGCAATGTTGTTCCATAGACAAACACTTTTGTAAAAAAAACTAAAATGCAACGTTGTTCCAGCGACCCATACAATTATCCTATTCTTTTATGTATCCATACCATTTAGAAATAAACGTTCCGATTAATAAAGGACTACGACTCTCCTGGCTCCGCTTGCAAGATAGACGTTTAGTACATTCTCTTTGCCTGCTAATCGAATTATACGTGATTCCACACCCAACTACCTTGCCTCTCGGTTTACTCTCCTAGCTTCACAACATAATCGTAATACACGTTCACAGCACAATCTGTTGCTATCAATACCACGTTAACAGGCATCTCTGTACTCAAGTTCTTTCTCAATAGCCATGGCCCGCTCATGGAATTCGCTGCCGCTGGAAATCAGGGGTAGTCTTAGTCCTCAGTTGTTTAAAATTAGGTTGTTTAGAAATATTTTATATGCACAGAATTAGTTTTTTTAGGTATAATTTTTATTTATATTATTATTATTATTAATATTATTATTATTATTACTATTATTATTATTATTATTATTATTATTATTATTATTATTATTATTATTATTATTATTTTACACAGTCATTAGTTTATTTTTCCATTAACACTAATATCTAGGTAATTGTCATTGTCTCAATGTAACACGTGCTGTGTTTATCACATTATTTCTACAATTCTTTTAGTTGTGAGATTATATTCATATGTATTAATTCTTTTTTTTTAAGTTAATACTTGTATACTAGAATGTATTTTCCTATTTGTGATTATGTATTCAGTCTCTTTTTTATTATATATATTCTTTATTATTGTTATTTTAAAGTTAATACTGATTGTGTATATGTATTCAATCTCTTTTTTACTTAATTATGTTTATTATTATTTTTAAGTTAATATTTGTATACCGGTATGTATTTTTCTGTATGTGATTTGATCCTGGTTGAGTTGAAGAGAAGGCCTGATGGCCTTAACTCTGCCAGGGAAAATAAAACTATTATTATTATTATTATTATTATTATTATTATTATTATTATTAAAGGAATTTTTTATCTCTTTTAAACTATAGATGTTCGGTAGTATTAACATTAGAATGGAATGCGATTAGTCGAGAAAGTGGAAGCACTTAGAGAAACCACACTCAAAGGAGCTTAGTTGATAGTCACAAACTCACAAGATTCGCCGGAGATGGAAAATATCACGACAGTCCCACTGTTAATGCATCATCTCTCTTTAAGAAGTGACTCAGATTCGCGGCTGTTCTCTTACAACACTCTTGCACAGACGTCCGAGGAATGCGAAAGTCTGGCTCAACGGAGTCGGCGGAGATGCAGGAAAGTAGTAGGATCCATCTCGCTTTGCTGTGAATACCAAGGGAGATGGAGTCTGCTGCTTGCAACCCGTTATTTGTCACGATATGAGGCATGAGATCGCTGAAGAGACTTGTACGACCAGTTCATATGCAGTCGAGCTTCGTGTAATTGGAACCGGGGGAAAACACTACTCCCTCGGAATATTCTTCATCCCTTTGCATATTTCATTCATTTCCACCTTAGCTCGTTTTTGCGTTTATTCCAGCAACCACGCTGTATATATATCTGAACTCCAAGTGTCTTCGTAAGACGGGCTTTATAACCGCGCGGTTTCAGGCTTATAATCACAATTGGCTGGTGCAGTACCAGAAGGTCGCTGGTTTGAAACTCGAAAACTCTCTGATATTGTAGTAGTTTATTCCATTGGTAACGAAACTGGAGTAAAATTCCGTTCGAGAGCGATAAGTTGCCTAAGAAACATAAACATGGTTTTGCTTTCTTTTTTCGAATTATTTTTATTCCCTTGCTTTAATTATTTAGATTTTCTTTGCTTTACTTTACTTTTGTGTCTTTAATTTCTTCTTTTCTTTCTTTTTCCATTTTATTTTCCTTTTCTTATGCTTTCTCTCTTTCCCCTGCTTTTGTTCCATTCGTTTTTTCTAACATTCCCTTTTCTTAGCTTCCCTTGACCTTGCTTTATTGCCTTGTTTGGCTTACTGTTTGTTTTGATTGGTTTTTCTTTACAAAACTTTCAGTGTGCTAGCGAGGAAGTAATGCTCAATCATAATATGAACCACCAAGTATCTCTATCAGATTTGGCTTTCTTCGTTTTTGCAAAGTAATAAATCGAATTTCCCCATCTGTTCTTCGAGCGGTTATTCGTTTGCGGCCATATTTTCCTTTGCTATCTAATTATAAGCATTCGTGTTTCTTATTTTATTATTTACATTTAATTTATTATTGTACCCTTTTTGTTGTTGATTCTATTTAAATTTCGTATTTATTATTATTATTATTGTTATTATTATTATTATTATTATTATTATTATTATTATTATTATTATTATTATTATTATTATTATTATTATTATTAAAAGGCATATGCCTCGGTTAAGAGAGAAGTTTTATATGATATTCTTATTGAATTTGGTATTCCCAAGAAACTAGTTCGATTAATTAAAATGTGTCTCACTGACACGTATAGCAGAGTCCGTATAGGTCAGTTTCTGTCAGATGCGTTTCAAATTCACTGTGGACTAAAGCAAGGAGATGCACTATCACCTTTACTTTTTAACTTCGCTCTAGAGTATGCCATTAGGAAAGTCCAGGATAACAGAGAGGGTTTGGAATTGAACGGGTTACATCAGTTGCTTGTCTATGCGGATGATATGAATATGTTAGGAGAAAATCCACAAACGATTAGGGAAAACACGGGAATTTTACTGGAAGCAAGTAAAGAGATAGGTTTGGAAGTAAATGCTCAAAAAAAACAAAGTATATGATTATGTCTCGTGACGAGAATATTGTACGAAATGGAAATATAAAAATTGGAAATTTATCTTTTGAAGAGGTGGAGAAGTTCAAATATCTTGGAGCAACAGTAACAAATATAAATGATACTCGAGAGGAAATTAAACACAGAATAAATATGGTAAATGCCTGTTATTATTCGGTTGAGAAACTTTTATCATCCAGTCTGCTGTCAAAAAATTTGAAAGTTAGAATTTATATAACAGTTATATTACCGGTTGTTCTTTATGGTTGTGAAACTTGGATTCTCACTTTGAGAGAGGAACATAGGTTAAGGGTGTTTGAGAATAAGGTGCTTAGGAAAATATTTGGGGCTAAGAGGGATGAAGTTACAGGAGAATGGAGAAAGTTACACAACACAGAATTGCACGCATTGTATTCTTCACTTGACATAATTAGGAACATTAAATCCAGACGTTTGAGATGGGCAGGGCATGTAGCACATATGGGCGAATCCAGAAATGCATTTAGAATGTTAGTTGGGAGGCCGGAGGGAAAAAGATCTCTAGGGAGGCCGAGACGTAGATGGGAAGATAATATTAAAATGGATTTGAGGGAGGTGGGATATGATAATAGAGACTGGATTAATCTTGCACAGGATAGGGACCAATGGCGGGCTTATATGAGGGCGGCAATGAAGCTACGGGTTTCTTAAAAGCCATTAAGTAATTAAGTAAGTAAGTTAGTATCCTGTTCTTTAACTTTTTGTTAAATTTTCACTCCAGGTATATTTATCACCTGGTAGAGTGTAAGAGAAGGCCCTATGGCCTTAACTCTGCCAGTATAAATGAATAAAGTATTATTATTATTATTATTATTATTATTATTATTATTATTATATTTCTTACTGAAGTCTGGTACATCCTCCCGCCACAAGAAAGTCTCGTTGGGTGTAGTGCTACAGTACAATGAGGAGACTTTACAGTTGCAAAGATATACAGATTTTAAAACATGTTAAATTTCTTTGCATTATGAATTTTAATATCAAACCAATGCTTTTCTCTCTTAGTTGGTTATAAACTATTAACAATAAAGAAGTGCTCAAAATGAATTGCGAGACAGAAATCAAACTTCATTTAATGAAACGTTATAACATCATCAAATTAACAGCAAAGGAGAAACCATACATCTTATACATGTATTATGCTGAGTAATATTTAATCCAGACGTTTGAGATGGGCAGGGCATGTAGCACGTATGGGCGAACCCAAAAATTCATATAGAGTGTTAGTTAAGAGACCAGAGGGAAAAAGATCTTTGGGGAGACCGAGACGTAGATGGGAGGTTAATATTAAAATGGATTTGAGGGAGGTGGGATATGATGGTAGGGACTGAATTAATCTTGCTCAGGAAAGGGAGCGATGGCGGGCTTATGTGAGGGCGGCAATGAACCTCCGGGTTTCTTAAATGCCATTTGTAAGTAAGTTGTAAATTTTAATTTGACATCCCCCTGTAACATGATTTATTGTATCAAGGCCCGCTCCCACTTAGCGGAATAGAATCGAACAGAATTTATCTTCACAATGTATTTAAATGGAAGATAGCAGAAAGCGGTGCGTGGAATCGAACCGAATCGAATAGAATTCATGAGCTAGAATATTTATTTCACTTCACTTTTGTTTCGGATATGATACAGCGTGTTCCGAATCTCAACGACCCGATGGTCATCAATGCAGCGAAATAAGAACAAAACTGCTGGAAGGTTCAATGGCTACCATAGTGTCTGTACGAGTTATGCTACCAAGATTTTTCAAAATTTTCATACTGTCATCTCACTCAAAGGAAAGAGAACACAAACAATTTATTTTTGAACCAGTAGTAATAACTGGTCCGTTGACATTTTCGTTCATAAGCCATTCATATATTTTTTACGTTGTGCTCATTATAAACAATACAGCAGAACACACCACCATGATACAAAAATGCACGATGTCATTCGTCTGCAAATTCCCACCTTTTACAAGGCCCAATCAGATTCATCGGTGGCGTATGAACACAGCCATTAGCTTCAGCTCTGTATACAGTGTTGTCAAGTCAGCGGTTTTGTGGCTAAATCTGGTGTTTTCAGGACTATGGTCAGCTGCAAAATTTTACCGTCAGCGGCTAGCTATTTATTTGGCGTTTTTTTTTTATAATTTTGGCAGAGGGAGACGATATATTTTTTTTCTGTAAAGACATTATAATTGTTTTATATGTATTTGCAGACAACAATATTAGTTAATCATAAACCAGAGTTTAATATGGTATTATCACAATTTTTCATTGTGGAAGTATAAAATATCAACGTTTTATGTTAACTTGATTTGGTATAACCACGTCCATTTTCTGCCTCATCCATTGTTGTTCAAATAAGGTATG
This sequence comes from Periplaneta americana, assembly GCF_040183065.1. Taxonomy (NCBI): domain Eukaryota; kingdom Metazoa; phylum Arthropoda; class Insecta; order Blattodea; family Blattidae; genus Periplaneta; species Periplaneta americana. Next base: position 154,580,307 of record NC_091120.1, on the reverse strand, counting down.
CCACATTCGTTAAACCCATAGTCTAATCATGTATGCATTGTTTTTGTAAATGAATTGATATAATCATAAAGAGTAGATAGTGAACTGAAATTATTATTCTCATTTATGATAATTTATATTATGATATATTATTTAATTTATCATTCCGCATTATAGTTTATGTAACGCAGACATACTTAAAACCAGACTAATTGTTGGCAGGCACGTCTCCAGCTCAGTGTGAAATCAGGTTTCGAACCGACTGGTTTGATTGTGAATGTGGTTGTTTCCGAAGTATCCAGTATATTCTTGATCTACTTCATTCAATTTTGAAGAAATATGCCGTGTAAAACTCCATACGTACAAAAGTTTCGAACCGACTGGTTTGATTGTGAATGTGGTTGTTTCCGAAGTATCCAGTATATTCTTGATCTACTTCATTCAATTTTGAAGAAATATGCCGTGTAAAACTCCATACGTACAAAAGTTTCGAACCGACTGGTTTGATTGTGAATGTGGTTGTTTCCGAAGTATCCAGTATATTCTTGATCTACTTCATTCAATTTTGAAGAAATATGCCGTGTAAAAGTCCATACGTACAAAAGTTTCGAACCGACTGGTTTGATTGTGAATGTGGTTGTTTCCGAAGTATCCAGTATATTCTTGATCTACTTCATTCAATTTTGAAGAAATATGCCGTGTAAAACTCCATACGTACAAAAGTTTCGAACCGACTGGTTTGATTGTGAATGTGGTTGTTTCCGAAGTATCCAGTATATTCTTGATCTACTTCATTCAATTTTGAAGAAATATGCCGTGTAAAAGTCCATACGTACAAAAGTTTCGAACCGACTGGTTTGATTGTGAATGTGGTTGTTTCCGAAGTATCCAGTATATTCTTGATCTACTTCATTCAATTTTGAAGAAATATGCCGTGTAAAAGTCCATACGTACAAAAGTTTCGAACCGACTGGTTTGATTGTGAATGTGGTTGTTTCCGAAGTATCCAGTATATTCTTGATCTACTTCATTCAATTTTGAAGAAATATGCCGTGTAAAAGTCCATACGTACAAAAGTTTCGAACCGACTGGTTTGATTGTGAATGTGGTTGTTTCCGAAGTATCCAGTATATTCTTGATCTACTTCATTCAATTTTGAAGAAATATGCCGTGTAAAACTCCATACGTACAAAAGTTTCGAACCGACTGGTTTGATTGTGAATGTGGTTGTTTCCGAAGTATCCAGTATATTCTTGATCTACTTCATTCAATTTTGAAGAAATATGCCGTGTAAAACTCCATACGTACAAAAGTTTCGAACCGACTGGTTTGATTGTGAATGTGGTTGTTTCCGAAGTATCCAGTATATTCTTGATCTACTTCATTCAATTTTGAAGAAATATGCCGTGTAAAAGTCCATACGTACAAAAGTTTCGAACCGACTGGTTTGATTGTGAATGTGGTTGTTTCCGAAGTATCCAGTATATTCTTGATCTACTTCATTCAATTTTGAAGAAATATGCCGTGTAAAACTCCATACGTACAAAAGTTTCGAACCGACTGGTTTGATTGTGAATGTGGTTGTTTCCGAAGTATCCAGTATATTCTTGATCTACTTCATTCAATTTTGAAGAAATATGCCGTGTAAAAGTCCATACGTACAAAAGTTTCGAACCGACTGGTTTGATTGTGAATGTGGTTGTTTCCGAAGTATCCAGTATATTCTTGATCTACTTCATTCAATTTTGAAGAAATATGCCGTGTAAAAGTCCATACGTACAAAAGTTTCGAACCGACTGGTTTGATTGTGAATGTGGTTGTTTCCGAAGTATCCAGTATATTCTTGATCTACTTCATTCAATTTTGAAGAAATATGCCGTGTAAAAGTCCATACGTACAAAAGTTTCGAACCGACTGGTTTGATTGTGAATGTGGTTGTTTCCGAAGTATCCAGTATATTCTTGATCTACTTCATTCAATTTTGAAGAAATATGCCGTGTAAAACTCCATACGTACAAAAGTTTCGAACCGATTGGTTTGATTGTGAATGTGGTTGTTTCCGAAGTATCCAGTATATTCTTGATCTACTTCATTCAATTTTGAAGAAATATGCCGTGTAAAACTCCATACGTACAAAAGTTTCGAACCGACTGGTTTGATTGTGAATGTGGTTGTTTCCGAAGTATCCAGTATATTCTTGATCTACTTCATTCAATTTTGAAGAAATATGCCGTGTAAAACTCCATACGTACAAAAGTTTCGAACCGATTGGTTTGATTGTGAATGTGGTTGTTTCCGAAGTATCCAGTATATTCTTGATCTACTTCATTCAATTTTGAAGAAATATGCCGTGTAAAACTCCATACGTACAAAAGTTTAGAGATGTGTGAAAAAACATGTGTTGAAAGATTGTGTGGAAGAAGTTGCCGACGATAGTTGGAAAGCTCTGTTTAAGTGGTGTAAGGTGATATTGAATGCAAAATATTCAGATTTAATTGTCCATACGATTTTGCATAGAACATAGAGCCTACGAAGTGATACACACTTTCCATAATTTAGTCTACATTTTTATAAAATTCTCCAGTTCCTGAAACTGTATAGTTTGTATTTCAAATTTGGAAGTGATGTGTTAAGAAAAATCTTGAGTTTTTCAACTACAGTTCAGCTTTTTTTAAGCTTGTGCAGCGGTAAATGGAATTCTGAGTTGGCAACATTGTCTGTACAGCCGTACAGAGCTGGAGCATCAGTGACGTCATTTTCTGAAATTCGGAACACAGTGATGCCATCTGATTGCTCAACGCAGAGATTCGGATTGTAGCGTTATTTTACTACTTAATTTTATTCCTAAGACATGAATTTTACCAGCAGTCGAAAAGTATTGGGAATAAATTTCAATAAACAAAAAAAAAAAAAAAAATTCTTTCCAGGCAGGATTCGAACCACGAAAGTCTTAGTTACCAGTCTATCGTTCTCTGGAGTGAACAAGGCTCTGAAATCAGCTGCAAGGGTCAGTCTGTTTTTGTTTTGCCACTACTGTGCATTGCACTTTTCACCTCACAAAAAATGGAAATGCGACGTTCAAAGCGTTGTCCTTTTGGATAGAAATGCAGATAGTTTGATTTTTTAAATTATTGAATGCTTTTCATGTCATTTCCGCTGCAGTATAGTCAAGAATGTAAATGAACCCTAAGTATTCAACTCACATCTTTCAGTACACGCGGTCAAGTCGTGAATACCATATTTTGTTACGAAGAGACTTTGTACAGTTATTACGTTAAGAGATATTTACCGCATGCAGAATTTTTATCAGGGAAGTTTTTGAAACATTATGGAAAAGCACGAACACCTGACGGTATAAAAGCAAACACGCAGTGTAGTAAATTGTACGATTTACATAGTGAGGAGCTTATTTTAAGCTGTGCACATGCCTTTGTGCAAAGTCCACAGTTGGGAAACACGATTATTGACCAACTCGTAGTTTAATCGTGATATTACATATTATGTGAACCGGCGTATAACTGGCTAAATGGCCACGACACTTAGTTTTAATATTGGAAATAAATAGAGTGGATTCCTGTTAACATCAAATGATGTTTGTTGTCCTGCATAGTCTAATGATTTGCAATCTTGACATTAGATTGAAAATTACTTAGTTCAAACCCCACCGAGAATGATGAATTGAAAAAAGCGTTAAAAGGATTGTTTATGTTCCAATCCTTTTAAGTTTGCAAATTATTTTCAGCGGAAAACTTTTGTGTGTTCGTTTTGTTATCAGTGTTACCATATAATAGTACATTATGAACAGTGATGGGCAAAATACTGATATCTAAGTATTTGAAATACAAATACAAAATAATTTAAAAAAATTGTATTTGAAATACAAATACAAAATACTTTAAAAAATTAACCAAAATACATTTGTATTTGAAATACTCGATACAATATATAGGCCTAAAGAAATAAGAATATTACTGAAAATCTAAAATATTATATTAACATTAAAAGTATTTTTCCTCGAAATTTTATATAAACACTGAAACTGAACATTCTTCCTTTTCCCAGTCAGCAATGAAATTATGCTACATATGAATAATTACTGCTCTCTTAAAAAAAACAGTTTCTCAAGATGTTTATCAGATAAGGATCCCGTTGCTTGTGAATGAATAAATCCTGCAAAACAGAACAGTATTTCTACAGGTGCAGAGGTAAACAAACTTGTATTATAGGCCTACTTTATAAAAGCTTGTTTCACTGTTGGGTAATTCTATAAAGTGCACAGGGTTGTCCCTTTGCCATTGAAGATAAGATGGCTATCTGACACTGCCTCACCAAATGATAAGAAGAGGACACAGAATATGTGTGTGAAACCAGCTGAGCAGTTATCTGTTATACCTGTTTATATCATATTTGAATTGCAATATTTGGGAGACTGAGTCATAAAGAGAAATCCATCGAGTTGGGCAAGGAAACTTTTATGAATATTTCAAGATATCTGATATAATTTCTGAGGATTTGGGTCTCCTAGACGCATTCCATAATGCTGAACATTTAGCAAGTGTTGGGAGATGGATCCTTGATGTTGTTGGAGATTTCTTTATGGCATTAAGGGAATCAGTTGTGGCAAGAAAACTAGCAGATCTGAAATGGATAGGCAAATAAGACAAAAGTTCATTCTTCAAATCCAAATCCAAAACTTGAAGGACAAGAAGAAAAAAAAAAGTATTTTAAGTATCTGAAATACAAAATACATCAATTTTATGTATTTAAATACAAAATACAAAATACTTTCGAAAACCCTTACAAATTACAAAATACAAATGTATTTAAAAAACGTATTTCAAATACATATATTTCAAATACTGCCCAGCCCTGATTATGAAATTAGTTTATAACGGTATACTCTATTGATGAGTTGATGTTTAGGAATGCGATAACTTTATTATATTATAAACGAGTTTCGTACGCTATTTTTTGTACAAGAGAATTATAACAGTTGAAACAGACGAAATAGGTAAATAAGGTACCAAATTTCTAATCAGTTATTCTAAAACAAAACCTGCATTGTTGCGAAATATGAAAATCAATTTAACAGAAGACATTATTAAAGAAGCTTATAAGCCAGTTCTACGTAAAGATGAATTTTGATCCTACAGAATATATCTGTTATGGTAACAATGATTATATTAGAGGAGAAAAATTCGCTCCGGCGCCGGAGATCGAACCCAGGTCCTTGGTTCTACGTACCAAATGCTCTAACCACTGAGCTACACCGAAGTTCAGTTCACAGCACCGGATCGAATCCCTCTCCTCTAGTGTTTTTCCCTTTGTGGCCTGACTTCAAGTTCGACATATATGTTAACATATATTAAGTCAAGTGACATTATAATCATTGTTACCATAACATATATACTCTGTAGGACCAAAAATTAATCTTTACGTAGATTCTTCGCCCAACAGTACATATTACTGTGGAATCTCGGCCACCAAGTCACTTAATTGAGTGTGCTCCTTTTATAATGGCAGTTGACAATAGTGTACAAAATTTGAATGAAGTCAGACAAACGGTTCTTGAAATATCAAGTTTTTTGTATGGATAGATAGATAGCTTTATTGATATTGTTCACAAAAGTACAAAACTTAATAATTTAACAAAAGATCTATATACAAATGTAGTTCTACATAATAAATATACAATTTCCTAAACTAATTAATCTATCGCAAATCTCAATAATTTATTGGTTCAAACTTGCACTTACGTCTTGTTTTAGTTTTTTGTATGGAATAATGTAATTATGGGGAAAATGAGTCTAAAGGTGGGACATGCTTGTACTTACATCCTGCACTAAATAGCACCTGCCACATATGTTACATCCTCCCTGTCAACATATATCTGAAAACTGGAAAACATATAGAGGAAAGTGTACTCTATCGATTGAAACAATGAAAAAAAAAATTCAATTTCTTTTCACGATTCTTACTGTATAAACTCCCTGAAGTAACTGAAAATTTATTGGCTAATTTCTAAGTTGTTTGAAAGGAAGAGAGAAGTTCTAGGTGTATTATTAACTTCAATTCAATTTAGGGCATTTCAAAACCTAAGTGGTTTTTAGCCTCATTTACGATATATCGCCATTCATCTCTGATCTCCGCATCTTCTTGTCGTCCTCCCACTGTACAAAGATTATCATATACTTGGCCCTGACAACGGAGACGAGGTCTACCAAGACGTTTCTTATATCTTGGAGAATAGTCGAAAGCTTTACGTAGAAGAGAGTCTTCATCACGCCGTAGAACGTGTCCAAGCCAACGTAGTCTTAGACTTTTTATTAAGGCTATTATGTCTGGATCTTTATAAATATCCCTTAATTCCTTGTTCTTCAAAAATCTCCGAGTGTTATTATGTTATGTCCGGATCTTTATAAATATCCCTTAATTCCTTGTTCTTCAAAATTCTCCAAGTGTTATTTTCTTGAATGGGACTAAAAATCTTCCTCAAGATTTTGTTCTCGAAAGTAAAAAGGGATTTTGTTGTTTTTTTTTTTTTTGGTTAATTTCCAAGTTTCACAGCAATATAGGAGAGCTGGTAGGATTATTGTTTTATAGCATCTTAATTTTGATAATCTAGAAAGGAGTTTGGAACTAAGCAATTTGTGAAGGGAGTAATAACATTTATTTTCTGTAATGAGTCTGTGTTCAATTTCTTTCCCAAATAAGTCTGTTTCATTAATTATACTTCGTAGGTATTTAAATTCAGTAATTTTTTTAAACTCCCAATCATCTATTAGAAGTGACCCTCTATTATTTGAGTTACGTGATATATTCATGTATTTAGTTTTATCAGAATTAATTTTTAACCCTGTTATTTTTTTCTTCTACTAAAAGTCTAAAAAGTTTCTTGATATCATCTTCTGTTTGTCCTAGAAGGACAATATCATCAGCATATGCTAATAAATTAATTTTTTAATTCTTAAGTTACATGAATAAAAATGCAAAGTGTTATATTCGGCGTAAGTAACTTCCATAAGGAAGTGATAAATATGTTCATGGTTCTCTCTCTCTATAATTAACTAAGAACATGATTATTAACTTTATATGTAATCAGAGTAAGAAAGAACTGTATAATTACGTTATATAACAGAGTATATAAATGATAGTTAAGAGACAGAGGGAGAATGCATATAACTTACGTAAGTCTAACTAATTCCTGCGATGTTTGAGAGCTAGAAAAGGTTCCGATGGAAGTATGGTGCACTGCATTTTACGGTTCAGGAAATGCGGAATGATTTTGATATGACGGGGCTTTGAAGTGACAGCCGAGAAGATAAAACCTTAATTACAAGGTCCCTCGCGCCTCGAGGTGGAGGGGTCTGTACTTCGGAGCAGGCGACCGGATATGCGACGTAATTATTGCTGTCAACTCAAACGTTTGGGTCTGTGCAAGTGACGTAGCCGCAGTCGCCTTCTGGGCTTTGTAGCGAACCCCTGTACTTAGACTACCTGCTGACACAGGAGTCTTAGAAGTTGCCGCTCGAGAAAGGAGTTAGCAAGGGAAATATTCATTCTTCTTGAGCAGTACAGTGTTAACAAGGAGAGAATATGTCAGGATGTCTTGCAGGAACGCACATTTTACAAACACGAAACGCCGGCTCGGATTTTAAGGCACATAAGTGTTTTTTTTCAACGGTTGGTAGAACAAGTAAGGTGCTCTTAAATGACACCGTTCCAGGGAATCACTATCCTCAGACATTTTAAGAAATTTACATTCAAAATTTAGAGTTTAAAAAATCAAAATAGTGTTTTTTATTTAATTATAAACTTCTTTACTGAGCTGAATCAGAATATGTAGCTATTTTTCGTCTTATAGCGAAACCTCTCTTTATAGACGGGCATCCCTTCTTGAAGGACGATTTTATTGACAAGTCGATATAATATATAGTAACTCCAAACAATTATACTGGGTACAACCTGACTGCGACAGACACTCATATTGCGAACAAGAACGCAAGAAGATTTTTTGACAGCAGACTGGATAATAATAATATTAATAATAATAATAATAATAATAATAATAATACGAGTAATGGTAATAATAGGAGTAACAATAATGCTGTGGATTGTGTCCTGGCATAGCTCAGTTGGAAAGAGCACTCAGCGCGCAGAGCTGAGAGGTCCCGGGTTCGATTCCCGGTGCGGAACGAATATTTTCTCGAATTAAATTATGATAATACTGGGACGAAGATTTCTTTGCTTCCAACACTAATTGCAACATCAAGTCGAAAATTTAAATTTGCATTCAACTTATGTAAAGCGTTTCTTGCTGCCGAAATCCCTTTGTGGAAAGTGCAAGTTTGTGGGTCTAGTGCAAGGTTTTTGTAATTGCCTTTTATTGCGTGTTTTAGCTATTTATAATGCCTTTTTTCCTGCCTATTTTAGCTATTTATGATGCCTTTTTGTCTGCCTATTTTAATGATTCATAATGCCTAAACTTCCGGTCTCTGACAATAATAATAATAATAATAATAATAATAATAATAATAATAATAATAATAATAATAATAATCGTCTACCGCTGTGGAGTAACGGTTAGCACGTCTGACTGAGAAACGAGCGGGCCCCTGGTTCAAATCCTGGTTAGGACAAGTTACCTGACTGAGGATTTTTCCGGGGGTTTCCCTCAACCCATTAAGAGGAAATGCTGGGTAACTTTCGGCGCTGAGTCCTGGGCTCCTCTAATTCAGACGCTAGATAACCATAGCAGTTGATAAATCGTCGTAAAATAACCAATTAAAATTAAATACAGTGGATTCTCCTAAGTTCGACTGAACAGAATTGAAACGTTCAGTTCAATAAGGGTAGTGGGTGTGGCAGGTGAAATGAATACAAATTCTTATTGGTTATCCATCAACGAATACAGTACTGTACTTGCACTTCCTGCCCGCTCCGAGACTTGTGTATGTGCTTCTAGTACCACAGTGGGTTTCGACAGTTCCGTCTCACAAACTGCACAATTCTCAAATAGAAGAAGAAGAGTTCATTAATTTAAAATCAATGATCAATATGGACGTCCTAATCAATAAAATATTCTGTTTTCCTTTAACAAAAGTATCACTACAAGACACAGAACCAACTCCCAATCAAATGACAAACCCATTTCTTAATGCCCATATAAGGGCGTGCCTAATTCTCTTACGTAAGCAGTCGAAATATGGGATGTCGAACTTATTTTCTGTCGAATTTAAGACCTTTCACTGTAGTAAAATCAGGGTGTCAAGTAATGGACGTATGGGTCTATTACATTCTCATTTAGTTCTTTTAGGGTGGACAATAAGATTTTACCTCTCGAAATCTGCAGAAGAGTAATAATTATAATTAGAGCCCGGATGTTTAGGCATTTATAACAGTCAAAATAAGGAGGCAAAAAAAAGCAATAAACATGTAAAAAAACACACAATGGACTTTGAAAAAGGCATTATAAATTTTAAAAGACATAATCTATTTTAGCAATAAATCTGAATTATATCAACATAACTCACATATTTACTTCGTAGGTGACACATGTTGACTTATAAAATTATTTTTTTTTTTTTCGTGATTAACTGTCTCTTCAAAAACATTACATAACAAAACTGTTCCACCGGTTGAAAACAATGGGCACCAAATTCACTAACGTAAGCTTGAAGTTTACTTTTCAACGGTTTACTGAATTTAGGCATTCTACCTAACCGATCTTATACCTTGTCACTAGACAATAACTCACTGTTCCTCATTCAAATTTCTTTCTCCTACAATAATAAACACGTGTAGTACAAAATTGTAACAGTAAGATTTGAAAATATGAAAGGAAACATTTGAAAATCCTAAATGACAATTTCTACGACAACGAGTTCATATTAAAAATTATAAAGTTGATTGTTGGTATCATGAAGACAAGACATATTTTTGACTGTGGATTGTCGATCTTTATTCATATTACATCAATAGTATTAAAGCACTATTATTAGCAGATTAAGCACCGAAATGAATTACTTTTATTTACTATTGTTAGTGAAGTGAGTCATTGTTCAAATATTTAAATTTCATACACATTACATTACAATTAATTAGAAAATTGCAAATAAATAAAAAAAATATCGCTTTAAAATGACAAAAAAGGCATTTATTATTGAATTAGTAACAAACACCCTAAAAAGGCAAAATAGGCAAAATAAAAATTGGCCTTATCACTTTGATTTACTCCAAATCACATTTGTATCTATGAAAATGATGATTTACTTCCACTCAGTAATAAAGGCGGTCAATGTAGAGCATCCACTGGCCACTGAACGAATATTGCACACTTTTATCACTGCTAATGTGGCGCTATAAACCAATTTTCAATACTTTTATCACAACCACAACACATTTAAAATCTCACTGTACCATATATAGAGAATTATTGCTACATTAACACATTTAGTATATCACGAAACATGTAAAATGTAATTATTATGAAAGTCGCCATTGCTTTCTTCTTAAAATTAGTTGTATTAGTACGATCCACTTCCACTAGATGGAAACCGACGCGATTGGCAGAGTCGGGAATACATGAAAACGAAATGATACTAAGTGTGAGGAATGTTACTACAGGTGTGTAGTATTATGTGACAGCTTAGGTTAGGTTTGATTAGGTGTGTAGTATTATGAGAAAGGTTAGGTTAGGTTTGATTAGGTGTATATTATGTGACAGGTTAGGTTAGGTTTGATTAGGTGTGTATTATGTGACAGGTTAGGTTAGGTTTGATTAGGTGTGTAGTATTATGAGAAAGGTTAGGTTAGGTTTGGTTAGGTGTGTATTATGTGACAGGTTAGGTTAGGTTTAATTAGGTGTGTAGTATTATGAGAAAGGTTAGGTTAGGTTTGATTAGGTGTGTATTATGTGACAGGTTAGGTTAGGTTTGGTGTGTATTATGTGAAAGGTTAGGTTAAGTTTGATTAGGTGTGTAGTATTATGAGAAAGGTTAGGTTAGGTTTGATTAGGTGTGTATTATGTGACAGGTTTGGTTGGGTTTGATTAGGTGTGTAGCATTATGAGAAAGGTTAGGTTAGGTTTGATTAGGTGTGTATTATGTGAAAGGTTAGGTTAGGTTTGATTAGGTGTGTAGTATTATGAGAAAGGTTAGGTTAGGTTTGATTACGTGTGTATTATGTGACAGGTTAGGTTAGGTTTGGTGTGTATTATGTGAAAGGTTAGGTTAGGTTTGATTAGGTGTGTAGTATTATGAGAAAGGTTAGGTTAGGTTTGATTAGGTGTGTATTATGTGAAAGGTTAGGTTAGGTTTGAATAGGTGTGTAGTATTATGAGAAAGGTGAGGTTAGGTTTGATTAGGTGTGTATTATGTGACAAGTTTGGTTAGGTTTGATTAGGTGTGTAGTATTATGAGAAAGGTTAGGTTAGGTTTGATTAGGTGTGTATTATGTGACAGGTTAGGTTAGGTTTGGTGTGTATTATGTGAAAGGTTAGGTTAAGTTTGATTAGGTGTGTAGTATAATGAGAAAGGTTAGGTAAGGTTTGATTAGGTGTGTAGTATTATGAGAGAGGTTAGGTTAGGTTTGATTAGGTGTATATTATGTGACAGGTTAGATTAGATTTGGTTAGATGTGTATTATGTGACATGTTAGGTTAGGTTTGATTAGGTGTGTAGTATTATGAGAAAGGTTATGTTAGATTAAGTGTTTATTATGTGACAGGTTAAGTACGGTTTGGTTAGTGTTTATATTATTACTATTTTGGCAACACTGAAACCCACTTTTACATTAAAGAAATAGGGCACTATTCTTCGTTCACGTACGACGATTTTCGTATATAAGTAAGGTACGTATTTAGGGTGGGGGGTTTGGCTGGGCTTACAGCGCTTCCAGTGATCACATCAATTATCTACTACTCAATACTTTTAATCCAAGGCATTTTGAAGGTATTTTAGCAAGTTCCTGTAGTGGTCGGGACATAAGTAACATTCACCAAATAGGCATTTTGTCAAACATCGGGGCTCTAGTAATAATAATGATGTTGATAATAGTAATAATGAGGAATAATGATAACAATAATGATCATAATAGTAACAGTTTTATTATAAGCTATAAGTAGTCTGACTGAAAATATGATACCAGTACTCATAAGGAAGGCATTTTTTTTTAATATTCTATCAAAGCGGAATGAATTTGAAACCACATCTAGAATATCTTCTCAGTTGACAGGACAGTTCTGTCAACTCCCGGGGCGCTCTCTTCCTTCTACACCATTGTTCATGAGTCGTAATCTACATCGATTGCCACGACAATAAAAAGAAGACAATCCCGCATCAGTAGTGGAGCTCACCTGAGCCCACGAGAAATGCTAGACATCAAAGACAAAACACATTGTAACCAAAGAAAGTTTGTGAATGGGACTGTCCAACCGTGCTGCACTAAGCCGACTTCAAAGCACAAGAAATCTCTTCGGAATTGTAATTTAATTTCGTAGAAAGCACTGTTTGCCATTTAAGAGGGTATTATTGGTATTACGGTTTTCTGCGGATCCGTCGCATTAAATGCAATACCTCGAAGAAAGTCATACAAGGAAATTGAATTTTCGTTGAAAGGATTCTGTAGAATATTTTATAGCTGTATTGGTTGTATAATTCACCACGTAACTTTTAAGAGACATAACGAAATCGTCAGAACTATGATTTCTCATGAAAAACATTGTCATAACTCCAAAGTAGTTATTGAAATCATACTGATTTTAAAACTGTCTTCGCAATAGCGAGATTAGAAAAATGAAACAATTACCAAGGTCATTATCACCTTCAGAATTATTGCAATTATCGAAATTCTTAAAATTCACACAATCATTCTTTTGTCGGCGGGAAAAGGCACATAAGTAAAAAAAGTCGATTTTTCTGTTGTATCTAATCACACAAGTCTAGCATTTTTTTTTCTAATTTTTTTAAATAATACAATTTCTTGTATTTTAAATTGAAAAGGGTCTTACTTTAACCAACATACATGCATTTCATTATTATAGTTATATTCAGTTAAGAATAAATTAAAAAGGAATTCTCTCCTGAAAAATTATTTTATTTTTTTTTTTTACTTCTGTGCCTTTTCCCGCCGACCAAAGCATTGTTATTGATAAAAAAAAATTCAAATAAAAAAATCAAAATTATTTCGGATATTATAAAACATGAAACTGTCGATATTCAGAGAATGAAAACAGTTATTTTATTTAAATTAATCAGTCCTCCGAATTATCTCTGTGGTACCGTGTCTGCCTCGAGACTAGTCGGCCCGGGTTCCATTCCCGGCGGGATCAGAAATTTTCATGTAAAATTTCTACCTCGGGGCTAGAAGAGATAGCGGTGCACATATTCTAAAGCGGCACAAAACTTTTATTCACTGAATTGTGCACCAATATGCCTGGGTTAAATTCCAAATCTCTCCGCAGTACCTGAATTAATGGTATTAATAAGTTCCAAGGAGCATAGTGAATCGAGATTATCGAACCTATTGAATAATATCAATGGAAAAATTGTTCCGGGGCCGGGTATCGATCGCGGGACCCTTTGCTTAGCGCACGAATGCTCTACCGACTGAGCTACCACAGAAATTGTACACGACACCGTCACAATTCTTCCCTTTATATCCACACAACTCAAATGGGCTGACAAGACGCCAGAAACCCAACTTTGAGTGCACACAATTCTGTGTGAATTAAATTGTGGCTTTCTGTTAACGTACCTACAGTAACAAATATATTATGCAAATCTGGCTTTCAAGCAGAAGCTCCCTGTGAAGCAGGCTTGAATAATTTGTCAGCCTATTAAAGTTGCGTGGATAGAAAGGGAACAACTGTGACGGTGTCGTGTATAGTTCTCGGGGTAGCTCAGTCGGTAGAGCATTCGTGCGCTAAGCGAAGAGTCCCGGGCCCGGAATAATATTTTCCTTGAAATTATTCAAGCCTGCTTCGCAGGGTGCATCTACTTGCAAGCCAGATTTTCATCGAACCTGTTGTTGAGCTGTTGCAAAATAAAATTGTATCAACAATTTAACAAAACAGGTATTTAACATACATACATACATACATACATACATACATACATACATACATACATACATACATACATACATACATACATACATACATACATACATACATACATACATACATACATACAAGACCACTAGTGGACGTGTGCGCTTCCAATTTGATACGCTGTTGGACGCGTTCAAAACCGTCCAAGACTTTCGAGAGATCGACCTTCTACTTTTTCGATGGGGACATAGATTTATTAAGTCGATGCAAAGAATGAGAGTTAAAATTATAAGTTGTAGAATCCTTCTTAAATAGTATGAAAAATGAATTTGAACTAATTCGTGTGTTGTGATATAGGCTACCATTTTAAAGAGAGAAAATGTAATATTGTATTGAAAAAAAATCGAAATTTACATCCAAACCCAATTCCGATACTCCTTAATAAATTAGAAGATATTAAATGTTTATATCTTAAACCACATACAAAACGGAACAGACATTTTTACACATGTTGTAGATAGTTTGCTAAGCTTGATATCCAACAATGGACTGAAGCCAATCCTCTAGCCACAGAAAATGAATTGAGAAGTACAATGGAACAGCTTCCATCCCCTTGTCGTTACTGCATATTGTGTGCCCGCTAGCGTCCCTTGTACTACTAACAAGATTTCCTTCTTTATAAATGTGTCACAAAGATGACATTATCTCACCGTTTTCATGTGTTTCTCAACAATGTTGTTTTTCTTATATTGCAGATAACATGACCATTCATTTTCTGTTTCTTTGCACTACACTTCAAAAAGAATACGTTTACTATGCAGCTTTCTAAGATAATAAGTTTTCGATTTATTCTGTGAATATGTGTCGCGGAACGAAGCACTCTTGCACCGTGAAATTAACCCAGGCTAGGGTAATCATATTCGAATAAGTTATGGCGAACTGAGTTTGAGGTCAACGCCGAAACTTAACTACCAGTTCTACTTCTTTTGGTTGAGGAGTAAGCTTCGAAAAAGAAAATCTAACCAGGTGTCCAAACCTTGATTTGAACCCGAGTCCGCTCGTTTCACGGTCAGACATTCTAATCCTTACTCCACAGCGGGGCACAAGTACATATATACTGACACATCTCAATAGCTGATAACTCTCGGAAATCATAAGATATTGAGAATGGAATTTAACTGAGGGGGGCACGGATGGTCCAGCACTGCGCTAACCCTCGATATGGAATGAGTTGCATGCCATAGATTCCCTACGCGCACCGCCCTAACTACATGACTCCCTTAACGACCGGTCCCTACAGCCGACAGAATCCATATACCATTCCTGCTTCGGCAAATTCCCCCAATGCTCCCCTGTCGGTCCGAGGCGAAACTCCTCCCCCGAGTAGGTCCGCCTCGGGTGCCATTGCAGAAGCCATCCAACATCGCTGAACTACATTCCACGGAGGCCGATCGAGAAAGTCAGCAGCTTCTTGAGAACGTTCCGCTATGGGAAAAGTAACAGAAAAATAAACTACAGTAGGCTACCTATTTTAACACATTTCTTATTTAGGCCTGTCTTCAGTTTCTTTAGCAACAATGATAATTCTGCGGTGTTTGGGTAAAGGGAGATAAGTCATAAAAATGAGTTCGGAGATAAATGAAAATTAAACTTGGAAACCTTATTGCAAATAATTTTCTACACAAATAAAACACATGAACTGCTAGTATTCTTTGATTTTTGCACACTCACTTGTATAATTTAACTTGTATGTTCATCTGGGGAACAAAATTCCACCTGGACAAAAAAATGACTTATACCCCTTTACCCAAACACCGCAGAATTTAGAATACAAAATATTAAAGTAGCCTACTTTTTGGTCCGTTATTTAACGACGCAGTATCAACTACTGGTTATTTAGCGCCGATAGGATTGAAAATGAAAAGTAGTTTATAAAGTACGATAATTCTTTTTTCAGACACTTTATTTTATTATTTAAGAAAATTTTATTCATATTGGTTTAAAATTCTAATTTTCTAATGCGTGTTTGTTATTTTATCAGTAATCCGATATTTTTAAGGACTAGGATTCGCCATAGATTACCTGACATTCGCCTTACGGTTGGGAAAACTCGGAGAAAGGTCGAGAATTCACAATAGATTACCTGACATTCACCTTACGGTTGGGGAAAACCTCGAAAAAGCTCAACCAGGTAATCATCCAAGCGGGAATCGAACCCTCACCCGAGTATAATTCCGGATCGGCAGGCAAGCGCCTCAGTCGACTGAGCTATGTCGGTGACTGTTGTACAGTACCACCCATAGGCCTACAGACATTAAAAGTATTGAAATTCAAATTATGTATTTAACGATGCTCGCAATACCGAGGTTATATCAGCGTCGCCGGTGTGCCGGAATTTTGTTCTACAAGAGTTGTTTTACATGCCAGTAAATTTACTGACATAAGCCTGTCGCATTGAAGCATACTTAAATGACATCGACCTGCCCCGGAATCGAACCCGGAATCTCGGGCATACAAAGGCCAGCGCTATACCGCCTACTTCACCAAGGGCAACAAAAGATGTTCACTACTGTACAACAATTTACATTATGAATATAAAAAACGACAAAAAGTCCTTATTGTTGGCTCAAAGCAGTCCAGCAATATCGCCGCTAACACACTGTTCTCATGATACAGATGTAAGAGATCAGCGAACTTGGTGTGTCTCGCTAGATGAGCTATTCTCTGACGCTATGTTGCAAACAATTAGCATCGTGCAGTGGCTTGAAATTAGAGGTTTTTAAAATTAAATTTACACGAAAACCATCCACACTATTGTAATACGCCAAAGGGATAAATTATTCATTAATAATTTTCCTATCGGTATGGACAAAAATCACGTTACTGCTCACAATAGTTACCAAATAAGAGGTTGTTAAGCATTTGAAAAAAAAAAAAACCTTTTTTTCTAAAAAAAATAACTGTTAACTTTCCACCAATATGATATTATACATATATATTTTTTGTTATATACAACATGAGCTATACGGTCTGATAATTTCCAAGGCTATTTCATTTCGACTCTGTATATAATTTTTTAAGTTTCTTTCGAGTGCGAAATATGCAAGAAATTGCTTAACAATTAATATTAGAGGAGAAAATTCACTCCGGCGCTGGGGATCGAACCGAGGTCCTTGGTTCTACGTACCAAGTGCTCTAACCATTGAGCTACGTCGAAGTTCAATCCACAGCACCAGATCGAATCCCTATCCTCTAATGTTTTTTTTTTTCTTTTCCCTTTGTGGCCTGACTCTAAGTTCGACATGTATGTTGACATTTTATATTAAGTCAACTGTCATTATTCAAGGTACGCACTCAGTTGAGTGACTTGTTGGCCGGAATTACACAGTAAAATGCACTGTTGCTCAAAGAATCTACGTAAAGATTAATTTTTTGGTGCTATATAATACGTCTGTTACGTATAATTAATATTAATTGTTATCGTAACAGACGTATTAATTATAATTAATATTAATTGTTATCGTAATAGACGTAGTTAGGTATAATTAATATTAATTGTTACCGTAATAGACGTAGTTAGGTATAATTAATATTAACTGTTACCGTAATAGACGTAGTTATGTATAATTAATATTAATTGTTACCGTAACAGACGTAGTTAGGTATAATTAATATTAATTGTTACCGTAATAGACGTAGTTATGTATAATTAATATTAAGTGTTACCGTAACAGACGTAGTTATGTATAATTAATATTAATTGTTACCGTAATAGACGTAGTTAGGCATAATTAATATTAATTGTTACCGTAATAGACGTAGTTAGGTATAATTAATATTAATTGTTACCGTAATAGACGTAGTTAGGTATAATTAATATTAATTGTTACCGTAATAGACGTAGTTATGTATAATTAATATTAATTGTTACCGTAATAGACGTAGTTATGTATAATTAATATTGTTTGTTACCGTAACAGACGTAGTTGTGTATAATTAATATTGTTTGTTACCGTAATAGACGTAGTTATTATAATTAATATTGTTTGTTACCGTAACAGACGTAGTTGTGTATAATTAATATTAATTGTTACCGTAACAGACGTAGTGTGTATAATTAATATTAATTATTATCGTAACAGACGTATTCTGTAGGACCTAAAAAATTAATGTTTACGTAGATTCTTCGAGCAACAGTGCATATTACTATGAAATCTCGGCCACCAAGTCACTGAACTGAGTGCGCTCCTTGGCAGTTAACTTAATATAAAAATGTCAACATACATGTAGAACTTAGAGTCAGGCCACAAAGGGGGGAAATAACACTGGAGGATAGGGATTTCATCCGGTGCTGTGGATTGAACTTCGGAGTAGCTCAATGGTTAGAGTGCTTGGTACGTAGAACCAAGGACCCGGGTTCGAGCCCCGACGCTAGAGGGAATTTTTCTCCTCTAATATTAATTGTTACCGTAACAGACGTATTCTGTAGGATCAAAAAATAATCTTTTCGTAAGAAATTGCTTGTTTTTTTTTTACGAAATATTCACAGAAATCAAACCATTTTAAACACCGAAATCAGAGTAAAATAGTCACCATAAAATCACATTCGTAATAATTACATAAAATCTGGACTCTAGGCACAACTTTATCGATCGCAGAGTTATTAATAAAGAAATAATTCAATTAGCACATACAGTAATACGAGTAGTTCATGCACTAAGGATGAAAGTTTCCACACAGTTACAAGTGACTGTTTCTTATCGTTTGATTACAAGAGAAGACAACGTGACGTGTGCTGAGCGCACGTAATGAGGCACCCATTCGAAACCCGGTCGCGCAAAGGCTACTTGGATTAGAGGAACAAAGGCTTACATTCCAGCCACTTCCTTTCGTGTAGGATTAGCAAAGAGATTGGAGCTTGTTCGTCGAATACAAAGGAGACCCTCCTAAGGGTGACGGGATCCGCAGCAAATCTATTTCTTCAGGTTTCTCGAAACTACGACGAAAGAATGCTTCCGCTTGAAGCGTCACTAATAAAGGGAATGGGCTATTTCAGACAATTCGTTTACCTTGGGATGTAATTCTGTTTTCACTATTAATTGGGACATTAGTTTTAAAAGCGTTGAGAACCGGTAGCTATTTGACAAATAATAAAATTTACAAGAACTTATTTTTGTTAAAAAATAAATATCTGAAGAAATATGAAGGAAACAACAAATTCCCTATTTTAACATGCACCGTCTTTGAGTACGACCCTACATCATATATATCCAGATTGCTCGGCGTTATAGGCTTTGATGGTAACAACTCTTGTCAGGTTTACTATGCTGACATCTAGTTGGTACATAAGGAGTTACGTTATAACTCCCATTTGAATTGTATTAGCGACTGTATTGCCATATCGTGTTCGTTTACGGCAGACGGGTGGCGATCCTGGCGGTTGTTCTCTTCAAAGTGCAACCGATTTTGACATAGGAATGAGCAATCTATATGTGATCTGGGGTACCACTCAAGAAAAATTACAGTTACAATATAGAGCCATTACTTTATTTCCACAACAATTAATATAAAACAAATCACCATAAAACCGGAACGATTTCCGTTATTTAGTATATTTTTATAATTTTTATTATTTTTAATTAGTGTTGGGTTTATAATAACTATCAGTTTAATTTTCAGTAGCTTTTACACCACTATTACTATTATTATCCCCTTATGGGATTTGCTTTGATGCCATCCGCAATAAATTAGTTATATAACTTTCTTTGTTCATTCATGGCCCAGATTATGCTTCTACTTCAACATTGATGAAATGGAATGTACAACCTATATTTTTATGTTACAAGATTCTTTCTAGTTTGTTTAATATTTTAAGGCGCTATATGGAACGCAGCATTTCCTGAAAGATACCGATCCAGCCATCCTCGATGTAGTCTCCTTGTATAGACAATTCCGAGAATAACGATGACGTATTAATATTAATAAATAACTAAAATATATTAAAAATTAAATTATGGTTCATTTAACGACGCTCCCAAGTGCAGAGGTTATATCAGCGTCGCCAGTGTGCCAGAATTTTGTCCCGCAGGAGTTCTTTCACATGCCAGTAAATCAACTGACATGAGCCTGTAGCATTTAAACACACTTAAATGCTATCGACAAGGGCCGGAGTGGAACCCGCAACCTCGGGTATAGAAGGTCAGCGCTATACCAACTACGCTATCTAGACCGACAAAAATATCTTAAGTTACAGTGGCTACAGGATGTCTCCGAACCTGACGACCGTTATGATAACGATTTGGATTTTTGGAAACGAACTTGCCAGAGGATTTGGTAATTTACGTGAAAATTGTTTGACGTGTAAAAGCCGAACGAAATATTAAACTCATTTAACCAAAAAGTATTATTCGTATAAAACCAGAGGTGATTAATGAAGCGGTTGGGTTTTTCAATGTTTTTCCCAACCGTAAGGCGAATGTCATGTAATCTATGGTGAATCCTCGGCCTCACTTCGCCAAATACCATCTCGCTACCACTAATTCTTCTACTCCAAACTCTTCTCCCGTTCACCATTCCTTCCATTGCATCCTTCAGTAGGCAGTTTCTTCACAGTCAGTGACCCAAACAATCCCTTTTCCTCTTCCTGATCAGTTTCAGCATCATTCTTTCTTCACCCACTCTTTCCAACACAGCTTCATTTCTTATTCTGTCTGTCCACTTGACACGCTCCGTTCTGCTCCATATCACATTTCTAATATTCTATTCACTTCTCCTCATTTCGTTGTAATGTTTATGTTTCTGCCCCATGCAATGTCACACCTCATACAAAGCACTTCACTTGTCTCTTCCTAGTAATTTGTTGTGTAAATCAATGCCCATTTCTTCGGTTGTGATTTCGAAAAGGTTTATAAAATGAAGACATGAACATATTTACTGGATTGAAAATCTGCACGCGCGTAGAACGAATCCAATTTTCTCGCCTTTCTTTGTCACAATGAGAAACAAATGTTGAAGCGGATCCTTCTTTACTTCAGCGGTAATTAAATGGACAACTTTGCACACTACACATTCGTCCCATTTTGTAAATTATAGCCTATACTACTAACAAAACTAAATACCGCTTACTAAATATATAATGTTACAAAACTTAAAATGGTCCATATAAACTAAAAATTCCTGTTGCCTTCGTAACAGCAACCCACCACTACTCAAACGACAATGCAACGCCAGTACAAAGGTTGCAACACAAAAATAAAATATTCTATTAATGGTTCACTTTACTTACTTATGGCTTTTAAGGAACCTCACATAAGCCCGCCATCGGTCCCTATCCTGTGCGAGATTCAAATTATGGTTTATGCTCGACCATACCGAAATGTAGTAATTATACACCTGGTAGCAGTCCTTTAATGCCTGTCATTAAACTACACCTATTCATTAAAGTTCAGGTTTTCGATTATTCTCGGATATGCAATTGAAAGACAACTAGGGAAATGTCACGGAGGCTGGAAATCCAATACTGTCGCAGAAGGTTATGTTCTGTTACTATAATAATTAGCGTTAATTGTAAATAATATTCAAATAAATTCAATTTGTCACCTCGTTTTTCAATTCTAAATCAATTTCCAGGTTATATCAAGACTAATGTTGTCTAGGTTATATCAAGGTCAATGATATTCGTGCCTCGGAAAAAAATCAATACTTTCGCGTCTGCTCACTTCTCACAATTCAGGTCAGTTCGGTTCGTGACTCACATAACCATAACATGAAAACTTATGAATAATTTCAAGTTAGAAATATGGTCGAGCATAAAAATCCGTATGAAACTTACCTATAATGGTAATTAAGACGCTAGTATGAAAATTATGAAACGAGCTGCTTGTTTCATAAACAAACATACTTAATTACTGCCATTATAGGCTCGTTGCATAATGTACTATTATTTAACGACGCAATTGCAGAGGTTATATCAGCGTCGCCAGTGTGCCGGAATTTTGTCTCGCAGGATTCTTTTATATGCCAGTATATCTGCTGACACTTAAATGCCTTCGACTTGGGTCGGGATCGAACCTGCAACCTCGAGCACAGAAGACCAGCGCTATACCGACTATGCTACGGAGGCCGACTGTGCAAGATTAATCCAGTCTCTAGCATCATATCCCACCTTCCTCAAAATTTTTTAAAATTATCCTCCCATTTACGTCTCGGCCTCCCCAACTAACACTCTAGATGCATTTCTGGATTCGTCCATACGTGCTACATGCCCTGCCCATCTCAAACGTCTGCATTTAATGTTCCTAATTATGTTAGGTGAAGAATACAATACGTGCAGTTCTGCGTTGTGTAACTTTCTCCATTCTCTTGTAACTTCATCCCTCTTAGCCATAAATATTTTCCTAAGCACCTTATTCTCAAACACTCTTAAACTCTGTTTCCCTCTCAAAGTGAGAGTCCAAGTTTCACAACCGTACAGAATAACCGGTGGGCCTAATATAACTGAGGTACCTGAGGGTATTAAGGCCCACTACCTAGTTTTGCCATTAGTTTTACACTTTTGCAAAAGAGAGCAACAGCTCTTAAGATCTATTTCTCCTTGCATTCGAGTGAGGCATAAAGAAATTAGATTCTCGTTCTTGTTTGTAGCTGACTGGTGGCAACAAGTTATGTGTGATTATTTCTGCTTTCATTATAAAATTTTGCAAAATTTAAGTTGATATTTAATCGTTTTACTGTGTGTTATTAATATAATATTAAATGCACGTTATTGTGTAAACATTAAGAAGTTTGGGGCTACCGTGAAACTTTGGCTAATGAGCATATGAGCACTTCCATAAATTAAAATTGGCGCGAAGTAACAGAGCAGGAAATAAGGCCCATGAAATGAATACGTGGAAACGCCCACAAGTTCATAGAAGTTCAAACTCTAAAGCACAATATTTTTTGCAGGAAATGAAACAAACTAAAGACTAATAATTCCTAATGCAGAAAGAGGATTGGATGAACCATCAATTTCAGGATTTGTAAACATCCAGGGGACGCAAATGTGTTCTGTCTGCGAAGAAAATTGTTGTAGATACACGTGTGTGTCTCTTATGAATGCTGGGTGCACGATGAATGTGTAGGTCTCGCTGAGGAAAAAACTGAAGACTTTGTATGCCCAAATGGTGTTCAATACTTATATTCTTTATTGTGGGCCTTATTATCTGTCGCAGCAGGATATAAGGCCCAGTAACATGATGTTAATTTTCATTGCTCACAGCATTTATGTGTCTGTTTGAATATTTATTTGAAGTAAAATATTATAGAATAACTATAAAAGTATGCTATTTCATTATTTAAAAATTGCTAAACGTCTCTATTTCAAAGGAAGAACGTTTTATTTCTCAGGTTGGCTTTAATACCCCCGGTTACCTTGTTTTATAAACTCTGTCATATTTTTTGACAGAAGAATAGATGACAAAGCTTCTCAACCGAATAATAAGAAGTATTTTCCATATCTAATCTGCGTTTAATTTCCTCCCAAGTAATTGTTCAAATTAATGACATTTATTTTAAATCAGTGAGAAACTGCTTAATGGATACTTTTAAATTACAATCACGTCTCCATATTGGTTACCGAAATCACGCCTCATGTGACAAAAACGAAATAAGTTCGGAACTTTACGATGACCGCGGTAGGGTAATAAATCATACTGAAATTGATAGATGAGTACTTATATTAAATTCTTTGTAAATATCACTAATTCAACAACAGAATACTCTTGTTGATTTTCAAAACTGTGTTCGCTTAGCATCTTCTCTACGAAAGCGAATTATAACTAAGGAGCGGATTCCTATATAATTAAATATTATTTTTGCGTGTGATAAAACACAATTAACAAAGTTAAAAATTCCGAACATGAAGGTTCAAGTTTAAAACCCGAATTTTATTTCACATAAAAACACATATTTTCTAAAAAAAAAATATGTAAATTCATATTTTCAGGAAATCTATTATAAACACATAAATCTTGGAGTTTTTTTACTTAAATAATTTTTTACAAGAACTTTTAAACATTTTAAAACTAAATCAATTATGTCACTCAGAAGTACGTTATCTTTTTAAGAATTGGTTGCTTCGTGTTTCTAAGCGCTGTGTAGTGTATCCGTGATCCATTTTTGTAATAGTATCGCCTTAAGTTCTGAGAACTGCTAGGCAGCATATCAATGTTATTATTAGAGAATAATTAACATGGACAAGGAGGAGAGATCTTGCAACACGTATGAATGTTTATTGTTGCTGAAGATGATTTCATTCCACTCTTTGTCTGTGAAACACAACAGATAAGAGCTCGGGTATGAACATTATTTAATTTAAACAAATCTCTCGCCTCTCGCTCATGTCCATCAAGTAAGGCAATATATCTTGTGATTCCCTGTTATCGGGCTTCGTCAATCGATATCCTTCAAGTTATACTGAAAGATGGTCGTTTAGAAAACGATTTGGATTTCCTATTAGCAAACCTAAGCTTTTTGTGTGACTCCATAAAAGAACTCGAAAGATCCAAAAACCTGTTGTCTGAAACAGGGATGTGCGTGCCGTGTAAATTAAACTAGACTCGCTATCAGGTTCAGAAGCACAAGTACTAAGGGACTAACAGTAAGTAGCAGAATGTGTTTGGGAAAAATAGGGGATATAAAAAGATGTGTAAAGTGCTCAAGTATTGGAGGGTGTGCCTGTAGGTGAAATTCACGGTGTTTGTGTTTGTGACATTCCTCTCTTTAAATATCCACGTCTGACGTCCTGTGATGTGGAAAGATCGTTTTCACAGTATAAGTCGTTGCTCAGAGATAATCGGCATGCATTTGTGATGGTGAATTTGGAGATGACCTTTGTTGTTCACTGCAATTCTCGGCCAACTACTAGCACTCAAGTATGGTTGATGAGTAGGCTACCTAGTAACATTTTTTTTTTTCCAAGCTAAGTAAGGTATGTTTGTCATATTAAAAAAATATATATTTTTTTATTTTTAGCAAATATTTTTGTACTTTTTAGCACATAAAAATAAATAGGCCTATATTTAAATTTTTAGCACATAAAAATCCGCTCCCTAATTATAACCTTTGAAGTAAATCTCGCTAGTTCATTTTATTTGTAAATCAATTTGTTTGTCTCGTCATGGATTGTAAACTAATTTATATACCGGTACAGAAAAAATGAATGCGTAGCTAACACAATCCATCCGGCCATCTGTCTCGCTCCGTACGTAGTGGAGTGTATAATCGAGCTTAATTTTTGTTAGGCTCGGCTTCGCACGAAATCATTAACCTCGACAGCAGACATCCTGGCTTCCATTAAGATCACTTCATTAAAATATCCGATATGCAAATGCTATTCTCTAACGCATAGGCGACGCTATAAATATTTAATTAAAACAAGCGCTCCGGGGCGCATTCATCAGATATTTTACTCTCAGACTTGAAAATGTTTCCAGAGATGCTGGCAAGTGCTTAATATCGCGAGATTTTCTTTTTACTGTTTTGCGCTCCGTGCTTCTCTGTTTTTATCATGCTCGTCACCATTCATTTATATATCCTTACGGTTAGGTCCGAAAATCTAGCGAAATTTACATGTAGGTTGATAATTTTTCTCTCTTCAAAGCAATAATGCAGAGCGGAATATGCATATTTTACTTTCTATAGCTAGTCCTCCGTAATTGAATTCCTCTCTCACTTTCCATTAAAGCAGGTATTTCTATGTTAGAAATCATCGGAGATATATATATATATATATATATATATATATATATATATATATATATTTTTTTTTTGAAGATTTTAAATCTTCATCACAGGTACATTAGGAAGAGGGATAAAAATATGAAATCTGTCGCATATTTACGTCAGTAAAATACTCTGCATCCTGAACGAGACATTTCTAGGTGGTATATTTCATCCGTAATCCGTAATTCATACAGATAAAGTCATTTAAAAATGAACATATAATGCCTTATCTTTTTGCAGATGATCTCACACTAAAAATTAGTTTTAATGTCAGTGATATTATTTCTGTTAACGATCTTCATTTATTTACTCATGATTGGTGTAGTGCAAATTCTCTTTCACTTAATATTGATAAAACTGTAGAAATGAAAATTACTTTAAATCGTAATGAAACTTTATCTAAAAATTGAAGTTGATTTCTTGACATTGCGATTGAATGTAATCTTCGCTTGAATATTCTTATTAATCACACTGCTCAAAAAATTAGTAAAAGTTTATTTATCTATATTAATATCACAAGAGGTCTGAGATTTGCCGATAAATCCAGATCTCGAGTGACATTTATTAGGACTATTTCCTGAAAATGAAAATATAAATAAAAATGTAAATAATGTATCCCTAAAATTAGTTCACAAAATGTTAATAATTGTATATTTATGAATACTTAACCTATTCAGACATTGTGAAGTCCAAATAGATTAATAAAGATTACTGCAATAAAGAAATTGAATGTTATTCAGTAATGCCAGTTGAGAAAAGCGAAAAGCGAAATACAGGTTTAAAAATGTTAATTACATGTCCTGCACTTTTCCCTTGTTATTATAACAGAAATACGTTTTCATTACCTGCTGAAATCATAATTTAATTTAAACATTTTATAGTATAATTACAAATAACCTGATTAATACATTAATTAAATGAACAATTGTTATGAAGGAGTGTAATTTTCTTTAGGTACAATGGACATGGAATTAGAAGATGAAGATTTAGATGTGGAAGTAGGATTTCTCACCTTATGTAGTATAATGGATTCATGCTCATCGATTTACGTGGAAACAGTCGGCGACACTGACTAAACAAAATAAAGACATGCGATAAATTGATAGTGATAAATCGAGCTACAGAAATTATCGCGATGTATGACTGTGATAGGTTGGAATTCAAAATTTCATTGCACTTTATTGGCCGAAAATGTAATGACGTCATATAAACGAAATAGTCCCTTGAATATTTAAGGAGCATGAATTATGATACTTTAATCACTGTATATTATGGATATATCCACAGTTTTTTTGAGCTATTGTACATCGTTGTGGAGTAATCATGCTTCCTCCAAGAAGCTTTTTTCTATTAAAGAAGAGAGCGCTTAGAATTTTATGTAGAGCTCGCCATAAAGAGCATTGTAAACCACTTTTTATTAAAGCAGGCATTCTTACCTTGCCTTCTATTTATGTTATGGCTTGTCTTTTATATGTCAGGAAAAATACTGATACATTTAAAAAGTCCCATATCATTCAAGATCAATTTACTCGTGGCATTTTTAATATATATCTGGATAAATTTAAATATTCTTCCGTATAACATTTTGAATATATGTCTATAAACTTATTTAATGTCTTTCTATCAGTATTAAGGACTTACCTATCCTGATATTTAAAGAGAAGGTAAAATCTAAACTTAAATTGAACCCTCTTCTTAACGTCAAAGAATTTTATGATATTGTGTTGTGATATTTTATATTTTTATATATTTTAAATTATGACGGTACCATCATGCTCTAATGTATTTTAGCGAAATAAACCAATTATATTCAACTTCTTTACCTAATAGGTTTCCCTGTCATTCTATCATCGTGGGCATAGCATTTTGGATTAATTGGTTGTTTCTTCACGTTTTGTGGATTTCTCAAAATAATTTGACAGGGTGAGTTTAAAGAATCATATGAACACAAATCACCGTCTTTCAATGAATTGTCTTGGCTCTGGCTGGCTGACAGACGCAGGTTGCATTATTTTTCTCTTCTCTATCGGATGTTGCATACATCAACCCCTGAATACCTTTCATCACGATTTCATAATATAGCCACACACAATAATCTGTATATCCGGTCACAACACGACACTGTATTGTCAGTCATAAAATTGGGTATTATATTTCAACGAAAACATGAACATACATTGTTACACAGTTTATGTGTTGTTGCTAGCCCATAATGAAGATGACTTGCAAAGATTGCTGAGCAAATTTCATTTAACAGCGCATGTATAATATACTCGTATGTATATCGATAAAAAAATAAAACAAAAATCACAGTAAGCTTAATGTACAAAATGCCAAAGGATGTACAAGGAAGTGTATTAATATATATAGTGTCCCAGAAACGCCATCCACATTATTGTAATAGACAACACATATCACCCCATCAGGGATGGACAAACATGGCGATTTAACGACTTCTAGTAATAAAGAGATAATAATCTTTAATTGAATATAACTTTCATTAACTCTGATTAAAAAAATATTTTTCATTATTCACTCATTAAAGCGGCTGAAGCACTTTCTTCCTGATAAATTAAAATTAATCCTTGTACAAACACTCGTGATGCCACACTTTGACTACTGCGATATTATATTAAGTAACCTAAATGCAAATTTGAGCAACAGGCTACAACGTGTGCATAATGCGTGCGTCCGTTATATCTGTAATATTCGTAAGTATGATCATGTTTCCCCGTCTTTCCAAACTCTGTCTTGGCTAGGGCTAAGTGATCGACGAGCCCTGCATTCTCTTGTTCTCTTATTTCAAATTCTGCGCACCGCTACCCCAATCTATTTGGCTTCTCGTTTTCAAAATTTATCCGCATATCATCAGCTAAGTACAAGATCTCATCATAACAATTTACTCATTATACCCTACCACAAGACATCTTTATATTCTTCATCCTATACAGTTTCAGTTGCTAGAAATTGGAACTCGCTTCCGAGTGATATAAGGGGTTGTTGGACAATAACTTCATTTAGGTCAAAATTACATAAATTCTTACTTAACAGATGAATTGCTGATTAATATGTGTTACTTATAATGAAACTAACATCTGTCCTTTCTTATTATTATTATCATTAATTTCTCTAAATAGATTTACAAAACCTCTAATGGCAATTACATTAATATTCTCATTATAGAAATAGAAATATATGTATTCTCCCTGTAACATAGTCCTAGTAAGGTTATATTAAATTAAATTTTCATCATTTTACTAGCTATTTAAAATATTAAATTAATTATAATTAATTGAATTAAATTAGCTTATAAATTAAGTTACTACTTTACCTTATAGATTTATCTAAATTTAAATAAATGTGTAGTGAAGAATATTGCTGGAGAACCTTTTAAGTGTAGAGTAAATATTTGTAATTTAAATTTATGTATTGTATTGATTAAGGCTGGTTGAGTGGAAGAGAAGGCCTTATGGCCTTAACTCTGCCAGCGAAAATAAAACATTATTATTATTATTATTATTATTATTATTATTATTATTATTATTATTATTATTATTATTATATTCTTTCATAGTTATACGACATGACACGTGAGAGATGCGAGTATACTGCAGTGTAACTTGAAGGAACAGACGGCATTTCTAGGACACTCTGTATAAGTATTATCTGCCACAATCCTGATTAACACTATTGAGCCACGTGCAGAAAATAAGAAAATCAAACAAATGATGAGAACAAATGAAGTGGAAAGTTTCGGATCGATACTCTGGATAACAGTTCTTCACGAAAGCTAATAAATCAAATAGACAAATGTGATGAACACAAGATGGTGCCAAGTGGGTTAGGTAGTGGAGAATAAGTAAAGAGAGACTAGTAAAGGCAGCACGAAATAAAAGAATAGAAACAGGACAGTCTGCACGCCAACTAAACTATGAAAAGAAAGCTTCGACCCAGCACCATCGCTGATCCTGAATAATCATTGTCAGTGTCAGGAGAAATCCTCCGAAGAAAAAAAAACACTTTTCCTGATATTCGTACGAGTATAAAATTTAATAAAT
This sequence comes from Periplaneta americana, assembly GCF_040183065.1. Taxonomy (NCBI): domain Eukaryota; kingdom Metazoa; phylum Arthropoda; class Insecta; order Blattodea; family Blattidae; genus Periplaneta; species Periplaneta americana. The sequence goes on along the minus strand of NC_091120.1, from coordinate 154,550,457 downwards.
GTCCCAATATTAAGGAAAGTCCCTGTACATTATTTCCTGGAGCAAAACTATAAAACACGGTATGAAAGGAATATCACTTCACAATCTTAAATATACTTACTTACAAATGGCTTTTAAGGAACCCGGAGGTTCATTGCCGCCTTCAAATAAGCCCGCCATCGGTCCCTATCCTTTGGAAGATTAATCCAGTCCATATCATCATATCCTACCTCCCTCAAATCCATTTTAATATTATCCTCCCATCTACTTCTCGGCCCCTCAAAGGTCTTTTTCCCTCCTGCTTCCCAACTAATACTCCATATGCATTTCTGGATTCGGTCATACGTGCTACATACCCTACCCATCTCAAACGTCTGGAGTTAATGTTCCTAATTATGTCAGGTGAAGAATACATTGCGTGCAGTTCTGCTTTGTGTAACTTTGTCCATTCTCCTGTAACTTCATCTCTCTTAGCCCCAAATATTTTTCTAAGAACCTTATACATAAACAAAAATTAAATTATAGTGAAGTAGAGAAATTGTTATATTTCCTGAAAAACCATGAACAGTGGCACATATTGTCTTTATGAAATAAAAACTTTGTACAAAACCTCAAAATCAGTCGAGGTTCGAACTCCAGTCACTTTTGGTGACATGCCAGAGATCATTCACATATTTGAACCATTAGGATAGAAACTGTGGACCTTCTCAAACACTCTTATGTCTAGGTCAGAGTTCAGTTGATTCAGTATACAAATAAATTAAGGAATGGCATGCTGCCGGGTGAAAAGGAATTTAATATCTATGAGGAAAGTGAACTCAAGGTCCATATGTGGATTCGAGCGCGGAATGTTGAAAATTCGTGAACACACACTTACACTACAGGAATTCTCTGTTGAGTTACATCTAAGATGGTTTGCAGGAGAGGATTTTTATTGTATTTAAGTGATATTCATTTGCTCCAGGATTTTGAGATTGGAATTTATATATAACAGTTGTTTTCCGTCAAGATCCTGAGTATTGCCTAGGCGCGTATATTTACAAAATATTGACGTTTTAAATAACAGGAAAAAGTGATCTCCATTAACATGGAACTGAGATAAATTCGCAATTCAACACCTACAATAAAATAATTAAATTTTTATTTGTGAAATATAAATAGACAGCATTTTGGAGCTTCAAATTTGATTTCCAAATGTTCCATAGTTTTGGACCTACTTTTCATCTATCTGCGGAGAGCAATTTCTCCAAACCTGTTGGACGAATTCATTTCATGTTCACTACATTACATATCAATATATCATGGTGGAATATGCCAAATTAAAAAATGTTGGTAAAGAAATTATTGAGTACTTATTTGAAATGAATGTAATTTTGAAAAAATTAGCGTAAAAATTAAAATATCACATCATTCGTGAATTTAAAATGACTATGGCCCATTTTTTATTCACAGTTACAAAAACTAAATAGTCTATTTATATAAGAACTCTAATTATTCAGTATTATTTTAAAATGGTAAAATATTGTAGACGATATAGGATTTTAAATTGGAGGATTGAGTATGTTCAGAGAATTTTAATAAAAATAAAATTTTACAACAAAATTAAAATTTCAAATGTGGTTGCTTGGTTGCTTTCTAATGCACAGCATTTAGCGGTGAAATCTTGAGGAGTTGAGTTTTATAGTATTTATAAGTAATGTCTTATGAGAACACCGCGGAACTTCATGTAATTGCATGTTTTTATTGTTTTGGCATATTGAAAAAGTAAAAGTGGATCTTTGCCGATCATGATTTTTACGTTCGAATAAAGCCAACTTTATGTTGCATAAGTCCATATTTTGGGGATTATTCGTTTTAAGTAATAATAATAATAATAATAATAATATTTGCTAGAACAAAAATACATATTATTTCTTATATAATAATCACTCTAGCATCCCCAGAAAAAGTAAATTACATACTCATGTTCAAGTTGCATTCCACATAATTTTAAGACATTTTATTAAATAACAGAATAAAACGTAAAAAGAGGAAAGAAAAAACAGATATCACAGTAATTGTAACTTTAAACTTTCTCTCTAAAAAGTATTTTAATTTATTTTTTAAAATATGGAGCATTAGGAAACTAAATGCATACATTTTTTTTTTATTTTTCAAACTTAAATGCATGTATTAACATATTTTCTTGCTTTGCCCGATTTATTATTTTATTTCAGATTTGTCTGTGATAAAAATAGGAATGATTTCCAAGAAGTATAAAACGCACTTGAGAAATAAAACCAATAATCAGTTAATTACTGTTGAGGACATCAAATTGCTGCAATGACGGTGGATATTATGCACCATTCTAATAGTTAATCACAGTAAGTTTTTAGCTCAGATTTCTAATTGATATTAAAATAATTTAAAAATGTAAAGTTTAAGTGCAAATAAATGTAGTGGTGGTGCTGGTATTGAGTGGCTAGAGGTGGGTTAGGGAGCACCCTTCAGCACGTCGGTTCGACAGTGGCCTATTATGTACTCCGAATTATGGTATGGATGAGAATGAGGTGTACCAGCCCACCGGTTGCATCAGACTCCTAACCCGGCCACCCAATGGGGTCCCATGCACACTCGCCTTAAGTTCATATCGCCAAGGTGACCAAGCAGCACAGAATCCATTTCGACATCTCTTCTAAAGTGTCGAAACGCCCTCGGAAATGCTCTTAAAGAATGAATTCTGGCAGAGATATTGCGAAAGGCTTGGCACCGCAAATAAATGTAAATAAAACTTGTAAAGAAATGTAAATATGGTGTGAATGTAAATAGTATGAAAAACAGTAACTTATAGCGATACACATTTATTCTCATAACTGTTTAATCTGACTTCGCAGACCCCACGTTCCCCTATCTCAAAATGTTATGTTATTATCTCCTGTTTAATTTTTGCATACTTTTATTTAATCATCCTGTAGAATAGTTACGTAATAATCAGGAAATTACATTACTTATTTATATGGTTCGACAGCCTGTCAGAAATGGAATATAACTTATTTATTAAAGAGGCATTAAACTATAAACGAAAAAAAAAATACTTGGCTAGACACGTGGTGGACGGAATGGGCTTGTTATGTCAGCTTTGGTGTGTAGGATAGAATGAACAGCTGTATAAGGAAAAAATTGTGCCCATCTATGTACGTATGTAAAAGGACATTATTTTATTTTTACTCATATTTTCTAATATTAACCTGACTACACCTTCCGATTAACGGTTGAGAACCGGAAACACCGTTTGCTACCCCCTTTCACGACTGGAGTTCGATGATACTGCGTAAAATACAAAAAAATCATTTTACTAGGTACAGGAGGGAAGAAAAATAGTTCATCCATTTACGTAAACTAGGAAATATCGCGATTTCGAGTCTGATAATTTTCATTTGGTTTTTGTTTAATCAAAATACAGTACTGTACTAGCAGTACATGTTTTTACTCACGAACTGAGCTATTCATTCGGACGTATATTATACTGTCTATAGCACATTAGTGTACAATTTAGAGAATGAAGTTAAATTGAAAAATAATCATAATATGAATATTTAAACATATTTTTGAAAATGGTGGTCGTTCATTTCCATACGTGCTTCAGTTCTTTTGTGCAGAATATCGCAGTATAGACTATTGTACCTAATTCCAGTTATCAGTTTCGCACTTCGTACTAGTAACTTATGTTGAAATAATTCTGTACCTACTCCATAATATAGTACCTAACGAATTGTAAATTCAATCTTCACTTCTGCCCAATCCGAAAAGATAAAATTACTCAGACATGCTATCTACTGTCCGTCCAAGTGGTTTTGTCGCAAAATCGTAGAAAGGGGGAAAATCACGTGACAATTAATTACTTAATGAGGTCCTTTTATTTAAATTATTTTAAACAGCAGTATAATATTACGTAGACGTCCAATTCCTAACAGAAATTAACGCTTTGAGAAAAGCGCTAAGACAGCCCAGCCACTAGCCTTTACAGAGGGGCGAGCAGAAGCGGGTGGAGAAAACCGAGATGCGACGTGGGAAAACGGACGACAGTACCTGTGCAAAAAATGATTCAGTATTGAAAACGCGTCACTGAAAAACGCGAACATATTTCTGAAACGTACTATACTCATTAACTCACTATTGTTTACTATGACCGTAAGATGACTTTGACTGCATAAGCGGCCTTGGTTCTGTGTGGGAGTGAAATACATTAAAAACTCAGGTACAATAAGAATAGAAGTAAAAATAAAATGAAGTCCCTATATTAATATTTACTACAAAATAGTTAAATGTAGTATGTGTTTCTGTAAATGTATTTTGTCCACTCCTTCGCTTTGAGATAGATGGTAGGAAAGAGACGACAACTACGGAGCACCATGTCAGTGTAATGAAGCTCTGTGTCTCGCGCACAGCGGTATGCATAATTATTAAGGAGTGTCGTCACCTTTATATACCCTTAAGATTGAATTTGTCACTCAAAAACGCGAGGTAGAAAAGAGTAAACTTAATTTGTTATTCGGGTCATCAAAATGCATGAAAGACACATACAGTAGAAACCGGTCTCCAGCGCTACTGGCCCTGTAATATCATACGAAGGTAAATAAACTCTTTAGCAGCTTCAATGTCGTTGAAAAGTAGCAGCGTTCGCAATGTACGAAGGGAAGATGTGAGACAAGGGAGCTGTAAATCCAGCGCCGTAGGGGACCCATTTCGGGTGCGATCTGTGTAAAGTGCAGTTCAATTTGCTGAAGTGCAGAGCTACGTTTCTGGATTACAGGCCAGTCTCAAGTGTGTTGAGAATATACAAGTTACAGATGATACAACAAGGTTAAAAAGTATCTCCTTGAAACTTCAGAGTTCCGTAAAATTTATAGAGCTGACAGCACCATAATTATAAGAAACATTCTAATTACTTACTTACTGACTTCCAAGGAACCCGGAGGTTCATTCCCGCCCTCGCATAAGCCCCTATCCTGAGCAAGATTAATCCAGTCTCTACCATCATATCCCACCTCCCTTAAATCCGTTTTAATATTATCCTCCCATCTACGTCTCGGCCTCCCCAAAGGTCTTTTCCCCTCCGGCCTCCCAACTAACACTCTATATGCATTTCTGCACTCGCCCATACGTGCTACATGCCCTGCCCATCTCAAACGTCTGGATTTAATGTTCCTAATTATGTCAGGTGAAGAATACAATGCGTGCAGCTCTGCGTTGTGTAACTTTCTCCATTCTCCTGTAACTTCATCCCTCTTAATAATCCGTGGCGCTACAGCCCGTGAAGGGCCTAGACCGACCAGCCGGCCGCTGGCCTCACGCCCACATGCCGAAGCAGAGGTGAACGATCATCCAACCAGAATGGAGGTATCGTGTGGTTATCACAATGATCCCCCCAGCCGTTATAGCTGGTATTCGCAACCGGATTTCGCTACCTATCGTAGATCCCCAAGTGCATCACTATGCTGTGTGGGCACCGATCCCATACACTGGTCGAAATTTCATGAGAAAATTTCTTCCCCCATGAGGACTCGAACCAGCGCGCATTCCGTAACGCGAGTCCTAGGCAGGATGCCTTAGACCGCGACGCCACGGCGCGGGACTCATCCCTCTTAGCCCCAAATATTTTCCTAAGCACCTTATTCTCAAACACTCTTAATCTCTGTTCCTCTCTCAAAGTGAGAGTCCAAGTTTCACAGCCATACAGAACAACCGATAACATACCTGTTTTATAAATTCTTACTTACTTACTTACAAATGACTTTTAAGGAACCCGGAGGTTCATTGCCGCCCTCACATAAGCCCGCCATTGGTCCCTATCCTGAGCAACACCAATCCAGTCGCTACCATCATATCCCACCTCCCTCAAATCCATATTAATATTATCCTCCCATCTACGTCTCGGCATCCCCAAAGGTATTTTTCCCTCCGGCCTCCCAACTAACACTCTATATGCATTTCTGGATTCGCCCATACGCGCTACATGCCCTGCCCATCTCAAACGTGTGGATTTAATGTTCCTAATTATGTCAGGTGAAGAATACAATGCGTGCAGTTCTGCGTTGTGTAACTTTCTCCATTCTCCTGCAACTTCATCCCTCTTAGCCCCAAATATTTTCCTAAGAACCTTATTCTCAATCACCCTTAATCTCTGTTCCTCTCTCAAAGTGAGAATCCAAGTTTCACAGCCATACACAACAACCGGTAATATAATTGTTTTATAAATTCTAACTTTCAGATTTTTTGACATCAGACTGGTGATAAAAGCTTCTCAACCGAATAATAACAGGCATTTCCCATATTTATTCTGCGTTTAATTTCCTCCCGAGTATCATTTATATTTGTTACTGTTGCTCCAAGATATTTGAATTTTTCCACCTCTTCGAAGGATAAACCTCCAATTTTTATAGTTCCATTTCTTTCAATATTCTGATCACGAAACATAATCATATACTTAGTTTTTCGGGATTTGCTTCGAACCCTATCGTTTTACTTGCTTCAAGTAGAATTTCCGCGTTTTCCCTAATTGTTTGTGGATTTTCTCCTAATATATTCACGTCAAACGCATAGACAAGAAACTGATGTAACCCGTTCAATTCCAAACTTTCTCTGTTATCCTGAACTCTCCTAATGGCATATTCTAGAGCGAAGTTAAAAAGTAAAGGTGGTAGTGCATCTCCCTGCTTTAGCCCGCAGTGAATTGGAAAAGCATCAAATAGAAATTGGCCTATACGGACTCTGCTGTAAAAGAAACATTCTACTATGATCTTATATATAAAAGTCAATGTGGCTATGTATGTATGTATGTATGTATGTATGTATGTATGTATGTATGTATGTATGTATGTATGTATGTATGTATGTATGTATGTATGTATGTACTCAATACAAATCTACACGCTTTGACCGATATTTGCCAATGTTGGCACATTTAACCTTCATAACCCGGAGAAAAACATAGTCTACATTAAAATTGGACAGATGGACGTTAAATTATTGAAAACAAAAAAAATTAGAAAGAAATATGGCATATTGTATGATATTAAAATTGCCTCCTATTCTATAGTCAATTGTCTTTTATCGACGTCATCCAATCACGTCTTCTTCCGTTATAAAAGCGGCCAAATTTTTATTGAAATATTAAATAAAATAACATTAAATTAACATTACGTAATTGAGGAACGATTTCTTAATTGAATGTGTTATGGGCAATAATATACAATACAAAATGACGTAAAACACATATTTGTTTAGTTCTTATAAATTCAAAATCAAACATAATAGACAGCAAATGTGAAATATTTATAATACTTAAATTCAAGCAATTAAATATGTAGCTCTCTGTAGCGCAGTGGTAAGATGAATGACTTTGATGTATGGGAACCCAAGTTCGAACCTCAGCTCAATTCCTCTTTTTTTATTATTTTTATAATTCATTTACATTGTTTTAGATGCGTTATTTTATTTTAATCCGCCATAAAGGGAGTTTTACTACATAAATAATATATCTGTAGTAGTTTATTTATGCTGTCTCAAACAAAGTTACCATACAATTATAGCGAAATCTTTATATATAAAAGTGAATGTGGGTATGTATTTTCTCTATACAAATCTACACGCTTTGACCGATATGTGCGAAAGTTTGCATATTTAACCTTCATAACCAGGAGAAAAACATAGGCTATATTAAAATTGTACAAATGGAAGTTAAATTAATAAAAAATAGAAATAAATACGATCAAACATTCATGAGTAATATTAAAATGCTGTCTTCTATACTCAATTGTTTTTTATTAATGTCTTTTGTATTCAACATCGACTTTCACGAGGCCATGGAAAGTATAACATTGTTGGTACACATCATGAAGGCTAAAACTAGATAATTAGTACAATAAATATCTTTACGCAGTCCAGGACCGTATTATGAATTTCTCAATGCAGTTGTAGATAGTGAGCTGGCTGTGTTTTATCCAACTGAATTCTAGAATTCTTTCAAACTACAAGGATTGCTACCACATAATTTACTTAATATTGAATAACCAGAAGTACTATTGCAAAATATTAACCCACCAAAATTATGCACCAACAAGAATTGGTGTGAAGAACTCATGCGAAACGTAATAAAGTCGCAATATTAACTGGAAAAACGAAAGGAGAAGATGTTTTTATCTCACGTATTGTTATGATACCCATTCCATTTAATGCAATTGTAATTCAGTGCGACTAGCATTTGTAATGACCATATTAAAATGAAGCTCAAGGACAGTACCTCAAAATTAACTTAAAAACTGCGTGTTTTTCACATCCTCGACTATATATTATATAAAGGAGTGGAAAAAAAAAGATTTTGCACATTTACTGCGAAATTCTATCTGTATAAGTAATCACGTTGCAAATGTAGTATGTTATGCGTTGTGGAAATAACAATCTCTTAATTTCTAAAATACCATCAAGCCTATACGTCTCTCAGAATATTAGTCTTTATGTCAAAAAGATGACTTATTGCAGGTTTATATTGTATCTGTATTCAGTGTATAAAATTAGAATTAATATAATATGTTCCGAATTTGTGAGATATAGTTTTCCAAGTCATATTTAAAAAAAACTGCGTGTGATATAAGTGGGTGTACAGCGGTCAAGGGGTAAAAAATCTTCCAATATAAATTAAATTATATATTTACATATTGATTCGATGCTGAAAGTGATCAGAAAGAGGAAAAGGAATTATATTTTCGTTGGGTTTTACTTTGTTCGTAGTTTGATTTTTCTATTATTTTATTTCTATTTCTGGCGGTGTGGAAGAGAAGGCCTGATGACCTTAACTACACCAGAATAAATAAATAAAAACAAATAAATATATAAATTAAAAAAAAACCTTGAACGTCAGGCACATGATGACATGTTTTCTTTTCGGTGCCTGATTTACAACTGTTTTAAATTGAGTTAACGCTGGAAGGCATTTCGCTATGGAGTTCATCAATTCATGTAAATGACGTTAAGTAAAGATTAATCTTAGCTTAGCAAAGACAATTCGTTTTGGTTGTCTATAGTTAGGTTTCCGAGATTTCCGAAAATGTAATAAGCAGTTTAACTAAAAACAGAAGCAGAAAGGAAAACTCGTACAACGCCGGGTGCTTTTAGCTAGTATTTATATAAAAATGAAAAATAAAGAGTATTCAATTAAATATACTGTGTTATTTATAATTTAATTTGCTCCGTATTTCCTTTGTAAATGTATCAGTTTATTTCAGATTTTCTTCTTCCAATAAGGAAATAACTGCAGAAGCAGTGTGGTAGTGATATAATTCTAACTATGCAGATTGAGAGACGAAAGTAGAATATATTAAAATAAATGAAATTTTTTATGCATGGTTAAAAAAAATTAGGACAAAAGTCTATAACGTATTGCTGATCACCAGGCAGCGCATTTTCGTTCCAAAACAGGTTTTGAAGTTATCGGTTAGTATATCCCGGCCGTTCAGAGTTAAAACTATGATGCTAAATGCTTACGTCAGGATGCTACGAAAGGTATAATTCTGTACATAATAATAATGGATCATGACAACTGTAAGTGGGGTTGCTACTAAATTGAAATCGTCTGCCCAGTTACTTTTTAACCACATAAACACACTAAAACTTCGAAACTAGCGCTCTACAAAATTCAGTGCTACATAATATATGCAATTAATTCATGTAACAAAATAACTTGCGTTACGGAGAAGAAAACATATATTCTGAGATACCGTGAAATTCATATCTTTTACCATAATTGTCAGAAAAAAAGCTAAGAAAATGTTCTTCCTACGTTACATGACATTATAGGACACAATTATGATAACAAAAATCAATATACAAATTAACAATATTTATATTTTACACAATATAGGCTATACAAATAATTCATTTATCAAAACCTATACGCGTTGCAGTGAACGAAAACATATATTCTGAGATTATGAAATGCATATCTTTTACGGATGTCACAAACTGTGAGAATGTTCTTTCTACGTCATATGACATTACAGGGGCATATTTATAATACATTACATCACAGGACAGATCATAATTTCACATAAATCACAATATGTTTTCATTTCTCATGCTAAAATAGTCCTTCCGAAATTCGAATATCACCAACTCTAGCGTAGACCTTGCTGGAGATATTATTTTGAAAGAAAGAAAATAAAAAAAGAATAAAAAAAATATTATAAATTTTACAAATTAAGTTAAATTAATTTAGGCTCTGGCGACATTGGAATGGTAGGTAAACAAACCATTAGATTTCGCAATGTGGTTCCAGCATGATGGCGCTCAAGCACACTTCGATTATGAAGTACGTGGCCATTTGAATGATACCTTTGGAAACAAATGGATTGGACGTGGAAGCCCAATAGCCTGGCCCCCTCGCTCACCTGACCTGACACCATTGGATTTCTTTTTCTGGGCGTACATGCAAATCTTGGTTTACGAGACTCTCTTGAAGACACAACAAGATCGTGTGGCACGAAATTAAGTAGCAGCTGGAGTCATCTGAGATATGACTGTAATCTTTCCAAGAGTTCGACATGATATAACCAGGCGATGCACAAAATGTATTGAAGTTAGCGGCAGCCATTTGTAGCACCTTCTGTAGTTGATTAAAATGCAGTTTACTTACAGTATTTGAATCGTTTTTTTACTTCTTTCCTAGCTTTTCTGATTCGTACTGCCTACGTCCTCCTCCACATTTCAGAGACATGGGTTTATTAACAAAATATCATCATATGGCACCCATCTTCCTACCACCGAGTCTTGTAACATATATTTTTTACATCCTGCATAAAACTAGAACACTTCAAAGTTTATATTTCATTAACGTAATAACATGGAATTGAAGGGTTCAGAACCATAGTGGGCCAAGTGCCATTTACTAGAACACAAGGGTTAAAATGAAGTTATTACCATAATTCAATGGAAACATATAGCAAGTGATAGAAAGTATACAAATTAAAACTAAATGATACGTCAAACTTCATTAAATTATGGTATTCACTTAATTCTAACCCTTCCTTTCTCCGTTTTTAATAAATGGGGCTTGGTCCACTATGGGTCTGAACCCTTCAATTCTAAGAAATGGTTCTCCATTTAGAAGATGAAACACTGGCTCTCTTTCTCATGGCGAAGTCTTAGTTGATAGATGTACCATCATTAATTTTATCAAAGAACGTTATAAAATATATGCTTAGTGAATAAATAATATTTTATTCGAGTTTTATGTTAATTAATGGCTACGTATTTCTATTTACTTTTCACAACCTGTACGAAAATACAAACATTTCAATTCCATATGATACCAGCAGAGAAACTAGCTTGAATATCTGAGCTTCTTGTGTTTGGCACTGTAACTTGGAACACGAATGTACCCTTAAATTAGAGTTTCCATGTTTATCCAGCTCAATTTTGATTCAGGCTGCAGATGCGTCCTGTTTTCTTCCAATCTTCCGCTAGTTATAGTGAACGGAGATTCTACGTCATCGTCTCCTTGATTTGGTCGTACTTTAATAATCGATCTGCTTGTAGCGCTTGTTGTCAGTAGCGGTCCATGCGGCCGTGAAACATTAACATGAATTCCAGTAGTTTGGAAGTGTGTCTCGTAATTTGAAATGTAGCTGTAACTGTCGGAATGTTGGAGCTTGTCATTGCATCAGTGACGGCTTGTGAACAATATAATATTAATAAAATGACATTAGATTTTTGTAGTTTTTGATTCTGTGCGCAGAGCTGTAAGTTATCGTTACGCAAATTATAATTATTTAATACATTCAATGTAAAATATTCTCAGTAACAAGAAAATTATAAGAACATAACTAAGACGGGTTGGGGGCAACTCGCTACAGAAAATTAGCCACAGAGGCAACTCGCCACATAATTGAAATTCGTATCAAAGACAATTCGCTACATAATTGAAATTCGTATCAAAGACAATTCGCCACATAATTGAAATTTGTATCAAAGACAATTAGCCACACATTAAAATTCGTGTAAAAGGCAATTGGCCATATACTAAAATTCGCTACAACTTGTAATAGCCTATCTGAAGGTAATACTCAAATTCGCAATAATTTATAATATATTCTTATGGTAAAACAAGACAAATCCAGAAGCTGTAAACTAATTCGGAACTATGGCGGAAGATATTTCCTTCACAAGATCAGAAAGAGGCTCTGACAAATTAATTTATCTTGGCTACATGTACACGAGACTTAGAGAAAATAAGAATGGAGGTGAAGCCAAATTTAATGTATATAGCAATTTACATACTTAGTGGAATTTGCAATTATTAATCTCTGTATCCATTCGCACAACATAGAACTTCTGGAAGTCATGGATTTATCTTTGTACCGCAGTGTGGCAAATTGTCTATCTGTGGCTAATTGTCTATCTGTGGCGAATTGTCTATTTGTGGCGAATTGTCTATTTGTGGCGAATTGTCTATCTGTGGCTAATTGTCTATTTCTGGCAAATTATCTGTGGCTAATTGTCTATTTCTGGCAAATTGTCTATCTGTGGCGAATTATCCCTATTACCAATTTTCTGTGGCCAATTGTCCCAGTTACCAATTTTCTATAGCCAATTGTCCGGAACCGAACTAAGACATATGCATGTATTTCCAGTATAAACAGAGTGTCGACGAACCACTTTTAAATATCTATGAAGTGATATATTGCACCAAAAGAGATATACAGAGTGATTCAAGAGGATTTACCGTCCCTTGCTGAGCTTATTTCCGAAGCCAGCCTGAGCAAAAAAAAGTCATATAAACATTTGTCCTAATCTCTATGGGCCGTATTCATTGACATTCGTAGCGCGGCTTCCGGTGGATGATCAGCGAAGTAACGTTTTTCGTATTCATAAACCAGTGTTAGCGATATGATTATGATATGAATCCTGTACAAGTAATCACTCGATAGCCGGGGCTAGTTTAGCACGCTCGTAGGAGCGGGCTAGAGAAATGTCGTTGCATAGCACCCAATATTTTCAGAGTTACACTAATTTGAAATTGTTTGTAAAATACCATTATTCTTGGGTTTTAAGGGTAAGGGAATATTACAGATAAAGAATTAACTATTCAGGAGTATCATTTCTTTAATTAGCTAATATTCTGTACAATGTTTATTAAAGAAAAAAAATTCGCTCCGACGCGGGGATCGAACCCGAACATGAATAGCACTGCGTACTCCTTTACTTTACTGCAGTGGGTGGCATTTTGTACCTTCCGCCGTTGTACAGTGATCGCAGGAAATCTATCTACAGTATAGCGTCTCGCTTAGGCACAGTGAAAATGTAAACAAAGTGCAGGTAACGTGTGGGGGAGGACGAGCCGTACGATAAACATGAAGAATGCACAAGGTTTTAGTTACAACATTTATGGCGAAGCATTAATTAAAATTATATTTTCTAAAAACACACAAAAGAAAAGAACACAAATTTCATAACGTTATCATATACACATTTTAACAAAGAAGCAATTATTGTAACTTTAAAATAATTCAGTATAACAAATCATATTTTGCTACTTATATCATGTTGCTTTCAAGTAGCACTTTTATGGTCATGAACTTCATTTTCTTTATTACTAACATAATATCACCGTCTTCTATGGCAGAATTAACAAAACTACAGTATATTGGTCTGAAGTGGCAATACTATTTCGTAAACACAATTACAGTACTGTAGTTTTGTTAATTCGGCCACACGGTGATATTATGTTAGTCATACAGAGAATGAAATTCAAGACTGTAAAAATGCTGCTTGAAAGCAACATCATGTAAGTAGCAAAATATGATTTGTTATATTGAATTATTTCAACGTTACAATTGCTTGTTTGTTAAAATGTGTATATGATAACCTTATACAATTTGGTTCTTTGCTTTTTTTTTTACATTAAATATGTAACTAAAACCTTGTGCATCCCTCGTGTTTATCGTACGGCTCGTTCTCCCCCCACACGTTACCTGCACTTTGTTTACGTTTTTACTGTGCTTAAACGAGACGCTCTACTGTAGCTCATTCACCTCGTATGCTAAACCTACCGGTACATGTGAACTAGATGATGGGAGTTGAGAAGTCGCGTTTTACTTGTACTAAATGTACTACAGTTGCCGACCGCTGATTTACTGACTTCCAGAAGGGTGATTATTTTTTCCTTATGTATCCTAGCCTACTCTAACATCCCACAGCAGGTAAAATAATTTGACATTTTTTTTCTGGGTTAAAATGAAGAGAGTAGAACGTGTGATAAAATGAATTTTCATATGTTGACAACTAGCTGTTCCGCTGTAGGTCTATATCATAAAGCAATGGTGAATTATGCAGTAAAAATATACTAAAAACTAAAAAAGTTAATAAACCTATAAAATTTCGCAAAACACGCTCAAAAAGAACAAAATGATGAATTAGCATTTTTTCCTCATCTATGATAAAAAATCACACCTTACGAATGATATCCTCCACACATTACGTATTACTGGAAAATTTAGAGTCAAGTAAATGTTCTCTAAAATTCAGTAGTATTGGTCCTTAATTCTAGAAAGTCTTATATTTAGATAGAGAACAAACAACATGAAATAAATGGGAACTGTTTTCTTTATTTACAGATGGATCGGAGTCCTTTGCGCCGCTGCTGCTGGAAGGTAAGTTGAATGGCCTCTGGGGCAGATCCCTAGGGACAGATTACCCTTTACTGCAGATGCTTGTTGCTAGCTCCTTGAACTACAGGAAGAGCTTGTCTCGCCAGACTTGGAGCAAGAATTTCAATTATAACATAATTCCTCTTAGTTTATAGTCGTATGGAGTTTGTGGTTCTATTGGAAAGTTCTGACGTCATTGATATCGGTGGTCTTCTCTGACGTTTCATCATAGTTGGCTGAAATTATTCCTAAAGCAATACTTCATGGACAGCTTTTCATACAGTTGTGCTCAAGACAAAATACGTAAGGCAAAGATCGACAGAAATGTAATCGTGATCACTAGCAATAGTGACGTCGCAGGGGCAGCGCAGTAAACTATCTTTGCTTCACCCCCTCTCTTCCATCCACTTCCCCTACCTATAACTCCAGTACATAAGCATCTTTCAGTGGCGGGTTACTTACTTAGATTTAGATTGCTTCTTTCTCTAAACTTTCAACGTCTCTTCGGAAACGTGTGTTTAAGGAAGAATGTAAGGGACAGTATTTGTTATGCACATGGTGACAATGTAGGCGCCTCTTGTCTTCTAAAATTCTAATAGGCACTTATAAATCAAATATCGAACGACATTACAACACATATCATAATGATTATCACGAAATTATAGGTAAGCATGAACATGTCCAATATTATTGTAAACTGAAATGTATACAGTAGAAAATAAGGATAAAAATAAGGGGGCGAAGCAAAATGTAAAAAATAAATTGAAATAATAGTTCCGGTACTCATATGATGAAACAAGATATGAATCAAGGAGAACCCCATGCAGTTATGTTATTGCTTTGGAAATCGTAAAATCATTGAAATGCTATAATGAAGGAGAGTTCATTGAAACGTCTGAATAAGTTTGCTAAAATTATTAATTTATCCCGGATAATCTGATGTTTGGAACAGTATGAAATTATCCACACGGACAATACAAAGGAGGATAAGGGATATTGAAACACTAGCTGAAGGAGAAATAATATCAAAGATGCTTCAATCTGTTTGTAAATATTTATTTTGTTTGGATATTTACTTAATATTGATTATATTTTGTTGGGGTGATGGGAAGAATTCATTAACTCTTTTTGTATGTATACAATTATTTAGGAATAGTTCACCTAATTTTGTTGATTATAAGATTAAATTACCTTAGGAATAACAGCGTGATCTTTTAGAACTGGTAATGTTCGCCCACGGAGTTACTGTACGAAGGATCTCTCTCTGTATAAGAATATTTGCTAGATGACATTGCACTTAAAATAGAAAATACAACAAGAGAAGAGGTATTCCATGGCCAATATAGCAGAAATGAATCTGAACATATAGCAACTTCTATCTGTAGTAACAGACGAGACTCAAAATATGACTTTAAAAAGGTGTACAAGGTGGACTAATGTGTGATTTAAGAGAGCTGGAAATAAGTGAGGACATAAAATTTAGCCATTGTATAACACACCAGACTGGGATATATTTATTTAAAATGCTCTATATAGAAAAAAATATATAGCCCCATCTTAGATCGTCTGCCGCTACCGTACGTAGCTGCTATGTATGGCTCTACATTCAGTATATTTCCGAACAATTGCTTTCTGAATGAAAACTTTTAAAATACAAACAAAGTTCGTGACTAACAGACGAAAATTTACGAGTTTCTTTAAGAGTCGCAAATTTTGACGTATTTTCGAGGTTGTTGTGGCACAGTAAAAATTAAGGTAAAATATAATTTTTCCACGTGTTGTGTTGTGTTGAGAGTCCGCCACTGGGATACGATCGGAGTACTTTATACTCCTCGATTGATATTACCTCATATGTATTGCGGCTTGCATCTAGTGATGTCATCGTGAGTACAAATTTTTTTTCCGATGGCTGACGTAGGGTCTTCAGCGTACTACTTAATCCTGAAAGACGTTGAATAATAAATTGGACTTCAGCAGTTCTGTTCATTATTCAGCATCTCAAAAACACATCACAAGTTCAGCAGTACAACTTACAGCTAGATAAAAAACATTTGAAAAAAGAAATCGGTTTCTATTTCCGGTAATTGTATCGACATTCATGGTGGAAGAATCCAATCATACATTCGATAGTATATACTCATAGTATATTCTAAGCCAGGCGGATGGCAATGGTGACGGTCCTATACGACTCAGAAGTCTAGTGGAAAGAAAGACTGTTTCCTTGTATCTCGATGATAAAAAATATGAGGTACGGAAACCCGTCACCGGGATATGGTATTGAAATCATAGAAGACTGATGGGAAACGCGTGGCGAGCCAGAAGGAGGATTCATCTGACGACCAGTTGCACATAACCGCAATGTAGTTCATTTCACAGAGATATAAAATAAGTCATAAGTCAGAAATACTAAAGGGACCGTACCATGCCATCGCTCTCTGTAATGTCATAAGTAGAGGAAGGCAAATTATGCAAATTCATATTATAAACTATTTTTGCTAAAGGTATGGGCACAGGATCCACAGTGTGTCGAATGAAATTAACGTTAAAATTTCATATTTCTGAGTATAATGCGTTGGTAAAATTTTCTTATTTTATAAAGGTGTTTATAGGCTATTTTCAAATTTTCCACGATTTATTTATCCATAAATATTTCTATAATTACCATTGAAAGTGGCAATTATTCCAGGCCAAACTCAACACTTTTTTTAAAATTCAGCCATACATTCCACCAACATTCAGGAATTCCCAAGAGCAAATAGAATCTCCAAATGTATTTTCAGAGTAACTGAACTTATAGTGTGAACGAATTCGAGAAGTCAAAACAAGATAAGGGTTCCTATTTCACGTTTGCTCATTCTTAAAAATCAAGTGAAAATCTTTACAGTTTTTCCATGTGTACCTATATATTATATGTCCCTTGTGTTTACTTTGTTTTTGTACACTTCGCCTTAAATACATCCCACAAACAGAAATACACAGGACTATAGACTGGAGATCTTGGTGGCCAATGCACGTAACCACCGATGCCGATCCATCATGTGAGATTTAGATGATGTCACCTGACGGCTAAAATGTACAGAGGTTTCATCATGCAAGAAGAACATGCCCATTCTTGTAGCGAGAAAACTACAAATATATGATACTCTACGTACATTACATCAGTGTTGTATTCAGACTACCTCAGAAGAGAGACACGCATTATTTCTTTGTGTGTAATGAATAGTACGTATTCATTTGTCGTTCCTCGTTATGTGTAACATTCATACAGTTGTAGACCTACCTCAACGTACATTGAAAATTGGACACATGTTTATATGTACGTTTTACTCATACCGCCTCTCACTAAAATATTCACTCTTCCTTCTGAATCAGCCTGTATACTTGTAAATTAATGTTTCATACGGGTTTCAACCACAAAGTTTGCTCTCTACTTGATTTCTTTTCTTTTTGTAACGTTTTTTATCGTACAAAATATTAACTGACAGCTAGTGTAATACTATGTCGATTATACATAAAACACTGCTCTCTTAAGTTTACTGAGCACTTGGGAATAAAATCAATGACTTTTCCAAAACACACTCTGAAATGTTTAATAAAAACAATTTTTATCTCTAAAAGGAAAAAAACATCAGCAAATTTGTATTTAACTTTTTTTTAAATATCTCAAAGAATAACCCCCTGAAATTAATGACATTATTTACAGTTTAACCTGTAGGCCTATATATATATATATGACATAAATTAATTCTCAAGTCGTGTGTAAAGTTCTTACCTTGAATATCCCAAAAAGCAGAACAACGCTAAGCACCACCATGAAGAGCTGAGTTCCAATGATAGCGAAGTAGGCGATTTGCACCCCTGGAAGCAAGAGAAAGTGACGTGAGATGCGGGGTTGTGCCTCTTGATAGCCTATCAGGTGTTTGTTTCGAAATTGCTCGCATAAAACGGGGATACAGGTGGTTCACATTTTGCCACATAGCTAAATTGATTAAGTACTTACACGTAATTGAAAACTGCTATAAAAATGAGATAGATCCATTAATTATGACGGAGTATTTTTTACAAAATGGCTGATATTGCGGCCGGAAATTAATTAATATCAAAAATTTACGAAGAAAAGTTATATTGCATTTATATATATATATATATATATATATATATATATATATATGCTTTAAGGTTATATTGTAAATTAAATTATAAATAATTTTTATAGGGACACGCAGTGAAGTGATAATGAAATGTGAACATTTAAGTGAATGGTTTTATAAAACCGTATTGTGTCGCAAGTAGGTACTATCTCTCATGATGTAGGATTAATGTTCGCATTTGGAATAAATATTTTGCATTCAAGTTAAACAAATTTAATTTTTATTAGCCATTTTTAAAATGTAACATTTTATCCTTTTGTTTCCACTTCTACGAGAATTTTTAATTTGTACTACATATTATAATGCAGTGGATGACCCTGCTAATAATGTCTTAAATTAAGATATGCCAAATATGAAGGATATACAAACTTATTTCATTATGATCATTTAAAAGTTACTTCAAACTTTAGAGGATTATACCGTGTTTTCTCGAATACCGCGCGCACTTTTTTCGAAATATACAAGTGAAAAATGCGAGTGCGCGGCTTATTCGAATTCAAGTTGGCAATATTGATCGATTTTCCTACCGTACATATCTCAAGGTGATAGCATACGCTATTATCTTCCCGCGCGAATATTTCAACTGTTAACATTGTTAAATGGCATTTGGATTAACATACATGTGTCAGAATCATATTCAAGTGCAATAAGTGCAGTGTTGTACGATCTGGATTGTACATGTGAGATAATTTGGTATCATGTACGATCGTACGATTCAATCCGCGGATAGTACGTAAAATGTACGAAGGTAAAACATATCGACAAAAAGGGTAAAACATGACAAAAATAGAGGATTTTAAACAATTATTACAATTTACGACATTTGAAAATGTATATAGCCTATACGTTTCTGCAGTATTACAGGTGTATTTCACTTGTTGAGGGGGAGGTGGTACGATCATCCACTCCTCATCTTTATCTTATATTGGCTGCTTTCGCCAGGTGGACGGCACATTGAAAGGATTGAGTGTGCGCAGTGGAAGACTTTTAGAATAAATAGTGTGAATTTGTAAAACAAATATAATTAACAATAATAAGTAACAATGTACATAAATGAAAAATGAAATAACAATAACCATGAAATAGATGAGTGAACATAGGACTAACTAATCTGAAATTATATCGCCAGGATATGTAAATCATGTAAGTATCACAAGGCTGAGGCCAACACATTTATAAGTGATTAGACCATTTAATATGGCCGTCTCTCGACCATCAGTGACTAACCTATTAAGCATATGTTCATGAACCACTCTCTAAATATATATATTTATATTAACTATCTGAGTATGAATCTGAACACAACACCCAGCCAGCACATTAACTTAATACATGATCCATTCGACCATAGATACCACTCAGTCTGACTAACCAAACTAAAAATACATGTACACTCAATAAGAGACAATCTCTACCCAGCATAAGGCATTACATGACAGATCACTATACATTACCCATTGCACATGTTGCTCACATAATCTGTGCAAATAGCACTAACACAAATCTCTGCACTTTACAAAATGAATACGCAACGGAGAGAGAGAGAGAGAGAGAGAGAGAGAGAGAGAGATGGAGACAGATGCACGTAATAAGTAACGGACGATAATTCCAATTTCAAGAATCGTTTAAATAGCAACAAAACTCGACGCATATAAGAAAATAGCGGCGAAGGAAAGCGACAATCAAAATGGAGCAGGGAAAACATTAAAACCATATGTGAGACCGTAATCGCTGCCTTATCACTCTAACCGTCTCGGAACATGAACTCACATTTCAAATCATATCTCCTTACATAATTCCCGATACAATTTATCTCAAACACATATATCTCACAAATATGTTACTCGATGCAAATACTAAAACTTGCCCCCAAGACGCATCACTAGCAAGCGATATTTCAAACTACAATCCACTAAAATCCCAAACACACTCAACGCAATTTAACTACTCCACAGATCTATCTCCAGTACGTACAAAGCCCGAGTCACGTTGTCTATATCTGCCGCGTACTAAAATGCTAAGTCTTGTTAAATGTTTATGTCTCGTAGGAGAGCTTGAATCTGACCCAATTGTTTCCGAATATCTCCAGCGTACGAGAGCCTAAGTCTTGTTAAGTGTATCTGCCGCGTACCGGAACCAAAGTGACGTTCCGTGTATCTCCGTTAAAACAGGTAAACTCTCTCCCCCTCTATCCTCGTGAGACGTAATGACCCGGCCAATAGGATTATTTGGAATGAACAAATGAAGGGATTGATAGCGCTATCTATTCCGTGACGTCTGAGAGCGCTCTGACGGATGAAGTGACGTACTAGGTAAACGGCCGTAGTAGTAGGCACGGCTCACAATTATGCATTTAAAGTGGTTTCTGCATGTAGCACTTCCACGTTACAAGCAGCCTACTGTACAGTCGACTGTCGCAAAACATAATATTTCTATAAACATTGCTCTCCTATGTCTTCAGGTCCAGATGACATGAAAGCTTCATCTTGGTGAACAGTATTATAGCGACAAGAAATCACATAGTGTCCATTACTTAGATGGTTATTCAAAAATGATGCTGACAAACATTCATTTGTTTATTTCCAAAAATCTCAGAGACATGGTCTCTCAAATCTTCTAAATAGTCTAAACATATTTACTTTTGCCATGTAATAACTAATAATGTGTTCATAATGTTTTGACAACTCCATAACAGTAAAAGGAAATAAGAAATTCAATATGTGGGCCTATTTTTTTACGTACAAATGAATAAAAAAATAGTCCGTTATAGTACTTACTTGTGCCAGTCATGTTTCGTGGTAATACAAGGGCAATAAGAAACAAGGTGTCATTGTGTGATAGGTTCTGACGTCAAATAGTGAAAATGGAATCAGAAGATAGTGATAGTGATCATATTAGTAGGTCCTACTCCCAAAAAATCTACATCCGATGTACTTAAATATACAGGACAGAAACAAAATTGTAGAGAATTATGATGAACAATTCCTGAATTTAAAGCTTGGTTTTGTTCTGATGAAACAAACTGTAAAAGGGCTAGATGTAGGTTCTGGCTCTTCTCTTCCTGCTGTTGTTGATCTTTCTGAGGATCTTCCCAAGGTAAAGAGAGAACGAAGTCTTTAAAAATAATTTTATCCGCTGATATTTAATTTTTAATAATTATTTCCTTATAAGAATTTCAAAAAATTGTTTAAATAAAACACTGTGGGTGGGATTTCAGATAAAATAATCATGTAGTGTACAATCCTCGAATCAAAAGTACAATAACTTGGAACCAATTGCACGACCCCGTCAAATCTCAGGGTTGGCAACGCTGAATAAGTGTATAGTCTGTGCTTCATATATTTTCATTTCTTAAAATGAGTAGTAAGGGTATCAGATTGCGTTTTTTTACTTGCAGCAAAGAACTTGAAATCATCAAAGAAGTGGAGGAACATGGAAACCACGCAGTATCGTACAAAATAAAGGCAGTTAATCTACTAAAAGCTTGCTATTAATGTTGCAGGATATCATGTAAACGGTCGATTAAGGAAGACAAATGACATGCGTGCAGTGCGCGCGCATTGGATAGGTTTGAAATGTTTTCTTTCCCAGGATAAAATTTATTGTTAGCCGAACTGTATTTGTGTTGAATTGTTTTTCGTTTGTCGTGAATACTTTTTTGTAAGTTTTTTCCTGCGTTTATTGTATTTTTATCCTTGTCTTTCAAATGTGGGTTATGCGGCTTATTCGAGAAAGTACAGTATATTTCAATAATATTAGAAGTGGAAAAATCTTCAATTTGTTAAGCAAACAATGTGGTTTTTCATTTCATTTGTTACTCCGGTATTTTGTAAAAGCAAAATTCCATTGTTTACTCAAGACTGTGAGGATTTTTTTTTAACTGAGCTGAAATATTAAAAAATCTATAAACAGCGCATGAAGATTTGACGTGATTTTTTAATGACCTTATACTGTATATATGTGAGAAGTAAGTCTTCATTATAAATGTGATAGAGGTATAAATCTTAACATGGGTTCGTGCATATATACTCTGATCTTATATGAACAACAATGATGATGATAACGATAATAATAATAATAATAATAATAATAATAATAATTATAATAATAATAATATAACAATAATACTTACTTTCTTACTGGCATTTAAGGAACCCGGAGGTTCATTGCCCCCCTCACATAAGCCCGCCATTGGTCCCTATCCTGTGCAAGATTAATCCAGTCTCTATCATCATATCCCACCTCCCTCAAATCCATTTTAATATTATCCTCCCATCTACGTCTCGGCCTCCCCAAAGGTCTTTTTCCCTCCGGTCTCTCAACTAACATTCTATATGCATTTCTGGATTCGCCCATACGTGCTACATGCCCTGCCCATCTCAAACGTCTGGATTTAATGTTCCTAATTATGTCAGGTGAAGAATACAATGCGTGCAGTTCTGCGTTGTGTAACTTTCTCCATTCTCCTGCAACTTCATCCCTCTTAGCCCCAAATATTTTCCTAAGAACCTTATTCTCAATCACCCTTAATCTCTGTTCCTCTCTCAAAGTGAGAATCCAAGTTTCACAGCCATACACAACAACCGGTAATATAATTGTTTTATAAATTCTAACTTTCAGATTTTTTGACATCAGACTGGATGATAAAAGCTTCTCAACCGAATAATAACAGGCATTTCCCATATTTATTCTGTGTTTAATTTCCTCCCGAGTATCATTTATATTTGTTACTGTTGCTCCAAGATATTTGAATTTTCCCACCCCTTCGAAGGATAAATCTCCAATTTTTGTATTTCCATTTCGTACAATATTCTCGTCACGAGACATAATCATATACTTTGTCTTTTCGGGATTTACTTCCAAACCGATCGCTTTACTTGCTTCCAGTAAAATTCCCGTGTTTTCCCTAATCGTTTGTGGATTTTCTCCTAACATATTCACGTCATCCGCATAGACAAGAAGCTGATGTAACCCGTTCAATTCCAAACCCTGCCTGTTATCCTGGACTTTCCTAATGGCATACTCTAGAGCGAAGTTAAAAAGTAAAGGTGATAGTGCATCTCCCTGCTTTAGCCCGCAGTGAATTGGAAAAGCATCAGATAGAAACTGACCTATACTGACTCTGCTGTATGTTTCACTGAGACACATTTTAATTAATCGAACTAGTTTCTTGGGAATACCAAATTCAATAAGAATATCATATAATACTTCCCTCTTAACCGAGTCATATGCCTTTTTGAAATCTATGAATAACTGATGTACTGTACCCTTATACTCCCATTTTTTCTCCATTATCTGACGAATACAAAAATTCTTATCAGTAGTCGATCTATTACGCCTAAAACCGCACTGATGATCCCCTTAATTTCATCTACGTACGGAGCTAATATTCTCAAAATAATATTGGACAAAATTTTGTACGACGTCAATAAAAGTGATATTCCTCGAAAGTTACCACAGTTTGTCCCCCTACTTAAAAATAGGTACAATTATGGACTCCTTCCATTGTTCTGGTACAATTTCCCTTTCCCAAATAGCAAGTAGAAGTTTATAAATGTCGGTATATAACGCACTTCCACCCTCTTGTATTAATTCTGCTGGAATTTGATCAATAATAATAATAATAATAATAATAATAATAATAATAATAATAATAATAATAATAATAATAACGAAAAGTCAGATGTCCAAAATTATTACAATAAGTAAAGATTCGAAAGTGCAACAAATAACCACCGCCGTCATAATTACACTTCGGATTTTTAGGCACTTAAAAAGTAGCTTTTAGGCCCCTAAAATAGGCCCTGAATTCATAAAATTAGGCACTAAAACATAGATATAGGTACCTAAAAATACAATTTCAAGCAGCTAAAAATACTATTTTATGCAGATAAAATGCAATTTCTATCCACTCAAACTACAGTAACTATAAAAATGCAGTTAATTCGTATTAAGCATTACGGTATACAGTGAGAAATACATTAAAAATATTGCTGTTAGAAACCTTATTTTTATTAAGTCTTAAATTATGAATAGGTATGTAATTTTTAATGAATTCATCAGCCTCATTGCTCTAAGGGTGCTAATACATAAGTGCTCTTATTACAGTTACATTAATTGATATAACAATGAATTTGTAATTAACACATTAATTCATAATTGGCATTGCGGTATATAACGTTTTTCTCTATATGAAACTTTGTCCGTTTTTAGACAGAACCAATTTATAAGCGAAAAAATTCTTCCCAGTGATAACGAAGCAATGGATGCATATTTAAATCTAGCAATATTTGCCATGCTGATTTCTTTAGGGAGAACTACATCCTCCCGATTCATCACATTCCTACTGTCTGCTCTAGTGCTCAACGAAATCAGACATCTTCCAGGAATTTCTTCATTCCTACAACCAAAATATTACAGGATATTTGAACCGTACCCATCTCATGACATTAGAAATTTTCTCTATTGCTAAACGAAACTTTAAAAATAGATACTTAACAAGTAGAAATAAGCAATTTTAGACTGTAAGATCTTGAAAATAGGTCTCAATGGGCAAAATAGACATTTTTAGGCATCATGAAACGACTTTCAAACGTTAATATTTTATATTTTATTTTATGTGAATATATTTAACTAGTTTTAGTTCATCCCTGCAGAAAAAATAGCTACTTTACCTAAAATCCTAGATCTAGTCTTAATATTCCCTGGAATATAAATCGGTTCCATTTACTTTTAATGAACCACCGCATCAATTTATTGCACGTATCGCATGTGTATTCTCTTCTCTTCAGAAAGTAGTCGTCATTTCATGACTGCCATCTTGTTATAACATGTGTCTACAAGTCGATATACATTCCTCATTTTAATTTAATTTCGTACACAAGGTAAAATTTGAACAGAAATAAAAAAATATAGCATGCATAACTAACCAAGTTTATTTCTTCACCTGGCCCTGAGTATTAATTCAGGTCTTTCATTCATAGCTTCTGTCCAAATGCAGGTCTTTCAATACAAACCCAGCATTATCGAATCGTTCCTATTTTCCGCCTTCCTCTTAGTCTCCGCATACGTTCCATATTACCTTAATGTTGTCTATCATCTTATATCTCCTCCCCCCCTCTATTAATATATTTTAAGCATTTTGTCTTTCAAAACATGGGCAAATCTTGTCCAAAAGGTTGTGTTATTGTGCATGTCAATTGAAAACACGATCAGTCCGTAGAATGGTAGATACAAAAACTAACCCAGTTCTTTAATAGTCTACAAATTTTTTGGACGCGTTCTGGGATGACACTCTTCAATTTACTTCCAAAACGTAAGGTTCTATGAACTTTCATTCCAACCTAAATTATAAGTTTATTATATTGTCACTTTGTCTAGTACCCGTATTTGATTTACTTCATGCGTTTTATGAAGGCTAACGTTAGGTTTCTTTTGAAGCGTCAGATATGCGTACAGTTCATTATCAGATTACACAATAAATCGCGCAAGAAAGTAATAGAGTACCTTTAAGCCTTGGTTTTTCTGAACCGACGCATGCGACGTGGGAGGTGCGAGAGCCCCTCGCACAAATCCGGACTACACGAGAGGTAGTGAATGGTTTCTGTAACTGCGAGATGCGAGGTCTGCGCACCTTGCAACTGTAGAAACCACTCACTGTCTCTCGTGTAGTCCGGATTTGTGCGAGGCGGCTCTCGCACCTCGCACGTCACATGCGCCGGTTCAGAAAAATCAAGGCTATACAGTTCTACATACCGTAGTATACATCCTCCAAGTCCGCATACTTCTTGACGTTAACACCGATCCTCCAACTGTAGAGAAGCACCACCAATATGGAGATATTCTGCAACAACAGAAAGATATATATTACAAATGAAATAGAACTAAACAGAATGAAACTTTATGCCTTTAGAGAGCGTTGGCCGCATTAATTACATGATACATAGCTCACTTAAATCCAATTTTAATGCACTTTATTTATTACAGAAGAAAATAATTAAATTCTGTTTTCATAAATCTATTGATTTTCCATCTCAAAAATTGTTTTTAGACTTTAATGTACTTAACATGAGACAAATTTATTATATTGTATTAATAAAACTCATACATAAAATCGAAATAATTTTGAATTGTATTCTCATTGTTATGAAACAAAAGGTATGAATTCTTTAAGATTATTTGAACCAAAATGCAACACTGTTACAGTATTTAATCATAGTAGTAATTTAGGCCAAAGAATATATAACAAATTTATATTTAAATATCCTAATCTTGTCAATTCTAATAGTTCTAGAATTACACTTAAAAAGTTATGTATGGATTTTATAATGAATGAAAAATTGTAAATTTAAATTTATATATTCTAATTGCATGGTAGACATAAGACAAATTGTATTGTATACTTATTAATTTCAATTCAGGAATCCGCCCCTGAGCACGAGTTCTACTCTTTCAGGGGCGAGCTAATGTTTTTCCGTATATATTATATTTTTTGTTACAATTATTAGCAAAATAAATAAATATTTAGCCTAAATTACACATTATTTACAACGCGTATAAGAATTATTTTACACAATTTTCTACGCGGCGTAATAAATTATTTTATGGAAGCAAATATAAGTTACATACTCTCTTATCTGCCTCAAGACACTAAATTTTGCGCAGTTTTTATTTCCAAGTTCAGTGAGAATAAAACCATGTTCATCACACTTGCTATATAGAGATCTCCAAACTTTTTCTTACGTAGTGACATGTCGTCTACTATGCTGTGAACTGAAGTTGATTATGTCATTGCGACTCTTTTAAAATTTCTAGACTAAATAGATCACAATACGATCACTAGAGTCCGGGTTTTTATGTAATATTGATCCTAAAAATAGATAGATGGATTTATTGAGTAATATTATACATACAGATTTTATATTATAATTTTCTCTAAAATCCAATGCACGGGTCTTCTGACCGTACGTGCTTTGTACCCAAAACAAGTCCTCCTTTCTAGGTTCCCCCGCCTATGATTGTATCCAACTACTCTCTAAAAGAACACACATATTAAAATGAAAATGGCACAATAAAACACATTATATAATATATCCTAACCTAAAATACATAAAAGTGTACAGTTGGGTGGAACTATTATCCCTTCCTCAGTTCGCGTCACAAACTTCAACAGCTGAAGTTCAAATCTTTCTCGCCTTCAAGAGGAACAATCCAGTCTTTTGTTCCCATTCTCTATTCCCCATGAGGTCAAGACATGCAAGCGAACTCCTATTCTGACTTAGCATCGAGGGTGGTAGATATTTTCTCCGTACATGTTCGAATTCGACACACTGTAATAAAATATGTTTATAGGAGTTCTTTTCTCTGTAAAGCGGACAAAGACGCTCCCCTTCTTTGTTGACAAATTTATTACCCTTCCATGCCCCCAATCTTAGACACGCTAAACCTGCTCTGCTGTCTTTGTTACAAGAATTTATGTAGTCACACCTCCCCCAGTGAAGCATGAGATCTGATTGTAAATGTAGTGAGGACTTTTCCGAACATTAGAGCTCAATCTCTTGCCTCTCGATATCAATTAAACGCATCTTCACATTACGCCATACATTCCTCCTGTTATTCTCTCCTTTCTCCCACACCCATCCCATTCGTATATGATGCAGCCCTCTCTGCAGTTTATAAACCCACCCCTTTTCCCAACCCTCTCTATGTTGAACTTTGTAGCAAATCGACCGTAGAAGCGACTGATCCCGAAGTATAATTTTTAACCAGTATTTGATCACCCTAACTTTCATATGAATTACTTCGTTTAAAGCCCAAACTCCTTTAGCACCCAGCAGTTAGCTGTGTTTCTGCCAATTCCAAGTATTCGTTTCAGGAAGTCCGTTTGTACCTTATTTAGATTTTCCTGCATTTTCCCAACCCCAAATTTCCGCCCCATACAACATAGATTACCTAATCACAGATCCATATACTAGCTCCAATGTTCCTGCAGGAATATCTGGCAGTTTAGTTATCAATTTCAATACCTCCGCACTCTTTACCCCGCACTTGCGTTTCGTTATGTCAACATGCTTAGTCTATTTCTAAAAATATGTACATAAGTAAGCAACTAGGAACCAAAAAATATGTACTAGATATGTAATGTCAAAATTGCACGGGGAATTAAAAATAAATTTTTATTTAAAAAAGTAGTTTTATCTTAAATAAATAAGATGAATTTCGTAAAAATCACACATATATGTTTGTCACGATATAGTTTTTGATGCGATGCTAAAGTGTGTGTGTGTGTATGTATGTGTGTGTGTGTTGGTTGACAAAACCGAGCTGCCGATAGCAAATTTCAGTTTTCATGGGATCCCTTTGTACAACGGCTGAGTCGCGCACCAAGCTTTGAAAACCGGAATTATACTGTACGCAGTCATCACGATCAGTTGCATGCCAGACGGGGCATGTCTGGAGTTGGAGGGTGGTCGTTTCGAACACAGTCGAGAATAACTGACCGTACAGCATATTGTCTGCTGCAACGTCTGCCTTGCCTGCGGTTTTCCCCGGAGAACATGCCATACATTCTGCCGATCCCATGTTCATTTATACATCGCAACACATTACATCGTTGTAAACTCTCGAGGCGACTCTTTTCTTGAGTTAAAACTCAATTAAATCGTGCTTTATATTAACTTTCCAGCAGGCGCGCCTTTGTTCCTGATATTACTAGGCACATGTCGTACGTTTCACGTCGTAAGCTTTTTATTGCAGATTATGATGCTATAAATAATATTGTAATGACCTGAATTTATGCAAGAATTAAGCAGGGAAAAGCAATACTGCTGGTTCTTGAAGACTGAATATAATGCAATTAATCCATATTAACAAAGAACAAAAATGAAAACATTTTTCAACGCTGTTTTCATTTCAACCACAACCCATCATCATCATCATTATCATCATCGCCACCAGCGTAGTTCAGTCGGTTAAGGCGCTTGCCTGTCGGTCTGAAGTTGCGTTCGGGCGCGGGTTCGATCCTTCCTTGGGCTGATTACCTGGTTGGTTTTTTTCCGAGGTTTTCCCCAACCGCAATGTGAATGCAAGGTAATCTATGGCGAATCCTCATATCGCTAAATATCATCTCGCCATCACCAATCTCATCGACGCTAAATTACCTAGTAGTTGATACAGCGTCGTTAAATAACCAACTAAAATAAAAAAATAAATTCATCATCATGATCATTATCATCCATGATTCTAGACCAGGAAACCCCTTTTGGGTACACAAAGTAGAAAGGCCAGTTAGTCGTTTGGGCTGTTTTCTCCAGTAGCGAAGCTTTTGGGGCTTAGCCTACCCAAAAAATATGAGTTGTTATACCTACACTCTATACCAGATGTCTTTGGAGCAGACCATAACAAGGGTCTCGATGCATCTTATGTTATCGCTGCGCTCCAATTGGTTGGCGAATCATTACTCAGCTGAGAGCGTTGTAGACACTAGCGCTTGGATATCCTGGTTACGAGAAGGTATTCAGAGACGCGTCCACTACCAAAGTCTAATAGATACAGTCACGCAACTCATACGTATAAAATATGCCAACATTTGACAGCTGGCGCGACAGTAGCCCTCTAGCGGCAGGCAAGTTAAAAGTGTGCACACTACATATGATAACACATCAGAAAACGGGTTTTGCGTAATTTATTTTATATTTTTATGCTATACAATAAGTGTATATGGTTCTTACTAATTCTACTTTAGAATCCTGGAAGAATTTCACACGCAGTTAATCTACAAGTTTCAGAAGCTGGGAATAAACGTAATTCTTTCTACTCCTTACAACTGAATCATGGCCCTGATCACGTATCATGGTTTGAAATAATATAATTGTTTGTACGTGGACAGTTAATTCAATTCATTCCTAAATATATTTATAAACCATTGGAACTCTATATTTCCTGTGAGAAGAGTCAAAATTGTAGGGCATATCTCGTAGGGTACATCGCGTGGTGAACTCCTCTCCCTATTTCCTGAGAAATTAACTATTTTCCATACCGCAAATTGGGGTAAATTCGGCCGCTGAGGTAAACTTAAAAATAAAAAAGGGGAAGATTTAAACCTTAATTTGACAGACATTGATTTATGAAGTTAATTATTTTTCAATTTTTTTATTATTATTTTGAGTCGCTAATAGTGCTGATATTATGGTTTAAATTTTTATGGAAAGGTTACCGCATTTTACATTACATTTCCAGTTTTCACACATAAGCTTAATTTTAACTTACCCTACCTATACTGTATAATATGTAATTTACATGCACTTACTGTTATTATGACGTAGGTGAGAACAAATGAATACACAACTTTGTTGAAAAAATTGTAACTTCAATTAACTCAGAAAATGTAGGCCTAATTTTATTTTCAGAGCAGAAGTGGTGTAAGTCAAAAATGGGTAATGAGGGTTAAAGTAAACATTCTGTAAAATACAGCGCAAAGTAGCAGTTAATATTGAATTTATTTAAACTATTAGTAGTCAGGTGAATAGCACGAAGGATATATTAATTGCTAGTTTGCGCTGTATTTTACAGAATTTTTACTTTAAACCTCATTACCTAATTTTGACTTACACCACTTCTGCACTGAACGCCTCAAATAATCACTGGTAATGTAAAATCAACACCAATAACAGTCATGCAAATTATTACAGAAAAGATTGCTTTTTATATTAAATTTAAAAAGGCTCTTTTATTTCTTGAGAACTTAATACGTCTGCCACAAGAAATCTACACCAACACATCAGAAATTTATCGACACAATCTGGATTTATTGAAGAAGTGAATATTTTGCAAAAAGGTTATAATACGCCATAAATTCTTGAAAAAATTAACACCATAATCCCTACTTGAATGCAATATAACATTCAACTTTTGAAAAATATAAAGAAAAAAACACGAATACAAAAATTATGGAACTACTTGCATTAAAAACTGTAGATACACTATCCAAAATCGGAATGGTTACACATTTACACATGATCTCTGCAAAACAATAATATACTGTAACAGGTATTTACTTTGTTTTTATTTAAACTCTCCTTCCTGACATACAAATAGGTAACTGATAACTAATGTTTTATAGAACACAATACGTAGGCTACCTACAGCGTGGATTATAGGTTATGACTGAGTTATATTTTCTCTTGGTCTTTAGGGAATCTGAAGAATGACAAATTCGGAGATTTAAACTTGTTGTTACTGCAATTTTCGTCATTGCGCACATTGCCTTTATTCCGACGCATGATTAAAACGTTATCATAACATCTCGCATACCTTTAAAGCACGTGATGGCTGTATCAACCCTATGACCAGTGCCTTGCCTGCTGCTTGAGCGCTAGTGTAGTGAATGTTGGCAAAAAAAGTGTTGAAGTTGCGCGACTGTATATATTAGACTGTGTCCACTACTACAGTTCTATTGCGTCTATCATCTGTGCGGTGTATGAGCAGACGACTGCAGTACGACTACTGATTGATGCAAGACACATTACTTTAATTTTCGCTTTTCGTTATATGGACGTAGTCGGTCACTTAATTCATACACGGACATTTAGTATCGTGTGAACCGCGCTCTCTGCATTTCGTTCCGTTGTTTATATCTGCTCCAAAGACATCTGGTATAGAGTGTAGTAACAGTTGCCCTGTAAGTTCGTAATAATGATGTATCGTAACACTTTGTTGCACTCCGATCCTTTCATATATTAAGTTCACTGTTGGCAGTTATTTCAGTATGGAGAGAGCGTGCGAACCGCGAAGCTTGTGGAAAAAGCCTCTGAAGACATGGCTACGACCTTGACTCGCAAGCTTGAGGGGGGGACTGGGGAGGGGATATGATTCGCTACATCTCGGTACGAAACGAAGCTAGCTTCCGTCAAAATATTGGTGGTTTCTGAAAACGCTGCTTTGTTGAGTTTAGTTTAATCAAAAGTGCATGCGCGTGTCTGTTACATATTAATTTTGCGTAAAATGGCTCATACTGAGAGAACATTGAGGTCAATATAATTAAAAACCGTTTTCAAGTTGGACGTTTGAAACAGAAAGTGCTTACAAAGATAGGAGTTCGATATCACATTTACATATTAAAGTAGCGAATGGAGGAAGACCAAATAATAAAAATTTTCAATTTTCATGGTATAAGAAATGTCCTTGGCTAAATAACTTATATTGTTTTACTTGTATTCTGTTTGGAGGTGAAAATGAGTGTTCAACATATTCTCGTGGGGTCTGCGTCAAGAAAAATATTTGATGTAACAGCCGAGAAACATCTGCTGTATAAAAAGATATAAGGTAAGGAGATTTTTTCAGCCTACTCAGTATTTAAACCTTAGCTTCGCCAATGTTTTTTTTTTTTCGAGTTGGTAATTTAAAATTTTTAGAGATATTCTGCACTCTCTCGTTTTTAGTGTATATTATATCGTGTTCTGCTTGTAAATTTTAATTCTTTCGGAAATATACAGGGCTATTCAAAAAGAAGGAGCAGATTTCAAATATTTATTTCTTCCAAACTACAAAAGATAGAAACACAATTCCAACGTTCCTGGACAGACGAAAATTTAAATTTTGAACAGTCCGGGTAGAAGTTACAATCACGGCCGCATTGGCGCTGTTGATTGTAGTAAAGTGGCAACACAACAGGAGAAGGAATTTTGTTTGCTGCAATTAGCAAAACTAGAGTCCATTATTGAAGTTCAACGTGCTTTTCGCCGTCAATTTAATACACAACCGCCTCGTCATAAGCAGATTTACCAGTGGCATAGAAAATTCGTAGAAGATGGTTGCATCTGCAAACAGAAAAGCACGGGATATCCACGCACATCGAATGAAAATGTCGAGCGTATTCGTACAGTTTACGTAAGGAGCCCAAAAAAATCCACGACGCGAGCAAGCAGAGAACTGAACATTCCTCAACCAAAGGTATGGCGAGTTCTGAAACACCGTATGCACATGAAGCCGTACAAACTGCAGTTATTGCAAGCATTGCATCCTGACGACCACAACAAAATGTACGGATTTTGCATTAGCATTAGCCTATAGATGATATGGAAGAAAATTTTTCTGAACGATTAATGTTTTCCGATGAATCCACTTTTCATCTTTCCGGTAAAGTTAATCGCCATAACGTTAGAATTTGGGCAAGTGAAAATCCAATGCCAGTTATTGAACATGAAAGAGATTCACCGAAAATTAACATATTCTGTGCCATATCTGTAAACAAAGTTTATGGACCTTTCTTCTTCGTGGAGAAAACTGTGACAGGAATAACCTGTCTAGACCTACTTCAAAACTGGTTATTTCCTCAACTTGAAGATGGTTCAGATGACTTCATCTTCATGCAAGATGGTGCCCCGCCTCATTTCTCTAACCACGTCCGACGTTACCTGAATGACACCATTCCAGGACGTTGGATTGGAAGAGGAGGAGGAGAAGATCAACTTCATCGCCGGTGGCTTCCCAGGTCTCCAGACCTCACTCCTTGTAATTTTAATCTGTGGGGTTACGTAAGAGACCATGTTTTTATCCCTCCTATGCCTGACACTCTTGAAAGTCTGCGACATCGATTTGCTGAAGCTGTGAAGTCGATACCTGATTTGCGTGTGGCAAGAAATGAGACACCGGTTTGATATTTGTCGTGTAACACATGGTGCTCATATTGAAAGCATACAACATTGAATCTTTCTCTGTCCAGGAACGTTGGAACGTTGGAATTCTGTTTCTGTCTTTTGTACTTTGGAAGAAATAAATGTTTGAAATCTGCTCCTTCTTTTTGAATAGCCCTATGTAATTTATTTTTATTGTCTAAGTGTATCTGTCTTCTTAAAATAAATTCGTCACATTAGTATTAATACAATATATAGATCGCGGCAAACAAGAATTAACCTGATAACTTGCATCATGATCGCCACTCGCCGTCAGTCACTCTGTTCTTTGGCGGCCGATGTACTGAAGCTTTATAGAGACTGTCATACTTTTATTACGTCATACTACTTTTGATCAATAAATCGGTAGTCGGAGACAATTTTACAGTAGAACATTTCCAAGGTTTAGTAAAAATTTTCTGTGAAATTATTTTTAAAACAGACTGTCATCCGGCATCCGTACTTAGGGATCTCCCTGCCTTCTACTGACTCTTCCGCATTCTTATTCCCATTAGTTTCTCTTTCCATCCTTCAAATTACGACGCTTCTTCTTAAATAGAACATCTCCACGGCTGTCAATCTTTTCTTAAACCTGTGTGCAGAATCCATATCATCGATGCTTAGCACAGTTTCAACCATTGCTCTACCCACTCTCTTGTTATTTTCACTTGAAGTATTTTTATCCCACCGGAACGAGTTGAGGATTCCTAGAATAATTATTCTCCTTTGTTGTATTCGCTGTTTCGTCTCGGTGCCTCCTGTTCCGTTTATATTGATGTGTGGTTCCAGGTATTTGAACGTATCTGCTTGTTTGATAGACATCTCGTCGTTATCCAGAACTAAATATATCGTCGCTATTTCATACTAGACATTTTGTCTTTTTTAAGACTCATTTGCAGTCTCTATCTCACACAGAGTAAAACCTTTATAATAAGCGCCCGGTTATTATGCTACCCCGTGTAATACGTTTTTTTTTGTCCGGTCCTTGCAGATTTAATATATAACACCTTTATAAAATACCCCGTTTGTTGCGCTCAATTCCCGCATAATACGCTATTTTTGTGGAATATTTTCTATGAAATTTTCAGCAATGTACTGTAAGAGCAAAGAAACATTTTGGCCGTTAACCTGAAAAGTACTGGTATTCGACCCTATACCTGCGCACTTAATCCTTCATACTGTACAGAAGTGGCAATAAAAAAAAAACCGGACCGACCCTTGTAGATGATTTCAGAGCCTTGTTCCCTCCAGAGCACGATAGACTGGTAACGAAGACTTTCGTGGTTCGAATCCTGCCTGGAAAGGAAACTTTTTTTTGTTCCTTATTCAAATTTATTCCCAATACTTTTCGATTGCTGGTAAAATTAATGTTCTGGGAATAATATTTCACTTAAGTAGTAAAATATCGCTGCAATCGAAAAGTATTGGGAATAAATTTGAATTAGGAACAAAAAAAAGTTTCCTTCGCAGGCAGGATTCGAACCACGAAAGTCTTAGTTATCAGTCTATCGTGCTGTGAGGTGAACAAGGCTCTGAAATCAGCTACAAGGGTCGGTCCGGTTTTTTTTTTTTCACTACTGTACAATACGCCAATCTCTTCTTACGCTCTCTTATTCGACTCTTTATCTGCGCGCTTAAAGCCCACATACAGTTACAATACCCCACCCTCTTGCTAACCCTCTCTCTCAAGAGCAACGTCCCTCACTCGGCCATAATAAAATTCTGGAAATATTTGCTGGTCAGTTTGTTGTCCTTTAGTGTATTGAAGTGTCTGTGAGTGTGATTACAATGAGTGGTCTGGAGTGAACAAGGCTCTGAAATCAGCTACAAGGGCAGGTTCGGTTTTTTTTGCCACTACTGTACATATATACTCTTAATGAGGTGAAATGAGTCCGAGGTCCAACGTTGAAAGTTACCGAGCAAATTCTGCTTCGATTGGTTAAGGGTGGAGGAGGAACGTCGGAAGAAACTCCAACCAGGTAACTTACTCCAACTAGGATTTGAACCCGAGCCCACTCGTTTCACGGTCGGAAATGCTAACAGTTACTCTAAAACGGTGGACGTTTTCATGTGTTAAAAATTAAATGAATGTATTTATTTACACTGCAAGTGGGCAAGCACCCGGTGGCAGTGGTACACACAATATAAACAATACACAATAAAATTACAATACACAATACAATTGTACAATAAAATTAGATACACAATACAATTAGAATATACTGTAACTTTTATTAAACAATAATGTGATTTTTACTTCTAATTTTAATAACACACCCGTAAACAATGGGTATTCCACTCAACACTGTAACACAGTAGTCGTTATTGCACTCCACAGAACGACAATGACAATTCACATGTATTATTGAGAAGAACAACAATGCACTTCTAATTTCAATTAATGTTCACAAAGCACTATTTACAAAACAAAACTGTCAGCTCTCAGTTCACAGTTCGTTCGCCTTGGCTAGTTCTTCTAGCTCACTCACTCAAGTTCACGATATATCGAACCCTAGGCCTTTCAGCTACAGTTTACTGCACTTCGAACCCAAGACTTCCGGATACCCCACACTCGCCTGGACGCTGCCACAGTTGCGGACCCACTCAAGTTCACTGCACGTCGAACCCAAGACTTCCGGATAAACCGCAATCGTATGGTCGCTGCCATAGTTGCGGTCTTCGAACTCGTCGAACCCCGGTCTTGAAGGCTGGCTTCCTTGCTCGTTCGCTGCTGATTCACTGACTAACTGGCTCAACTGAACTGGCTCTTCTTGCTCACTTGCCCCTTTC
The DNA here is from genome assembly GCF_040183065.1 of Periplaneta americana. Classification (NCBI taxonomy): domain Eukaryota; kingdom Metazoa; phylum Arthropoda; class Insecta; order Blattodea; family Blattidae; genus Periplaneta; species Periplaneta americana. The sequence goes on along the minus strand of NC_091120.1, from coordinate 154,513,185 downwards.
TTTAATTATTAGATCACACATTCTCGAATGTACTGCTTCCCGAAATGTCTACAACAATCGGTCTCGAGAAATTTCTTTACTTCCGCCGCAGTCGGTTTCCTTCCCCCCCTCTCCCTCGGCCCGTCGCCCGCCGAAGCTTGCATTTCCTCTCCCCGCAGCGTGCCTTTCCGCGCGCCCTCCCTTCTGCCGGACGCACGCTCGACTCCCGACGTGGCCAGGTCTTCCAACATGGCGCCACAATACAATACAATTATACAAAATAGTTACAATTAATAATAATAAATAAAATAATCTAATTAGTAAGTGAACCTAATTTTACATTACAACCTACTTGTGTATAGGCCTTACGTAAGTTTCACATTGGTACCGATAATAATCTTTCACTTTCCTCTCATCTCACTCACTGTATTGGCACTATAACACATTTCACTGACACTATAGAACACATTTCATTGACACTATACATTCTTACTGATCGATACTATTCACTGTACTGTAAAACCATAACTTCACTGACCCACCACCCTTCACTGATACAAAGTTCAAATAAGACAAGCAATTACACCCTTATTCATAGTTATAAACAGAACTACATTTAAACTAAACATTTCTAGTCTAAGACCCTCTTACAAGCTATTTTTAAATAATTTACAATTCAAACCAAGGGAGTAACTCGTCAGGCTAAATAAATAGATGTCACCTTTAAAAAATAAATGTCACCTTAATTTTAATTTACACTTTATACACGACTTTTTAAGTTATTCTTGAATCTCCTTAAGGAAGGACAGCCCTCAAAGACCGTTGCAGGTAGGTCATTCCAATCATTTATAGTTCGATATAAAAATGAGAATTTACCTACATCCATCTTCTGTTTCGTACATTTTATTTTAAAATCATAATAGTTCCTACCATAGTACTTTGGCTTCTCTAACCGAGGAGTCATATCTACTCATGCTTTTTGACCTAGATGTACTCTATACAATGATGTTATTCTAGTTTTTCCACGTCTGTTTTAGAATGTTTCCCAAAATCTTCCTCCGGTCCGGTTTTGAACCGGCGATCTATGGATTACCACTTCAATTATCAACCACTACAGTCCACCACTTTATCTACTGAGCTACCAGGGGAATTAAATATTTATTTAGAAAATGCAAAATAATGAGTACAAATTAAATAGCTAGAGTTTCCATAATGCTTCAAAATGTGTCGTAAAACAGACTGAATAAAGAATGCTAGAACGAACACACAAGCTGCAGTAAACGCCATTGATTTCGAAAACTAATTGTTTACTGTACTTGAATTACAAGCCCCGAGGAAAAAGAGCTATGGTGCCAAACCGATCAATTTAAACAGTTCCTCATTCCACAAACACAATGATGCTGTCGTGCATTTCGACAAATGCATAGCATTGCAAACATGGCTTTTAACGGCGTAAATAATTCCAGCATGTCACTTGTATTTCGCTTCCATTTGCACGTACATTATTTTATTCAGGAACTAGGAGAGCACTTCAGTGTCATTGTGACCTCTGTAACAGTCCACTTTCAAGTGGCGACCAACCGAATTGTTGTTGTTTTTTTTTTTAAAGAAGAGTACTACTATAGTTCAATATAGGATATATTTGAACTGAATCCAAATTAGTCAAGTGGCGTGAAGTACAGAGAATGAATATATTGGATAGCAAATTGATCTGTTGTGGGTTTATTAATATATATTGGCATTTTTTGCTATATAGGGTGCAAAATTACATTGAAAGTAAACAGATTAAGAGCAGTCAACTTTACATCTCTACACTGTTCACGTTAAAAACATGAGTAATTCTCGACCATTATTTCAACAAATATTTATGAGATTAAATTGAAAACTGTCGAGATGTTATTTCATTAATTCATAATTCAAGAGCAGGTCTTTCACTGCAAAACCAGCATTCTCCAGTCTTTAATATTCTCTGTCTTTCTCTTAATCTTCGCATATGATTCATATACAGGGTGATTCACGACGAGTTACCATCACTTACGGAGCTTATTTCCGAAGATATTGTGAGCAAAAAATATCCTACAAACATGGGTTCTATTCTCAATATTTTCGGAGTTACACTTTGAAATTGTTTGTAAAATACATTTTTTATTTAATTTTAAGGATGAAAGAATATTACAAATAGAGCAGGGCCGGGCATGAGAGCGGCTCCGTATAGCTGGCCAGAGCTGCTCTCGCTCCGCAAGGCACTTCAATTCCAAGCCAGAGAAGAACGCTCACTCAGTGGCGGACTCGTATTACAGCTACCTTCCCTGCATTAATATAATAAGAGCCACTGTTCTAGTCATTCAGTCTGTGGGTACATAATAGTTTATAAGAATATTACATCAATCCATTGTACAGTACATCAACTGATAAAATGATATATCATGAACTCTAATATACTATACTATGATATATCACAATACTTGTATAATTTAAAATTATATATTACTAAATGTATAATAATTTATAATGCAATGTAAATATCAAATAGATACTCTGATATAATGTACCTGAGAAACATTTTGTTGAAGTTGTATTAATTTATGGCGTTCATTACCAACATATTTGTCATATTCAGTAGCATGTTGTAAAGAATAATGTCGTTGGATATTGAATTTCTTAATCAGTTGGAGTGTTTTATGCCAATCCACTGCTCTCTACCAAAAAGAATACATTAAAAGCATTGGGACTAGCGGGACGCTTTAGTGTATGAGCGGAAGCTCCGTCTTCAAAGTTCGCCACCATACTGCAGAGTCACCACTGCACCGACGCTTAATGACGTACAGTATGCATACGTCACAGCGCTCGCGAGACCCGCTCTTTAAAGCACACAGCGCTCATTTCTCAGAATCACGTAATGTGCCCAGCCCTGAAATAGAGAGTGAACTATTCAGAAGTAAAATTTCTTCAATTGGCTAGTGTTCTGAAGCTAAAAATGTGTTGTGAATTCCTTAGTTGCTTGTACAGATTTTTTTTCAAATTTTTACTAAAATTACATTATTCTTACGCACTTATCACAATAATTGTTGCAAATCACTTAACTTCTAGCGATTTGATTCTTTACAGTTCAATTTTGCATCCTAATCTACGGATATAGTCTTACTAGAGTGGCGTGATTTGTAACGATTGAGAGGGTCAGAAGCAAAGGGGTATACAAGTGACATTTCTAAGAGCATGAGTTAAGTGCTTCCAGGGAAAACTAAAACATAAAAAAATTTTAGTGGAAAAGGGATACATCTTTTAACCACACCAAACACAAAAATTGAAATAAAGCATTTCACGGAATTTACGAAATCTTAAATAGGCTACTTTCTATCACATTTTCTCACAAATAACTTAAGTACACTTATAACCCTTTGCTTCTGACCCCCTCAATTGTAATTTTTAATACTTTTTTATGCTTTTAAGTAATTGTTTCAAATTTTAATTTTAAGTATTTTTATTACAGTCATTGTGAATTACGATGATGGGGAGGCAATATCCCCGAAATATGTTTGATTAAAGAAGCTCAATGAGAACATTGTGTTCATGTAACTGTTACAATTATTACATTTCTAACATATTTTAGAATTTTATTGTTCATACATTGAAAACCATTTTCTCAGATTTTGAAAATGTATATAAGAAACAAGCGAAATGACTAACAAACATCTGTTTATATTTATGTGCTTACTTTTATTGTTGTATCGTAACACAACGCATTTTTACCACGGCTGAACTACATTCAGTTCTTCACACAATCCACAGCCTCGTCCCTCATTCTGATTGCTTAATTTTTTTAGAAATAAATAATTGGAACTGTGCAAATTACTTTATAATAATAATAATAATAATAATAATAATAATAATAATAATAATAATAATAATAATAATAATCTGTACTAATAATAAATCTGTAACTGATATTTTTTTGGTCATTTTCTAAAAATAATTATTGATGTTAACATGTATAATTAACCATCCCGGGACCAAACATCCCATTTTTGACATTTTTGTTTGTATATCTATCTGTCTGTCTGGATGTTTGTTACCTTTTCACGCGATAATGGCTGAACCGATTCCCATGAAAATTGGAATATAAATTCTTTGGTCGGCGGGAAAAGCCACATAAGTCAATAAAGTCGATTTTTCTGTTGTACCTAATCTCTAGGCTTCGAGACTTGGGACCCGATACAATAGGTTTACTGTGCATGTACTATAGGTTGTTGACTCGCTGCAGGTAGTGAAAGGTAGAGATGTGTTGAGGTAACAGTGTCGCTATTTAGAGTAGAGTTCGGTAGTACGGTAGTTGTGTAAATATACATTACACAATGACAATGTCAAAAGAATGTGAAAAGCATTTTTTTTCCTGTCTTTTATAAGCATTTGTGTTTAATTTTACACAGTGTTAATGATGGAAATAAACATGTAGCAATTTTAAATTCATTTATCCTATTTATCGTCTTTAGGAACTGCAGTTACAGTACCGAATTGCAATGTACTACAAGATACATTCTCAGTGTCTCAAACGTAAATCTTTTTCGGTTATCTGCCAAACACAGTTTGTACTGTGAAAAGCTGCGCTCTACGTCGCATGGCATGATAGGAGCAAAACGACAACACCTAACATCATTGCAGTCTCTAAGAGACAGTCCTTTATTGTCGGGTGACTCTATGTCCACTAATTTGCTTTTTATGTTACACCTTGTTCCATATCCGTTATTTTACATAAAATTGATTTCCACATCTGTTCTACACGTCCAGTAACCGGTGTACTTGGTGTCTCATTAATTCTCTGTGTCACTTCCTGAACTAATTTGAGGGCTTCCGGCATCTCTTGCTCTGACTTTTCTAACCGTGTAATAGTTTCAGATACAGTTTGAAAATAGGTTTGTACGAAACCAAATTATTCATCGGAACCTTCAAAACAAGACCGTTTTTCTTTGCGAATTTCTTGGCATTCATTCTACAGTAACCCCCACCCACTGTACGCTTTACCACTATACTCATTACGCCGTTATGCGGATTTCCCACTGAACTGCTCTATTGGGTCTGAAGTCTCGAAGCCTACTAATAACATAAGTCTAGTATTTTTTTATAATTTTTAAAATGACTATTACACTCTTACTACGTCGTACTACTTTTGACCAATAAAACGGTACGAAAGGACGTATTTCAACCAATCATGGCTGCTTATCGCACAATTTTATCGCGTCCCTAGCATTTGTTTAATTTTATCGCGTCCCTAGCATTTGTTTCTTTGTTTGCCAACATTTGAAACTGCGCTGGTCTGGACGTCAAAAATATATATAAAATTACAAACCACTCCAGTCGATGCACAGCAGTTTCAAATATGACTCGCATTGGCATTCAAGAACAAGAATTAATAAAAATCATTGATCATACCTATGCATCTTATGAAATCCGATTTACAAATAAATGAAGAGCACCATTCTGAAATCCTGAATAAGTTGAATACACCATGTAGGCCTAAATCAACGAGTTCCATTTCTATTATGCACACGTCCAATATAACATCAATTGAACCACCAACCACATTCAAATTTGAAAATTGTACATTCAATAATTATTCCTTTTAAAATGATTCATTCGGAAATTCTGAATAAGATGAATGCACCATGTAGGCCTAAATCAACGAGTTCCACTTCTATTACGCACACGTCCAATATAACATCAATTGAACCACCAACCACATTCAAATTTGAAAATTGTACATTCAATAATTATTCCTTTTAAAATTATTCATGTTTATTTTTTATGTCATCGTCGTTAATTAAAACATTTCTAAACACTTGTGTATATTAGTTAGGTTATGTTATAGCTTCTGCTCTGAGAGGATAAAAAGAACTTCTGCTATATGATATTATGGATAGTCACGTACCAGAGATTGTTAATATTAAGATTTATTGAATAGTAATCATTACAGTGTCTATATAAAGACACTACTGCCATCTAGCATGCATCTAGGATAATATTTGTAATGTTGAGATGGTACAATAATACATTTGAAGACAGTTGTATTTTCGTAAGTCAATTAATATTTTATTGTATTGGAGTACTTCGTTACTTCTAATCTTTATATACTTTCTTCTAATCGTGTAATAGTCAATTAAATCCCACTCGAGTTTTGATTTTCTCTAGATAAATCAAAACGTCTAGTGAGATTACTGTTGATAAAATTTCTTGTATTTTAAATTGAAAAGGACCTTACTTTAACCAACATGCAGTACATGAATTTCATTATTATCCTTGTATTCAGTCAAGAGTAAATTAAAAATAAAATCTCTCCTCAAAAATTAATTTTTTTTTTTACTTATGTGCCTTTTCCCGCCGACCATATTAAGTTCCTTCTGACTTAGATTTTAGGCTAAATGGCATACAAAATACTTTTATTTTAAAGGGGTGTTATAGGGTGACTTGAATTAAATAAATGGAAATATCTCCCTTATTATAGAGTATCATGAAGAATATTAATAACAAAAGTTTCTTTAAAACCGATTTCCGATCAGTTTTATTCTGTGCCAAAGTTTGGTAGAATTGATATTTAACGAGATACACAATGTTTTTATGTCATCGTCGCGTCAGATTAATATACGAGTAATAAGAATAAAACAAATGACTCTGCATTTATTTAAAGCGGCCTTGGACAACAATCGGATTAATATTCATTTATTAATTCTTTTACACGGATGATTTCATATGTGTTTATAATGTACTAAATATTGTTATAAAGCGAGAGTGTTTGTGTGTTTGTATGAAGCAATCTTAGGAAACTATTTAATCGATTTGGATAGTTATTTCATCATTGGAAAGCGTAGTTCCTTCGATGGACATAGGCTTTATGTCACTAAAGAAGCTCCTGAGTGAATCGAGAACTGGGCACAAATGAGTTATACGATGCGAAATTTGTACAATTAGGAAACAAGATTAAAGAAAATTTGTTGTAACAGAAATTAAATTTTTAGGAGTAACTGGAGGACGTATTTTGTTGACTGTAAGAGGAATGAAGGTATTTTAAACGAATTACAAACTACATCATTATTACAAGAGATTCAAAATTACAGAAACAATTTATTAGCATGTTCGAATTATGCAAGAAGATAGTTTTTTACAACAATGCTTTAATGGAAAAATAACGGGGAATTAAAAAAAAACTTAATTATCCATGATATTTATGATATTCTTAAAGCTGTTGTGAGCATAATTGGAATTGTAAATAGGCCGATGTTTGGTATTTAAATTTAAAAAGGCGGATCCTTTTCATTAAATATTACTTAATAATTATTGCTTCCTTATTCCACGAGACTTACTCTCGAGACAACAATGCGATATTGGTAGTCGAAACAATTTACACTTCAATATGATGCCAGTAAGTTGTCTGAAATTGCAGTGAGTGATAAAGACCACACTTAAGTACTCTATAATTAGTAGATTATGTTAAATTACTATTTACGTCTTAATACTCCCCGCAATTATTAAACATCTCCATTTGTGTAGGTTTTTTGTTGAATTAAAATTTAAGTTGACTATTTCGTTTAAAATGACGTCATTCTATTTTCGACCAATGAAGTATAATGAAATTTTGAATTCCAACCAATCACAGTCACACTTTGCGATAATTTTTGCAGCTAGATTTATAGCTATCAATTTATCGCATGGTCGTTCTTTTGTTTAGTCGTTATCGCCAACTGTTTCCCCGTAAATTGATGATCATGAATACATTAAGACGCAACTACAGGTTAAACTTGTCTTTCAACTTTGAAGCAATGAATGCAAGATTGATATTTAATATTAATTAATATATTTACGCAATGAAGACGACGTACAAAACAGCGCACCATGGAGACACAAAATCTTCAAGCATCTTAATTGAACGTACCTTTTAAACTTGATTCTTTCAATATTCTTGCCAGATTTCACGCATACGCGATTGGAATATTGAACTGTATAGATGCAGCTTTAGTTCCGTTATACACTACAGCGAGAATGCATTTGTCGAGCTATTAAAAATGCTTTCGTGTAGCACTGATTGTAACGGTCGAAATAAGGCACAGCTGACATTGGTCCTGCTTCCACAGGTAACTTAACCAATAATTGTAGCCTATAAAATTTGTAGTTACTTTTGTGAATGAAATTAAAATTAATAGAATGTCAGATGTTCAAATTTATGTAACATTATCGCATATCAAACCCAAAGAACTTGCATAGTAATAATAAGGTCTTTGATCAAACTGCCTTCCGTATGGCGTAACAAAATTCGTGTTTTAATTAGGCCTATCTATACAGAGATGGCTTCACTGTGTAGCAACGTGTCTCGCTGTGACTACATAAGCATGGGTATATAGCTGTCCCCACTGTTAATGTTAAATTAAATTATGATTTCAGCAGATAATGAAAATGTATTTATGTTATAATAGGCCTAATAAGAGAAAAGTACAGTACATGTAATTAACATTGTTAAACCTGTATTTCGCTTTTCGCAATTGGCGTTACTGAATAATAACATCGAATTTCTTTATTGCAGTAATCGACATTCATCTACGAGTATTTCAACTTCACAATGTCTGAATAGGTGAAGTATTCGTTAATATACAATTATTAACATTTTGTGATCGAATTTTAGGGTTATATTATTTACATTTTTATTTTATTCACGAAATATACCTAATAAATGTCGCTCGAGGTCTGAGATTTCCCAGATGAATCTCACACCTCTCGTGATATTACTACAGATTATTTCGCAAGATTGTACATTTACGGAATGAAGGAATTAACTATGATGTCACATTGATTTGTTTTCCTTTACGTACGTTTTGTGACGGCTGGCAGGATTCGAGCACATCATAATTTCAATCGTCCAAAGGCGTCACTGTATTAATAGAAACCGTGACCAGATTTACCGCATGTCTACTGCATAAACTTTTCACGTTAAAAGAAGATTAGGCAGGCATCAAACAACTTCAACTGGAGGCTGAAACAGATCACTGAACTTCTAAATTCATGAAGGATGATGATTATGATTATGATTATGAGGAGTACCTGCTGCGCGGTTATCTAACTTTAACAGAATTAGTAATTACGAGCTATTAATTTAGTGACTTGATACTCAGTATTCCCTATGTAATTGCTTGATATTTGGCTTTCAGATGTGAAAAGTCCCGGAAATACTCCAACCAGAAAATCGTGCTAAGTGGGATTCGAGTCCACGCCCCGAATGGTCGTTTGAGCAGCAGGCGCGTGGTTTGATTTTGAACATTTGAACAGTATTAAATATGAATGTGATAACGAAATAACCCGGCTTTGTGCCGTAACTCTGTACGGATTAGTAGCATCGCCACAATGTCTGGCGGATTCAGCCGACAGGACAGCGGTCCAGCAGGAAATCCCTGATTTAATGTTGCAAGGCCTTCATTAACGTCACTCGCGGTGTGACATACAGCGCTGCAGTGAGGGCTCGCTGCGTTTTACTGGGGCGCTTAACATTATATAAGGGTTTAGCTTTTATTTCAATAAACTAGCTTGTATTCATGACACACTCATGAAGCCTAATTCCATTGTAATTTTTTAAAAATACAAATATGAGGTTAACATATTCCTCCTCCTACGTTTCAAGGGATTACTTACAGCCTTGACGATAAAAGCATTGACTTTTCATTTTTATTATACCAATTTTATACGGACTTTTAACTTTATATTTATTTATTTATACAGAGTGTCCCAAATTGATGTATACAGCCCGTTTCAGCTCACGTTACCCGCGGCGTCTTCGTGAACCATCCGTTACGTCATACACTGTACAGTCGCGAGAGAAAATTAGTCAATAAGTCTAGAGTAGAGCAGCGTGAGGGACGTGTATACAATCCGTTGAAGCATTCTAATACTGCATTAGTGAATTATTTAGTTGTATTATCATTGAATATACTATGCATTGAATCGAACGGTACGTATTTATACTCCACTGAAGCATTTTAATAATGCATTAGTAATTAATTTAGTTGCAATATATTTTAATACGAGTATGCTGTGTATTGAATGAAACGTTTCGTGTTTACATACCGTTGACGCATTCTAATACTGCATTAGTGATTTATTTAGTTGTAGTATCATTCAATACACTGTGCATTCAATCAAGTTCAGTTTAGGTTTTATATAACCGAATCCATAAGATAGCCTAATGTACTCAGGGAAGGATTGCAATTGTGACAAAATATGGGAACTCCTCCAAAGAAGAAACCATCCCCGAAAGTGTACAATTCTCAAAGCAGGAAGATAATTTATAACGTATTGAAATTTTGTAGAGAGGAAAAAAGGGCGGGTCTCATTCTACCTTTAGCAAAAGCAGTAGAAAGAGCAGCAAAAGCCGTTGGGGTAAGCGAAAAAACAATAAAAACAATTGGGAAAGAGTGTGAAAGAGCAGAAAAACTAGGAATTCAAATATCATCTCCCGGTAAAAACCCAAGACGCACAAAAGTAGTAGAGCTAGATGACTTTGACATGTACTACAGACGTCAAGGAATCCTGTTATACTATGATCGCTTCCATTCTACTGTTGCATGGTATGCGAGAACCTACATACTGTCTATAACATTGCAACACGTACTGTACCATGTTTCCTACCCCCGCAACTCCGCTTGCCGCCCACAGTCACTATAGTTCTGATGTAAACAGAGACGGTAGCGACATCACTCCGAGAGGTAACTTCAAGTGGAACAGGTAGTACACATTTTGAAACTATTTCTCAGCAACGAGATGAGACAAAAATACTATTTTTGCGGTTTTGTATTCCTTAAGGCAGTGATCGCCAAAAGCTGTGTCGCGACACATGCCCCTGTCTCCACTCAAGCGTAACCATGGCATCATACCTCTACCCTCTATTTACAGCCTTCGCTTCGATATAAGGCAAGACATTTATCAGCAGCGGACGTACATATGTAATGTTACAAGTGTGTAGGATAATATTATGTTTCGATGTCTTTTCCAAAAGAGATAATATTAAAACTTAATTTTAAGGAGCATGGGAGCAAAAGTATTTCTTTTGTGCAGATGGCAAAAAAAATATGAGACACTTAGTTGTAAAATTTTAAATGAAGTATAAAAGAACAATGTACGTTGTCATTATTCTTCTTGAAATAAAGACTACCACACCCTTACCTGTAAATTGAATATTTTATTAATAAATTAACAATAAAAAGTATCGGCTTCTATGTCTTAATCGGGGTAAAATACTTCGACGTTTTTTCCGACGTATGTAGTATAATTTGAATATTTCATTAATAAACAAACAATTAAAAAGTATCGGCTTCTATGTCTTCATCGGGGTAAAATACTTCGTTTTTTTTTAAGTATGTAGTGTAATTTACAACTTCGTGACCAGCCTGGTACGTATTTATAATTTAAAATATCTGCTGATGTGAAGTACACGTTTTTTTATGGTAAATAAGAAAATATACTTTATTTTATTAATAATACAAAAATAATGAATAAGAGGATAAAAGTTAACACGGAAAAATGTGTGTGTAGTTAATAAGTAGAAGAATATTATATTGTTTTTGTTTTTTGGTCACAGTCTGTCTCTGCACTGTTATTCACTGCATTACCTGAGGAGATACCCACTCCACTCCTCTCCCTGCGACAGTGGTGTGCGGGTTGCATTTCTATTACGTCACGATTTCGTGATGTTTGGCAACCACTGCCTTAAGGGTATACAGTATGTAGCTGAACGACCACAAATATTATCAGAAAATGCAGGCTCTAAATTTCTAAAAATTTTTAAGGAAATGAACTCACAATTGGACAAGAATTACAATGTACCACAACAAGACTTATTAGAACTTAAATATCTAATAAAAGTGTAATGGTCTTTCTGACATCTTTAATATTTTTCCTGCATGTAATAAACACTTATTTCTGAAAAGTAGACTACTCTCACACATGTAGAGTTGTTTATTTTAATACATTTAATTTTTTATTTGTCCTATATGAAGTATATTACAATTTACATAATATTTTGTCACCTAATTTTTCTATTTTCAAAGAAATGGGCATTATTGTAGTATACCTTTTGCATAAATGCATGTTAAATCAGTGTACAAAATTTCAGAATTCTATCTCTAATGATTGTGGAGTTATAAAACAATATGTATGAAAATTTTCAAATTTTGGAAAATTTAATTAAAAGTAAAAAGTGAATTCTAAAAAATATTGTTTATAAACTTCTTATACTTTTATCAGATATTTAAGTTCTAATAAGACTTGCTGAGGTACCTTGTAATTTTCGTCCAAATGTGAGTTCATTTTCTTATAAAATTTTAGAAATTTAGAGCCTGCATTTTCTGATATTTGTGGTCGTTCACGTACATACACTCTTAAGCCCGTACATATTCAAAAGTCCCTTTTTCGCCACATTACACTCCCAACAACGACGTCCAACAGAGCGACATACCAACTGGATTGTTGCTAATGAAATATCATTACAGGCATATTCAATCTGAACTCTCAGTTCCTCCAGTGTTTGTTGTTTTTTTTTTTTTTGGCGTACACTGTGTCCTTTAGAGCTCTCCATAGGTAGAAGTCTGGAGGTGTTAAATCCGAAGATTGAGGTGGAAACTCCGCAGCACTTCCTCTTCGTCCTATCCATCACTGGGTCGTCCTCATTTAGCGCGTGGACAAGTCTCAGAATGTAAGGCTTCCATTTTTGATCTCGCAAAATTCGATGAACACTGGATTTGCTGATACCGGTCTCACGAGAACATTGCCTCATTGACTTCTTTGGGGATTGTGCAAAAGCCTGCACGATTACATCAACACTCTCGTTATCGGTGGAACTAGACTTTCTTCCGCACCGCCGTTTCAACACATCTTGCACCGTTCCGTCGACTTCAAACTTGTCTCGGATTCTTGTGATAGTTAACTTTGTTGGTGGTTGTGTTCCAAATTCAACTCTCCAACGTCGTAAAACCTCAACATTCTCCACTTTCCAATAACATTTCAGTATCCACTTACGTTCATCGAACGATAATTGTACCGCCATGTTTCTTTATACACAGATGAACATGTTTCCATGCTTTCCACTGCCTTCTGAATCATAAACTGTAAAAATCGTATTTCTATCACATTCCTTTGTTGTGAAATGGTATTTCAAATAGCGTATACATAAATTTGGGACACTCTGTATATAAGGTAAGTAGCTCTAAGTTCGCAAGGTCTCCAAAGTTCGGCACTCGTCATTTTCGTTATGATACGATATTTGGCCAAACGTTGGTAGCAGTAACTTGATGCATGATGCATTAGAACTTCGTTGATTACGCAAGGTGCATCACCAGTATCTCTTGCTATGAGGTAGTCTCCATATCGTGTTAACTGTGGTTGCCGGTGTAAGATTTGCTCTGTAAGTATCCGTTTCATCCAACTGAAAATGTAATGCATTTACAGAGTGTAATTTTAAAGCCTATTTTGTGCACATTCTGACTATTTTTAGTATCACATTTATTATAGCAAGTCCTAATTTATGACATTGTTATTAAATGTTGGAACTGTTCTTAACTTCGCCACTGCAGCGTCTTCCATGCCAACTTAGGATCATTCGTTGTTACTTCTCTGAAATCGTTTTAAACTGTTGGCAGTTTAAATAACTGATTGCATTTTAACTTCAGTATACATCTTGACTACACAATTTTTGACATTATATCACTTCGGAAAACGTATTACGTGTCTTTCAGGTGTTAAATTTTATATTACCTTGTTAACATGTTTCGGCCTGCTATTGGCCATCTTCAGAACCGGTTGTTGCTGATCTTGGCGCCTTTTGTTTTGTTTCTTATGGGAGTGTGTTTGTGTAGTGTAATGTAGAGTCAAAGAGTGTGTGTGTTCTGAAATTGAGTTGTGTGTTGAGAATTTCATACAGAATATACAGACACACAAAAACACATCCAAATGAGCAGTAACATTAACTACTGCCAGGAAGTCAAAAGGAGGACAGTAATACCCAAGGAAGCTGTTAATAGAAAAAGGAGCATACCCTGCGGACGTCTGGAAACAAAACTAAGGAAGAGACTAGTGAAGTGCTTTGTGTGGAGTATGACATTGTATTGGGGTAGAAACATGGACATTACGACGAAGTGAAGAGAAGCGACTAGAAGCATGTGAAATGTGGATATGGAAAAAATGGAACATATGAAATAGACACACTACATAAGGAATGACGTTGTGATAGAAAGAATGGATAAAGACAGAATAATTGTGAAGCTGATCAGGAAGATGAAAAGTAATTGGCTGAGAAGAAACTGCCTACTGAAGGATGTACTAGAAGGAATGGTGAACGAGAGAAACGTTAGGGGCAAAAGAAGATAGGCACCACAGCAGGTGCCCATTTGATTTCTGTTCATAATGAACTATTTAAATATTATAGTTTGATGCACTACAGAAGATTAGAAACACTCACAACTGCACTGTCTGATAGTCCCTTCTCTATTGAACAAAATACCACACCGAAAAACATTTCGTGCGCGCTTGCGCAATAATCAGACTTGTTTTGTTTGTTCTATAACATATTTTGGAACGCAGGGAGTATTTTTTTTCGAAGATCTTGCAAAATGTAGGGCAGATGTCAGGTAATCACAATGGCGAATCTTTGGTCTCATCTCACCAAATACCATCAATTTCTTCGGTGCTAAATAACCTAGTAGTTGATACAGCGCCGTTAAATAACCAACCAAGAGAGAATAAAAGAAAGAAAGAGCAGCTCCTCTCTGCGGTAGACCAGATGTAGATAATTTCTTGCAGATTCAGTACCTCTGAATAGTTCTCGGTACGGAGAAAACTTTTCACCCACTTAAAAAAATTCAGCGTATTCGCCGTCTGCGTGTACCACATATGTACACTGTTTAAGAATCTGCCATGTTTTATGGCAGAATGATCATTTTGAAACCGTATACAGTATTTGATCTGAATGTGAACACGGTAACTGTGTTTAACACGTCTGTGGATGTCAATAGTTGACGTTCCTCTCACAAACCCACTTAATGGGATTACACAGAATAAACGGCGCTGAGTTGATTAACGTAGCTTCCAAGTGTTTTCCACGAGGTGGAGCTCAGACTTTAAATGCTGCGAAAGAGATTTTAGTGTCACCTGCTAAGTATTCACAGGTAGGCCTACCTTGAGCTTGTAATAACACAGTAAAATTCAGTGAAAATTGAGTAGTAATAATGCGTGTTCAACTACCAATACTCCAAATATGATTGAAGGCGGCTGAAGTGAGTGTGAACACACAAGGTATAGCCCACCCATTTCCTGAGTGTCGATAGCTACGTGGAAATATTCTATAGCATGATATAAATGGAATGTGTCTGTGAAATATTTTACGAACAGGAAAAGACTGGACTGTATATTAAATGTCTAGAATTTATTAATATATAGGGTATTTCAAAAGTCAGTTCAAACATTAAACCGCTATATTATGATATTTGAGATAGAGAAAAAACAAAAACATCAGTGTTGGGCAAAAACAGGGTTTACAAAACATTGGGAAGATGTCCGCCGTTCTCTTGTTCAACGTATAGCATTCTGTCTGCGACACCATGCACAGCATTTTGCAGATAATATCTTGAATATTGGCAATTTCTTGCGAGATGGCAATACATCTTGATTACACAACTTTTAACACTGTGTCACTTCGGGATATGTATGATAAGACTTTCTTGTGTTAAATTCTAACGTACCTTGTTTACATGTTTCGAGCTATTTATGGGTCATCCTCAGAACTGGTCGTTGTTGGTCTTCGCGGCTCTTGTTTTGTTTCCTGTGAGGGTGTGTTCGTGTGGTATAATGTAGAGTCAAAGAGTGTGTGTGTTCTGAAATTGAGTTGTGTGTTGAGAATTTCGTTGGAGTGTGTTTTCGTGTGTCTGTGTATTTCATATTGTTCTAGTGTGTTTAGTTTCTGGCTTTTTGGTTGGATGTGTAGTATTTCCATGTCTGTGTTGATGTCTCTGTGGGTGTGCAGAACACATCACAAGTACTAACCACACCCATAGAGACATCAACACAGACATGGAAATACTACACATCCAACTAAAAAGCCAGAAACTAAACACACTAGAACAATATGAAATATACAGACACACGAAAACACACTCCAACGAAATTCTCAACACACAACTCAATTTCAGAACACACTCTTTGACTCTACATTATACCACACGAACACACCCTCACAGGAAACAAAACAAAAGGCGCCAAAACTAACAACGACCAGTTCTGAGGTTGACCCATAAATAGGTCGAAACATGTAAACAAGGTACGTTAGAATTTAAAGTCTTATCATACATATTCCGAAGACGAAATATTTTCTTATAATATCTGTATGCACACACCTTTGTAAGAATATAAGGGATTTGACATTTTTATGAGATAGGACCTATATTTTAGGCATGTTGTGGGAGATGGTTTAATGGCTTGCGCAAAGTGTTATGACAGGCGTCCAGTGTCTGGTCTCTGCACAACCACGGGTCACCATATTGAACTGTCAGATACGAAATTCATGTTTTGGTATCAAATCTGTAACCACAATCAGGAAACGGGGAGTAGATGTCTGACGCCAACCACAGGACTGCGGGAGTTCCATCACCACCAGCAGGACGTCACACCCCACCCACGATTTATCTGGAACACCCCCAAAATAATGAACGGTTGGAATTATGCACATTGCACGTTTTAAGCACACTTTATACGACATGAAAGGAGATAGGCGTTAATGGCTCTTTTAACTGCAGAAACGACGAGTATTCAGAATCGGTGAGCTGATGATATGCGCTAATGGAACGATGATACAGTGGGAAGAGAAGTGTTTGTAGGAGACTTACCCCAATAACACATTATCCAGAACACCATCTCACTGTATCTGATGAGAGTGGATCGCGGGCTTCTCAACAGTGCCAATAAGTCTGTTTCTTAATCAATATGGTTTTAGATTTTACCACAGTACAATTGAAGCCATAGATAAATTTGTGGAGAAGTACTTCGGTGCTTTAGAAAAGTCAAGGCTAATGGTTGGCCGCTTTTATGATTTTACCAAAGTTTTGACACGATATACTCTTACAAAAACTGAAATTTTATGATTTTAATAATTCTGTAGTAATATATACAGGGACATCATTTTATTTTTACTAACATTTTTAATAGTAACCTGTCTATACCTTTAGAGAACCGGAAACACGGCTTGCTCCCCCCTCCAAGACTGGAGTTCGATGATACTGGCGTAAAACACAAATCACTCTACTAGGTATAGGATGGAAGAAAAGTAGTTCATCCATTTACGTAAACTAGGAAATATCGCGATTTTGAGTTTGATAATTTTCATTAGGTTTTTCTTTAATCAAAGTACAGTACTGTATTAAGAATAAGTGTTTTTACTCACGAAGTGAGTTATCCATGCGAACGTATTCATTATGCGGTGTATATTATACTGTCTACAGCACATTAGCGTACAATATAGAGAAAGAAGTTAAATTGAAAAATAATCGTAATATGAATATTTAAACACAATTCTGAAAATGGTGACCGTTCATTTCGATACAGGCTTCAGTTCTTTTGTGCATATTATCGCACTATAGACTATTGCATCTAATTCCAATTGCCACTTTCGTTCTTCGTACTAGTAACTCATGTTGAAATAATTCTATACCTACTCTACGTACTGTTAATTCAATCTTCACTTCTGCCCGACCCGAAAATATAAAATTACTCAGACATGCTATCTACTGTCCGTCCAAGTGGTTATGCCGCAGGATTGTAGAAAGGGAGGAAATCACGTGACAGTTAATTACTTAACGAGGCCCTTTTATTTAAGTTAAATTAAACAGCTGTATAATATTACGTAAACGTCCAATTCCTAAGAGAAATTAATGTTTTCAGAAAAGAGCTAAGACAGCCCAGCTTTTACAGAGGGGCGAGCAGAAGCAGGAGGGGGGAAATGGGGATGCGACGTAGGCAAACAGACAGTACCTCTGCGAAAATATGATTCAATATTAAAAGCTCTTTTGTCACTGGAAAACGCGAACATATTTCTGGAACGTATTATACTCAGTAACTCAGTACTGCTTACTATCTGCGGTCTTGGTTCTGTGTGGAGTTGGAACTTCATTAGTAGAAGGGGTGGGAGTGAAGTACATTCAAAAACTCAGGTACAATAAAAATTGAAGTAAAAATAAAATGATGTCCCTGTATTTCAATTCTTATCTAACAGGCAGATACCAATCTGTTTGTTGTATAGGTGCAATGTCCCACTTTAATCCTGTCAAGTTTGGTGTCCCACAAGGTTCCGTTCTTGGTCCCATGCTCTTGAAGGTATATATTAATGATCTCTCAGCCTGCATTGAGGATGACTGCCTTGACACTTTCATGTTTCCTCAGGATAATGGTGTTTTAATGAAAAGACAGCTTGAACAACTCATCGTTTACAATAAAAGACTCATGTGATGCTAATAAACTCAGCTTTAACTCTAATAAGACTGTAGATATTAACTTTTCTTTTAACAGAAATATTACCGACTTGTTTTCTCAGTTAAATTTCTTGGGATTCACCTCGAAGATTATCTGGGCTGTAGTACACACTTTGAATAACTTGTTAATAAATTGAATAGAGGAATTTTCACGTTACGAATCCTTTGACAAACACGTTATGTTACAAATCTTTAGTTACAGTTTGTTATGCCCATATTTATGTACTTATGTTACGGGACACTTCTGTGGTGTAACCGTGCTTCGGTTTCCAAATTCTTTATTCTTCAAAAGAGAACAGTGAGTATTGTTTGTGCTGTTTCTTTTAGAATTCATTGTAAACTACTTTTCGTGCTATTAGGAATTACCCAACTCGTTCCAGATTCGATATTATATTTAACCAAGTACAAGTATAGTACTACAAGTAATAGTTTTACAGTAGATCATCGATTATCCGAAACAATTGGGGACGGGTGGTATTCGGATAACTGATTTTTCGGATAACCGATCATTTACGAAAACAAATTGTACCGTTGTCATAGAAGCAGTATGAAACAAAGATATTAAACACAAAACTGTATATACGGTAGGACTATATATTTTGTATCACACGTCTTACAAATAACACAAAGAAGTGACTACTCTAGTTTGACAAGTTCAAAATGGTCATTAAAGTAGCCCACAGTTTAGTAAAAGAAGTTCAATTTTTTTTTTCTGCTTCAGAGCTGAGACTTTTTTTTTTGCCGCTGAATCTCGCAAATAACGTTAGAAAAACTTCTATATGACGCGCACTCAAATTTGAATTTGCAGACTGCAACGCTTTCGGTTAACCGATGTTTCTGTTGATTGGTATTCGGATAATCGATACTCTACTGTATTTCTATATCATATAAAGTTTATAACTCTTTACCCATGAATCTAAGAAATAAGATATATTTTATTTTCAGAAGGTTAGTAAGATGGCTAATCGACTCTTCAGTGTCAGTGATTTAAGTAATATTAAGTTTTAGATATTATTGGTTTAGTTTCAGGTAAAAAACATCTCAATCATTTGCTTATTTCCCTTATTATTTTTGATATATATTTATTAATGCTTTATCAAGAGAATGGAAGCTAAAACCACATGGCGGCATTTATATCAATAGGCATTTAAATTTAGATGTATTACTATTTGCAGATGATATTATACTTTTGGCAAAATCAGGAAATGGACTACAACATTCAATATAATAACTTCAATTCCTTGCTGAAAAATATAATATGACAATTTCAACATCAAAAACCAAAGTTATGGCGTTTAAGGGACTAATTCCTGTTCGTACCAAGATATGTGTTTATAATAAACCTATTGAACAAGTTTCTTCATTTAAATATTTAGGATTTCATGTCAGTTATGAAAATAAAATAAACTTCGGAAAACGTATTATGCCTTTCTCGTGTTAAATTTTTACATTACCTCGTTAACATGTTTCTGCCTGTTATTGACCATCATGAGAACTGGCTGTTGCTGGTCTTGGCGCCTTTCGTTTGTGTGTCCTATGGGGGTGTGTTTGTGTAGTGTAATGTGGAGTCAAAGAGTGTGTGTGTACACACGCACACAGGAAACACAAACAAAAGGAGACAAACCCAGCAACAACCTGTTCTGATGATGGCCGATAACAGGCAGAAACATGTTAACGAGGTAATTAAAAAATTTAACACGAGAAAGACATAATACGTCTTCCGAAGTGATATAGTGTTAAAAGTTGTGTAATAAAGATGTATAAAATAGACATATGCTAAAATTTTAAATTATAACTGAGCAATGGGAGTCATCAATAAAGTGTTTAAACCCTCACTAATGCAAAAACATACGAGGCTTAAAGCTTATAAAACATTGGCAATACCAGTACTAACTTATGGTTGTGAGGCCTGGACTTTGAGGGAAATAGATGAAACCCGAATAGTAGCCAATAAGATGAAATTCCTGCGAAGAACAGCTGGCTATACTAGATTAGACCACAAGAGGAACGAAGATGTTCTTCAAGAGCTGGAAATATCTTCTATTTTGGATTACATCTGTAGTTACAGAACTAACTGGCAGCAACATGTTCATTGCATGGAAAGAAATCGAATTCCTCGTCACGTTTCTATCTACTGTCCAAGAGGGAAGAGAGCACTAGGAAAACCTTTAAAAAGATGGCTTTAGACCATAACGAGCCATTAGGCCCAATACTTGTTAGGATGATGATGATGATGATGATGATGATGATGATGATGATGATGATGGTAATTTAATGGGGATACAATGAGATATGTCGAAGTTTTAAATCAAGGTTACAGAAGTGGTTAGTTTCAAATTCTTTTTAATTTCTAGATTAATTCTTATTCTAAAAGAAATCGTTTTATAAATTTTGTTTTTATTTGTACAGTAGTGGCAAAAAAACCCAGACCGACCCTTGTAGCTGATTTTAGAGCCTTGTTCACATCAGAGCACGATAGACTGGTAACTAAGACTTTCGTGGTTGGAATCCTGCCTGGGAAGGAAACTTTTTTTTGTTCCTTATTCAAATTGATTCCCAATACTTCTCGATTGCAGCGGTATTTTACTACTTAATTAACTTATTATTCCCAGAACATGAATTTTACCAACAATAGAAAAATATTGGGAATAAATTTGAATAAAGAACAAAAAAAAGTTTCCTTTCCAGGCAGAATTCGAACGACGAAAGTCTTAGTTACCAGTCTATCGTGCTCTGGAGTGAACAAGGCTCTGAAATCAGCTACAAGGTTGGATCCGGCTCTTTTTTGCCACTACTGTATGTTAATCTGATCTTATATCATTTTAACACTCTTAATCTTCATTTGTAAATTGTGTGGTAATTGAGCATTTAATTTCTTTTATTTCAATATCTTCTCGTATTAAATCGAAAAATCGAAAGAGAATTGGGAGGACAAATTTAAAAGGTACGCAAAACGCGTCCTTGCAAGGGGTTGGGGGCTGTACAAAACTAAATATGTGAGCTCCAAGCCTGTTGGCCACTAGTCTCACTCCGGGTTACGCTGCTCCACTGAAGGAACTCTAGAAAATTTTGAAGGGAAAGCCGAAATTGGACGTAACCTCTTAGGTACCGCATACGCGAGGGGGACTGAGATTTGATCAAGTGATCACGGAACGGAACTCGTATTACAGTAGGGCATGTATTATATATGTCTGTCTGTCTGACTAAGTAACTTGCCCTCCGCTGGAGACTAACGGTTAATATGTCTGATCGTGCAAAGAGCGGGCCTGGGTCCAAATCCTGGTTGAGACAAGTTACCTGGTTGAGGTTTATTCGGAAATTTCTTTAAGTCTGAGATTAGAGTCCACCACTAGATCATAGCATTCATAGCTTTACTACTTCAAACAAGATTATAAAGCTGTTTTTGCGACTCCAAAAGTATGTGATGTCTAGTATGAAGGTGCCGTTAGTGAGCGTGTAGTCTTCTCAATAAATTTTCGTAAGCTTTTAAAAGTTGCAAAGTCCTTTCTGAATCACCATGTCGGCCTATCACACCACACCTACCAAGAATTGAAACCCTTGCAGCTTTTCGTATGGCAATAGTTTGCAATGGAAATGTCTTCAACTTAATATAAATTGGGACCATATTAGGAAGTGTGGTGCACTTCAGAAGTGCTGGACAAGAGCAAATGGACAATAGTTGTACTGTACTGGGAAGCCAGAAGAAAAATGGAAAATGTTCAATATGTGTAGGGCATTAGATACTTACTTACTGGCTTTTAAGGAACCCGGGCATTAGATAAAATAAATAAATGAATGGATGGATGGTTGGATGGATGGATGGATGGACGGATGGATGAACGGACGGACAGACAGACGGAAAGAACTGAATAAATAAATAAATGGACAATAGTTGTACTGTACTGGGAAGCCAGAAGAAAAATGGAAAATGTTCAATATGTGTAGGGCATTAGATACTTACTTACTGGCTTTTAAGGAACCCGGGCATTAGATAAAATAAATAAATGAATGGATGGATGGTTGGATGGATGGATGGATGGACGGATGGATGAACGGACGGACAGACAGACGGAAAGAACTGAATAAATAAATAAATGAATAAATAAATAAATAAAGAGCAAATAAGCGAATTGGTGAATAAAGGAAGAAATAAATAACTGAGTAAATAAATAAATAATTAAGTAAATAAATGACTGACTGAAGAAATAAATAATTAAATAACTGAAGAAATAAATGAGAAACTGAATAAATAAATAGCTGAGTAAATAAATTAATTAAGAGTAAATAAGCGAATTGGTGAATAAAGTAATGAATAAATAACTGAGTAAATAAATAAATAAATAAATAATTAAACAAATAAATGACTGACTGAAGAAATAAATAATTAAATAACCGAAGAAATAAATGAGTAACTGAATAAATAAATAGCTGAATGAATAAATAAATAAATAAAGAGTAAATAAGCGAATTGGTGAATAAAGGAATGAATAAATAATTGAGTAAATAAATAAATAATTAAATAAATAAATGACTGACTGAAAAGATAAATAATTAAATAACTGAAGAAATAAATGAGTAACTGAATAAATAAATAGCTGAATAAATAAATAAATAAATAAATAGTAAATAAGCGAATGGGTGAATGAGGGAATGAATAAATAACTGAGTATATAAAAATAATTAAATAAATAAATGGCTGACTGAATGAAGAAATAAATAATTAAATAACTGGAGAAATAAATGAGTAACTGAATAAATAAATAGCTGAATAAATAAATAAATAAATAGCTGAATAAATGAACGAATAAATGGATAAATATTTTGACAGCGTTACGTCAACATCTGTATCTTATGAATTTTTGTGACCATTATTCTAACCATAGGGTTTCATTAAATATTCAATTTATACATCGGGAACCATCATGTCGTTGTTGTTTAACCAACTGTCTGAAGACAAGTTTGAACCTTATAAGAAGAGAGCGGAATTTTAGGCCCTAAAATGTGGTATTTTAGGCGCCTAAAATAGGCTTTTAAACCCCTTTATTTAGGCTCTATAAAATAAAAATAGGCTTCTTTGTTAAAGAATGTCACTAATTTAAGATTTAATGCAAAATTCTAGAATTGGAAGAAACTTCCACACATTTCACATTTTACAAGGGTACACATGCATACACAAAATGAAGACATTCTGTCTTTAAGTTAGTGTTTTTCATTCACCAATCACATTTCCATAGTTTGCTTCACTGTAGGTGATCAGCACCTATTGTGGCTATTGTGTCGCTCACTTACAAAAGGTGAAAAAAAAAGGAAGGGGTTGTTATCTATTTTGGAATGTAAGATAATGCTTATTCGGGTACAACGCAGTGAGTTTGTGTTAGAGGAAGATATAATAATAATAATAATAATAATAATAATAATAATAATAATAATAATAATAATAATAGTAATAATAACTTAGGCTATATATAATTTGTCCCGCAGGAGTTCTTTCACGTGCCAGTAAATCTACTGACATGAGCCTGTCGTATTTAAGCACACTTAAATGCCATTGACCTGGGCCGGATCGAACTCGCAATCTCGAACACAGAAGGCCAGTGCTATACCGACTACGCTACCCAGGCCGACTGAAAGTTGGAATGTTAGGATTGAAAGATTGTAAGAATGAGAAGGGGTGGCCCGGAGGTACTTCTCTTTTGTTTTGTGTTGTTTACTGCTAGGAAGGATTTGTTATCCGTCTTGGAGTGTAAACGGTACAGGATGTTAAGGAAAATTGTAAACAGTTGTGAAAAATTATGCAAAAATTAAAAAAAAAAAACTAAAAATAGGCAGTAACGTCCAAATAGGCTTTTTAGGCACTATAAAAGCTGTTTATTTACCTCTATATTTCCATGAAAAGTGTAAATATAAAGTCTCTAGCCTGTAGGCTATGTATCAAAGAAAAAAAATGTTTTTTGCCTAAATTCCGCTCTCTACTTATAAGTAACACAGTAAGATATCACTCATTAGGCAACTAAGTTAGGAGATAATGGGGTAGGGAGGTCAGTTCCTTTCCCCCCTTCCATTGCATACACCGTTGACTAGTAATACAGTAATCAGACTTCAGATGTATACAAACAATTTTTCTTTCTCTGACACATATGATCAAGTGAGATGTATTGCCTGATAATTGATGTACTGTACTTTTCAGCCAGAACCTTAATCAGAAGTATAATTTTTTAATGTTCGTGTGTGTTCATACATGTTTGCTTGTAATGGGAGCACAGGTAGCCTTTCATGTATACGTTGCGCCTACTTCACGTCTGCTTTAACGCGAAGTTCGTTGCAGTACAATATAAACCACTAAGCTCTTGTGTAAAGGGTTCGCACCGTCTCGTCTCCTGTAATTCGTTTCTCATTCAATTTTATTGCAGAGCGACAACGAATTTGTTTGAAAACTTTATCCGCGCTTTGAAAAAAGATCGCATTAATTCATACGTGTCTTTTAGTTCTTTTTCCTGCAAGAATAACTGAAATTTACTCCTGAATGAGCAGAGATTTTGCTTTCCAACAGTGTAATGAAATTAAAGATTTGAATGTGCAAAAATCTTTCGTGTGATGTGAACGCAAAACACAGAGAACTCAATATACAGGACTGTCAGAAAGATATTCGTGAACTTATCAGGACATAGATATATGTTTCAGAAGGAACGTCACAAGAATAGAAATCAAATTTTTATTTGAAACTATAGGAACAATTTTGTCTAGTTCAATATAGAACAAGCTAGATAAAACAAGGAGAATGTGCACAGTAAACTCAGGAGGAATTGGATCAGACTAACACTGTCCTTTATAGAGTAAGAACGGTGGTAAATTCTTATAACTCGAAACATGTTATTGATATTACACATATATTGTGTGTTTATATCCTTTGCCATTTCTGTCTTCCTCATGTTACTACTTATAAAACACCTCAAATATTTGAAGCTGTACACTTGTTCTACTGTCTCATTTCGAATTCGCACGTTTACCTTCATTAGGGCCTACCTCCATTTTCAACAAGATAGCGTACCATCTCACTTCCACCATCATGTGTGAGAGTACATCAGCTAGCATCTCTATCAAAGTTGGATTAGTCATTGCACTGCCCAAGACCAAAACAATGGTTATTTGTTAAAACATATTATCCTCCAAATTACAAATTTTACAGGAGACGAAAAAAATTGTTTTAGCCTTGTTCATACGAAGTATTAATAATTAAATTGGGACTCAAATGTGTCCGAAAGGACAGAAAATAAATGTGCCATGTATCACACATGAATTATACTCGGTTTCGTTAATATAGTTCTTAAGATGTTTTGTTGGACAGAGTATTTCTCGCTTTTATTATCTTATTATGAGTTACTTTGTTTTAATGGACTGATGTTGGTGGTTAAGATATTTTCAGATACCGATATTAAGATAATTTCAACTAGGCCTATTACAAAATTTATTACTGCGAATGAACAACAAATTAAATAATCATTAAGACAAAAATAATTAAATCACGCAAAAACTTACATATAAAATAATTTAGAAGCAAATAAATAAGCAAGAATAAAACTCATTAAATAAACACTAAAATAAAAATCGCATAGGGTCTTCTCGTCCTATAAATAAATTTAAGCTTTTTAATTTAAAAATTAAATTCAACAAAAATAATAAGAAACAGTATATTCCTCGTCCAACCATCCATTCCAGTCCACAATTAAAAGACTAATGATTATGCTACCTTTGCACGGTCAAAATACCGCGGCCCTTCAAAACTAATCTGCTCCTCGAACTGATGCACGCAGGTATACAAGAAAAACTCAACTCTGACTCCTCGTTGCGCGCATGTTATACCCCTCTTACCCCCCTGCAGTAGGCGTGAGAGCATGCTGGGAACGAGAGCATACGTTAACTACGCGAGACAGCCACGCCCGCTGGTTTCTGCGCACTGAGTTTTCCTTGTTGGATGCCTATAGTACTTCTGGACTCCATACAGGTGACTGTTGTTTCTCAGAAGTGATGTAAACAGGTCCTCTATTGTTGAATGTGTGTTAATTATTTTGCTGGGATGTAGGCTTTATGGGTTAAGGGATAATTAAAAGGATTATAAATCTGTGAATCTTTATTTTATAACCACAGAACCAAACTAATGATTATAAAGAAATAATTTGAAATATCACAAAAATTATCACTTCAGATGCAATAATAAATTGATTAATCTGGAATAATTTCAAGTAATTGTTTATATTACTCGTAAGTTATAGCTAGAGACGAGAATTCCATGCAAATGCTTGTTTTTATAGGAACATAAGACATAGCTCAAACTTGGTACTTATCCATTTCATTACTTTCCGGTTCCAAATATGTGTACTTTTTCCGTGCATATTTGCATGTTTTCGCCTTTTTGGGGATAAAAACATTAATAATGTATATTTAAGCAATTTTTAGCATTATAATGCATATAATATACATTATATTCACTTTAAATGCATGTTTTTAATGAATTTGAGTGGACATCTCAGTTTCTCGATTTTCATGACCCTTATTAGTTTCAGGAATCAGGATTGAAGAAGAAAAAATAACTAAATAACAGAAAATGAAATAAAATGTTAAGATTTTCACAATAAGATGTTAGAGGACCCTTCCCTGGACGGAAGTTCACTTTTACAACACTTTACCCACCGACCCTCTATAGACTGCGTGACATAAATAGATTTATTACGTTGGATACTTTGAGAATAGTAGAGAGAAAATATAGAGGGTTCAAGGAAACTGCCGACAAATAATTATCACCCTCTTATATCAAGAAACAAATACGACAACAGACTCATCAACACTGGAATACTGGATGGACGACAAGCACAATCGGATCACTAACAAGAGACACCTACTTCCCAACAATCCACGACCGACTCAATACTCATCACTTCAAATCTACTTTCGTAACAACGCAGTTTCTTTCTGGACATGGGAAATTTGGTACTTACTTCGACAGATTCAACATTCCAGCAGACATCGACTTTACATGCTCCTGCCGCGAAGACCTTCACAATGTGAAACACCTTCTATTTGACTGACTCAGGCCATAATTATTGGACATAAGCGTTTAGTTAACTCCCTTAATAACAGTAATCTTTCAGTTGTTACCCTTAACAACACGCTAATCCCTTATTCACCTGTCGTAAAAAATCTTGGCTTCTTTTTTGATAATAATCTAAGTTGGAATTTTCAAGTTAAAGAAACGATAAAAAAAATCTGTTCCTCCATTCACTCTTTGAGTCGCTTGAGAAACTTCTTGCCCCAGCAACTAAAACTTACCCTAGTACAAACCCTAGTAATGCCGCACTTCGATTATTGTGACGTTTTGTTAAGTGACCTAAGTTCTGAACTGTCAGTCAAGTTACAGCGAGCTCAGAATATGTGCGTCAGATACGTGTGCAACATCCGACGATATGATCACATATCACCGTCCTTCGCAAGTCTGTCGTGGCTCCGACTTAAAGAATGCAGAACTTTACACTCTTTGTCTTTACTCTTTCGAATTCTGCACACCTCAACACCAAATTACCTTTCGTCTCCTTTCTCTTATCTATACTCTAACCACGACGTAAATACCAGATCACTTATCTGTGGCACGCTAAATATACCTCTTCATAGAACATCTTGTTATTCCTCATCTTTTACAATATCCACCTCGCGTCAATGGAATTTCTTGTCACAAAGTATTAGGGGCTGCAAGACAACAAACACCTTTAAGAACAGCTTAAAAAATAACCTTATTAGCATTTCACTCCAATCATACTGATTTAAACTATCACTGACTACACTGTTACTTTTTTCTTTAGACATCATCCTGATTGTGCTGTATTTTCAAAATTGTCTCATAATAATCTCTTTCTATTATCTAATATCATTTGAAATATATTAACATTCTATATATTTTAGTTTAATTCTGCTACACAGTTTATTTCAGTGTTTAATTAATAGTTCATAGTATTTTGTTGTTTAATTCGTAAATAACTCTTGTATACATGTAACTCTCATCTAAATCAAATTGTTGAATTCTTTGTAAGTTCATGCATTTGTATATGCACTTTTTGCTGGTTGAGTGGAAGAGAAGGTCTTACGGCCTTAACTCTGCCAGGTAAAATAAAACATTATTATTATTATTATTATTATTATTATTATTATTATTATTATTATTATTGAAGCAAAAACATTTCAACTAAAGACACATCTTCTGGACTGCAATACCGAATACAGGACTCCACTATGTGAAGTAATCAAAAAACCTTGTTGCTACAGACAATTTATAGACTTGCTAAACTTCATCTTTAAAAGACTTTAGATACATATTTCACCATTATCTGTGTCAAAATAAGTAGTATAGATAAGTAGGTTACCCATAAAAAAATTAAAACCCTAGCATACCGCTTGGTGAATTAGGGTTCTTTTCCGCGGATATTTAATAATAATAATAATAATAATAATAATAATAATAATAATAATAATAATAATAATAAATAACCCTCTTTCAGGGAGGTTGTAAATTCTCTCCCTTTTCCAGTAGGCCTACTACAGTAGTAGCATTTAGATTCTTCTAAAACTGGAATCACTCGCTAAACTGTCTTTGCAGTGTGTGAACCTCGTAAATGGTTAATGTGTTTGTTTATTCTGTTTGCGTGTGTTAATGTGGTTCTAATATACTTCCAATTAGAGATTCCAAAAATGTACTCCTTGCACAGTGGATTAAATGAAAGGATTTTATTAAATAAGATGGGGATGTCGTATTTTGCGATTGTTGCAGTGAAGAGTTAAGCAATGCTATTCTGTTTCCGAATATTTTATATGGCAGTTGTTCTTCGTAAAAAATTACAAAACTTCTTTAAATAATTAAATTACGATGTCCGTTGTTAAATCGTATCTAGATAACCATAACGTCTATTATGATTTCAGATAAAATGTACTAAAAAATTTCAATTCGACCAGCATGTCGCATCTGCTTCACATATTGTAAGAATGCAAAAAAAAAAAAAAAGAAAGAATCTACAGAGTTCCATAGATCCCTCAGTTATGCCAGTGGGAAAGTGGGTGTAGCGGCGAAAAACAAATTGGAGAGGGTCATAAATGTTAACCCGGACTACGGATTCTTTTGTTCAGTGAAGAAGATTATTTGTGGCGAAAACTTGAATGAACAATTTGACCTGACACTATCACAAATATATTCATTCCAGTTTAATTAAACTCATAACTTCTTCTCTGTCTACAAAAACATATTAACTGACAAGCGCAGGAACCTCACAGAAACCAATTTAGAAATATTGTTAGGTTGTTAACTGTGCAAAAAAAGTGAAGTGAAATAAGACATTTGGAACAAAAATGAAAATGCATATATTAACATACTTAGAAACAAACATTCTCATGGGGGCAGAAAAAAAATAATTTTTCTTCCATCATTTTAATAATGTCAAAGGAAATGCTTACACAAATTTTAGCCACTCGAGCGCAATTACGAGGGTCGTAAAAAATAAGTTTTCCTGGGGCCGGTTACAGAAAGAGAACAAAATTTCATAGAAAGTTTTATTGGAACAGATATAGCAATTGTTGAGTTATTTTTCAACGTATTCACCACCAGAACTGAGACACTTGTCATTGAATGGGATCAATTTTTGTATCCTTGTGTCGTAGATGTCTGCCATCTGGAATCAGAACCAATGTGTCGGCACATGTCTTTGACATGAGTTGTTTCTGCTCTCTTCTAGGATTTGACAGGTCTCCAAATGTGAAACGGCTGTACTGACATATGTGGTTTCTGCATGGAATGATAGCCCTGTATCAACAGTCCATGAAACTCGAATAAACTCATTTCGCTACAAATAATGACATGTGCTGTTTCTGTAATCCCTGATTCATTTATAGTTGACTAGACTATATGGTACTCTACTTAGCAAGAAAATGCTTTGAAAATGTGTTTTTGAATAGCCTACTGTTAAATTCCCACAGTCTCTGATGTAGTTGAGTAGGATATTCGACAAATACAGCACAATTAAAATGTGGAAATGTTCGTGTAATTATATTAATCCACAATAGCTCTGCTAAGAGTCCGGAACCGAACTGTTTGTTTTTCTACCTCGTTCAAGCTGTTAATTGTAATAACTGACGTGTATTTTGTTGCCATTAGTTGTGCTCTGGATGTTCAAACTTGCGTCCTTCACAAAGGCCCATTACGGTGATTTCCAGGAACAGCTTCATTAAACCCGTCCAGTCAGTGTTTTAGTGTGATCGGGGGCGATTCTTCGCCCAGGATTTTAATTTGATTACACAGTGGGCGAGCAAAGCCTCGTTTACTCAGGACTCTACTCTTCAAAATATTGAAAATTCGTGCACAAATTAATTCTACCGCCTACTAACAACGCAAAAAAGTTTGCTAAGTGCAAAGGAACGTTTTGTAAGGTGAATATGGGTAATTATGTCCAATATTTTATATAGTGAAGTGAGCAACTTCAGATGCTACATTTAAAAATTGTGTGGTAATCGAAATATTAAACCAGGTGGAAAGTTGGTTTAGATTCGATCTAAAATGTCACAGAACGAAAAGCGGTAAGCGGTAACATATCAATAAATTACATTTTCACGCTATATGGTGTGTTATTTTGATATTTATAAACCGTGTAGTCATTTTAGAACACGATGTAATGGAACGGAGAAAAATTCTCTCCGGCACCGGGATTTGAACCCGGATTTTCAGCTCTACGTGCTGATGCTTTATCCACTAAGCCACATCGGATACCCATCCCGGTGTCGGACATAATCGTCTCAGTTTAAATTCCAACTCTTGGGTTCCCTCTAGTGGCCGCCCTCTGCAATACGTCATAGATGTCTATGAACGTAGGACGGAAGTCCACACAGGTGCTGAAGTGTACTCGTTATGAGTGACTAGTTGGCCGGGATCCGACGGAATAAGCGCCGTCTTAAATCACGAAGTTATTTACGCATATCATATATATTATTTTAATGTACCGAAGTACATAAGATATTTCCATGCAGATATTCTGCGTCATCATACGATGAAAGAGTAATGGAACGGAGAAAAATTCTCTCCGGCACCGGGATTTGAACCCGGGTTTTCAGCTCTACGTGCTGATGCTTTATCCACTAAGCCACACCGGATACCCATCCCGGTATCGGAGAGAATCGTCTCAGTTTAAGTTCCAACTCTTGGGTTCCCTCTAGTGGCCGCCCTCTGCACTACGTCATAGATGTCTATGAACGTAGGACTCAAGTCCACACATGTACTGAGGTGCATTCGTTATGAGTGACTAGTTGGCCGGGATCCGACGGAATAAGCGCCGTCTTAAATCATGAAGTGATTTACGCATATCATATATATTATTATTTTAATGTACCGAAGTACATAAGATATTTCCATGCAGATATTCTGCGTCATCATACGATGAAAGAGTAATGGAACGGAGAAAAATTCTCATCCATCGTATGATGACGCAGAATATCTGCATGGAAATATCATATGTACTTCGGTACATTAAAATAATATATACATTTTAGAACAGCATACTGAAATTCGTCAGAACCAAGTGCAGGACTCTACACAAGTTCGTAAGTTTATATGCAGGGTGATTCACGAGGATTTACCGCCACTTAGGGAGCTCATTTCCGAAGGTATTCTGAGCAAAAAATGTCATATAAACATTTGTCTTAATCTGAATATTTTCAGAGTTACACTTATTTGAAGTTGTTAGTAAAATACCATTATTCTTTAGTTTTATAGGTAAAGGAATAGGCCTATTACAGATAAAAATGAATTATTTAGAAGTATTATTTCTTTAATTTACTAGTATTCTGAAGCTAAACATGTGTTGTTATTTCCATAGTTCTTCGTAAAGATTTCTTTTCGATGTTTTCTTACCCATTTATCACAAGAATTGTTACAAATCACGCCACTCTTGTAAATACATTAGGATGCATAATTAAACTGTAAAGAATTAACTTCCTAACTTCGTATTATTTGTAACAAATTTTGTGATGATTGCGTAAGAATGATATAATTTTTAGTTAAAAATTGAAAAACAAAATCTGTGCAAAGCAATTAATATATTTTTAGCTTCAGAACATTAGCCAATTAAAGAAATGAAGGTGAAATATTACTGGCTTGAAAATGACTGAAATATCCGTTGTGTTCATGACTAATAGATTGACAGGTAAGTAAACCCCGGATCCCACGATGCGTGTTTCTTTGATATATCGCATGCGTGACCGTTTGTCTTATTACAGGAAGATGTTTGGGTCCAACCGAAAGTAGCGTGCGTGGTCTTTTACAAGATATGTGACAAGATTAGTGGTTAGTTGAGTGGATATCTAAGTGACGTGAGGCCGAGGAATATCCGAAAAGATTTCAATGATTTAATATCCTCGGCTTCACGTCACTTGGATATCCCCTCAACTAACCCACTAACCTTGCCACATACCTTGTAAAAGACCACGCATGCGCAGTGAAGAGAGCCGAGAGTGTCCCTGATAGGTACTTCCGGTTGGACACAAAATTCTTCCTGCAATGGGACAAACATATGCACTCCCATGGGAGTGCATCGTGCTTGCTTGCTATAAATCCTGCCCACTGCTGGATGCTTTGGTAACTTGTTTGCTACATTTCCAGGATAAGTTGCTTGCTATTTTCCGCCAGTGCTTGTATGCTGGGAGTAAACTTTGCATTAACAAACAAGAATACAGTCTGGGCTCATATTCAGGGTAGAGGAAAGTAAATTGTCGACATGTATTCTTGTGTGGTTTTTATGAATGCTGGATCTTAAGGACGGTAAAGATCAATGTAAAATCAAATGATGTTAAAACTGCAGAATCAGTTAGCTTGATTACACTTGTAAAAATTTAAATTTCATATTAACTGTCAAAATATTTAGGTTATTTAATTGAATGTTGGCATCGTGGTGTACTTTTTTTATGTGAAGAATATACAAAAAAAAAAAAAAGATCGTACACAAATCTTTTGTACAGAGTGGATAAGTCCCATTACACCTGTATACTTTTCCTACAAAACAAATCTCTGCATTAAAAATGTATCGGTGGTGCTCGTAAGGCATCTAGCGGAGTGTTTCGGGGTGTGATGATGGCGGGAGACATCTGTCGGATCTGAGGGAAACCATAACACACGGAAATTCCCACCCATTCCAAGAGTGCAAGTTGGCGAATACGAGAGTTTTTGTGTGGAGAAGAAACTTGTGTCTTCCGTGTGGGCCCACAAATGGCCACATACCGTACCGGAAAAAAAAAAAAAACATAAGTAACATCATGTAATCATGCGCACTTAAAATCCCTGTCTTTTAATTCATTCACAGTAATAGGGCGAAAAGAACTGATATCCAAGTTTTTCTTGATGTAGTTGCACATTGCATTTCCAACTCGGAACCACGTTTTCTTACTGATATCAGCGGCAACGGCATATGCCATGTTACAGCTTTTCTGTCCCAATTTGTCAATTTATCTCTACTCGGCAGTACTTTATTTTAATTGGTGATTAATTGGGACAAATGTGTTCAATGTTTTTGTAAATATACGACCGCCTTCATGTTTTCTATGATTTTTCATCATGTATGCGAGCAATCTTTTTATATACGTAGAAGCTTGAAATTTGTTGCATCTACAAGACAACTTTTTTAATTGCACACGCTGTGCTAAATAAAATTGAAAGAAGAATTAGTATCCCTTTACTGTATGAAACGTTTATGCTGTAGGTTGGATATTATTGTGATAATTAAATATTAATTATTGCATCTTAGTTATGGAGTTTGTGAATATGACGGAGGGTGAATTAAATTTGATAGAACTTGTGTTGTATATTAGTCGTTATTTTTCATTAACCTCTTCTTTGAATATATATCATATGAGGGGGTCAGAAGCAAAGGGGTACAAGTGACATTTCGAAGAACATGTTAAGTGCATCCAGGGCAAGCTAAAACATAAAACATTTTAGTGGCAATAGGATACATCTTTTAACCACATCACACACTAAAATTGAAATAAAAAGTTTTACGAAATTTACGAAATCTTAAGTACTCTCAACCACGTTTTCTCACAAATAACTTAAGTGCACTTATACTCCTTTGCTTCTGAACCCCTCATATGTGTACATATATTTACAATGGAATTACTGTGTTCCATCTGAATTGACTTTTTGGGGAGCCGTTAATATGTAGTTCTATGATAAGAGAAATTAAAAATATTATTCTTGCAAGAAAATAAGTCTATCCCTCTAGCAGTAATCAAATGACATCAGATGGTGAAATTTGCATAACATTTTTTCTAATTGACTCTCGACGATGAACGTTTCAAATTAAACATTTCTGACCTGATTTTTTTTATTTTCCATAATTATGAGTGGACACGGTCATAGAGACACCATGGAGAAACAAAAGAAAAAGAAGCAATCCTCTTCCTAATAACAGCTGGCCAAGGAAAAGGCGGGTGTTGCATTGTATCGGTAAAGAAGAAAACTATTGAGGATACCAAAAGGAATCATCAGGCAAATCATGGTACGAGTATGTGTTAGGGAATACAGAAATGTTAGTGATTTCAAATGGACTCGTTCGAACGGAGAGGGTTAAAAAAGAAATAAACGTCGCTTTGCATTATAGACAAAGATAAAACAATAGAGCATCGATTATCTGAAACAATTGGGGACGAAGGGTGTTTGGATAACTGATTTTTCGGATAACCGATCATTTACGAAAGCAAATTGTACCGGTGTCATAGGAGCAGTATGAAACAAAGAAGCACTGATATTAAACACAAAACTGTACATACACAGACCTATTTTGTATCACAAGTCTTACAAATAATAAAAGAGAGAACTGACTAGCCTAATTTGACAAGTTCAAAATGGCCATTAAAGTAGAACTACAGTTTAGGAAAACAAGTCCTAAGTTTGTTTTCTTCAGAGCCCAGACTCGTTTTTTGCAGCCAAATCTCGTAAACAGCGCTAGCTGTAATTCTACATGGCGCGCACGCAAATTTGAATTTGCAGACTGGAACGCTTTCTGTTAACCGATGTTTCGGTTGATCGGTTTTCGAATAATCGATGCTCTGCTATATATCGTAGGCTCCCAAAATTAATACATGTATTGTCCAAGAGGAACAAAGGTGATTGAAGTACGCATAGAAGTACCAAGAGTATTCCAGTGAACATAGCACGATTTTGCACTGGCGAGCACTGTAAAGATAACTGTGTAGAGATATTAGAATTTATTGCGATAGCCCCAGCATCTTGCGTGTTCGCATCGTTGCATTTATCACGTACCTGGCCACTGCAGTTTGATTTATCCATCTATTACTCCCTGGCGTCCACACTATCATCGCCGCATCTCTGCTGTACGTTTCGAAACACTGCGAATTTGCATATAGGAACACTGCAAGTGAGGAAGAGGCGTGTAGTGTATTGTATGGAACAAGGGAGGAATTTATTATCTTCAATAGCTGAGAAGCGTCCGCGTTTCGATATTGTTTCTGTAGGCTGCAAAATTCTGAACCATTTGAATACACGCACATCGGGTAGCTTACCGTCACTTACTTGTTTAAGCTCTTCTAGCTTCGTTATTCGTGTTTTTTTTTCCCTAAAGAAAATCATGATGATT
The DNA here is from genome assembly GCF_040183065.1 of Periplaneta americana. Classification (NCBI taxonomy): domain Eukaryota; kingdom Metazoa; phylum Arthropoda; class Insecta; order Blattodea; family Blattidae; genus Periplaneta; species Periplaneta americana. Next base: position 154,476,998 of record NC_091120.1, on the reverse strand, counting down.
ATTATTCTATAATATTCACACGGGCAGGCTAAAATTCCCTCTTACTTTTAAATGTGATATATAGGGTGATTCACGAAGATCATGCAATACTCTAGGATGTGATTTCTGGCATCATTCTGATGAAAAAAGTTCATATAAACATGTCATATTTTTAAATTGAGTGAATTACGCCCTCCTGAATGTTACACAAAAACGTAAATATTATTAAGGTTTAAGCATTTAAATGATTTATAATAATAGTATTGGGTGTATTATAAATTCATCAAAGAACATTCAAGTTATTACTCACCTGAAAAATCTGTATTAAAATCGGCTTTCAAAGACTCCACCTTCTGGAGCAATACACGTAGCCGCCCGAGTGTGAACTGCGCGCGCTGCAGTCCCTAACTTTCCTTGTTCGGATGCTAGGTAGATACGTTATACGGGTATTGAGTTATCTCTAACGGTGACCCTGATTTCACGAGATTTTGTGTCGCTGCTATCAGCTGTACTGTAACACATACGACTCCAGACGTCCAGAGAGAGTGAGAGTTCACAACAATGCGTGTTATGGAAGAAAGAAACGTAATTTTAATTCAAACTATTCAAAATCGGACACATGTAAATATGAACTTTTTCCATCAGAATGATGTCAAAAATCACATCCTAGAGTATTGCACAATCTTCGTGAATAACTCTGTAGTTTAGTTATATATTTGTACGCCACATATATGAGACACTCAGAATGCAAGTGGTGTAAGTCCACAGGAACTGTTCATTGTTTCAGAAAAAATCAAACAAAAAGATCAGTAGCATAATTTTTCATCCAATGTACATTTATTTATAAACACAAAATACTATTTTAGGGTAAGGTTTCCTATTTCCGTAATACCCCTAATTCCGTGATACTTTTTTTAAAATTGAATGTCAGTCAAAGCTTTGCCGTTCGACCATAGCGCCAGACATATTTCTGGAAAGAATGCATCTTTCGCCTAGTTTTGAGACATCGGTGAAGTTCCTAGCAAGATACCCAACCCTGTGACATTCAGTGAGAAAACCGTATCACGGAATTAGGAGTATCACGGAATTAGGCAACTTTACCCTACTATAGGAATGTAAATACCTGAAACAAAATGTATGGCTGAAATTAAATAATGATGAATAAACGATGGACTTGCTTCACTTGTCCAGTGAAACTGTTGGAATATTGTCAGTGTACATTAAAATAATCACTTGCTTATGACTATCACTTGTTATACAATTTTAACAATTCTCCATCAGTATTAAATATAAATAATTATAATAATAACAGTTTATCACTTGAGGAGTTACTTAAAACAAAATGAAACACAGTTATTTATAACAAAATAATAACGTAACTAATACATAACTAATTATCTGATTTTTTACCTCCAATTTCAGTATCTTACTTGGTTCCAGTTACATCAGGTACCGACATCTCTTCACTATCTATTTAGTTTGATTCATATAATTTTTTTTTCAATTCATCGCACAAATGAAAATAATATTAATTACTGAACAAAAGAACAAACTGTAAAATAAAGAGCACAATTTGCTAAGTGACGTGGACTTACTTCCCTTTTCTTCTGAAAAAAAAATGGCGATTTGTTTCAGTGTTCTAGTAAAGTGCTACCATCTATTGCCAAGCCAATAATAGATTCATTTTATTATTCATTTAGAAAGATCTTCCACTGTTGTATCTATTAAACCTTTGGACTTACATCACTTGTATTCTGAGCGCCTCATATATGCATGTATTTATTCACACTGCAAATGGGTAAATATCCGGTGGCATTGGTAACTAATTACACTCAATAATGACAATTAATAAAAACACAACTAATAATAAATAATAACAATAGTATAATAATATTGACAAGAAGCATCCTAAATTAAATGAAGCACGATCATTTAAAATAACATTTGAAGCAAATTTAATTTGTATCTTAGCCCTAAGTTCGAACTAAAACCCACGAGTATGATATGTACCTTTCAGCACTACACTCATTTCGCTGACAACTCAGTCACTGCACTGGAACTACGACACATTTCACTGGTACTATCCTCATTTAACTAACACTTCAAAAACATTTCATGCATTGCTTTACCACTATAAACTATAAAACTTCACTGACACACACTTCAGTGATACAATACACTTCTTCACTGATAAAACACTTCAAATAACAAAACATCAATTACACCCTTTAAATAGTGTGCATAATACACTACCGTCTATTAGTAAAGTCCTTAACGATATTTTTAAATATATTTTTGGTTATTGGTAAAGCCTTTAGTAAATCTGCAGGTAAAGCATTCCAGTCCCTGATAGTACGATTGAGAAAAGAAAACTTAATGTCCGTCCTCTGTCTTCTTTCCCTCAATTACCAAATTCTGGCGGTTTATGAAAATGGATACATAAAACTGGCCTTAAGGGACACTTTTACGGAGAAGGATAGTTCATATTCACTATGTTTTACATAACATTATTAACATTTTTAATTTAATGCCTATATTAATATTTATGGCTATTTAAAACAAGTACAGAGAGTTCAGATTATCTTTCGGCCGGTAGAATGCGGGAGCTGACACAGCGACTTGAAGATCACATTACTGGTTACGCGCGGCTGCTTTGTGCGATCAGTTGAATACGAATGCTGGTATCGCGTGGTTTGGTTTACAAAGAGTAGACATTATTTTCATTCGTTCATTCATTCATTCATTCATTCATTCATTCATAGTGTTCTGCCCAATGGCAGGTCTTTCACTGAAAACCCAATATTCTTCAGTCTTGCCTATTTTCTGCCTTTCTCTTACAGAATTACTTTCAGTGTTATTTATTTCTGTATGTTTGTTATTATCCGATAGAAATGACAGCCGAAAAGTTGGCATTAGAACAAAAAATTTTCATGCATAACAGAATATGTGAAAACCAAATTATGCCGAGAGGTATGTAGGCAATTTACACAGAAATTTCCTGAAATTCAAGTTTCAAACAGAGATACAGTTAGGCAACTGGTTCTTAGATTAATTGAGGCTGGTTCGCTAAACGCCACAATTCGTAGGAGAAAAGGAACGGTTTTAACGTAAGAAACTCTGGAGAAAATGGGATATCTTTAGAAGGCTCTCCAACGAAATCCCTACGTCGTCTGTCTCAATTAGTAGACGTTTTAAAAGGATTAGTCGACGCGACACTGTTAAAACTAAAACCGTATATGATGAGTGCAGTACAGGATTCTTTTCTCTGACGAGGCGTGGTTTTAGTTACACGGTTATGTCTGTACACGTAAGAACAAATGAATTGTTTATTTCTAAAACCTCACAAGTGACAAAAACAAAACTTTCGGGAAACAAATAAAAACTGTTCAGTTTCATTAATTTTACTTTAATTGTCAAAATGTATTTAACAAGTGATATTAGTTGCTGAATATGAGGTTTATTCACCATTAGTTGTGTTTTATAATATATATGAAGTCCCAAAAAAATTTTAATTAACTAGGATGTTATGGGTTTTTTTTCAGCAAACAAACTGAAACTAAGCAAATCATTGCCTTTTTCCAAGTATTAGAGGGAATGAAAGTAAGTATAAACAAACTTTATAATCTATGTAAAAATTAATATAAAATCACATAAAATTAAATTTTTCTCCTGCAACAGACATTTTTCTTATCAGGACTTATTATTTTTCTAGTCTTCGCTCCCACTGTCATTACTATCTTTGTTGGTGGTAGGCCATGTGTACAGTTCTGAGTAGAATCCTTTCACTTCATCCGGTATGTACTGCAAAATCTTCTTAAGGTCCTCCAAAGTTGGTAGCCACGAGATATTTTAAGCCAGGACTGTTGACAGTTCAAACGGTAAATTTTCAGCACAAACACTTTTCTCAGGAATTCGAATTGTGAATATATTTCTGCCAGTACAATGCTGTCAGTGAACTCTTTACAAAGCACTTTACTTTTTTGTTCACTGCAGTGAAAAAACTCACTCAACTTCGACTAGTTGATCTGAAAAACACCATATGTGATGCTAGTTGTGGGCTTTTTACAATAAATGCATATTTCTTGTCCAATTTTTTACGTGTTTTTTATTTTATTGGGTTATTTTACGACGCTGTATCAACATCTAGGTTATTTAGCGTCTGAATGATATGAAGGTGATAATGCCGGTGAAATGAGTCCGGGGTCCAACACCGAAAGTTACCCAAAGTTACCCAGCATTTGCTCGTATTGGGTTGAGGGAAAACCTCGGAAAATTTTACATGTTACAGTCATGGTAGATGTAAGGTTTTTATATCAAAAAAGGTGCTCATTCATGCTGGCAATCAAAATCCACAAAAAAAGCATTTTGTAAAAAAATGTCGGTTGTGGTGTTCTTACAATAAACGATTCAGATACTGGAGCGCAGAAAACCCTCACAGAACTCGTGGAATTCCTTTATAATTTACAAAAATTGGTGTATGGCGTGCTTTAACCGCCAGAAGAGTAATAAAGCCATATTTTTTGAGATGACAATAAGTGCATAGAGGCCTAGCTCACAAATACTCTCGAGTTTCTCCCCGTTCTTGTTAGGTAACAAGACAGAATATAGGTATTTTCAGCAACATTACGCCGCATTTCTCACTGCTGACGATTCTTTGAACGATATAAGGGAGGTTTTTACAGACAGAATTATTTACAAAGGTCCATGGCTCGCACGTTTGCCAGTACTTACCATGTGCAATTATCATTTTGTGGGATCCTTGAAAAATCGAGTGTATAGAAGTAACCCAAGCATCATCGATTAATTGAAAGATAATATAAGAACAGAAATTAGCCTACCAGAATTACTGAACAAGAACGTTTGCGTGTCGACTCTAGAAATGTGAGATTTCTTCAAAATTTTGGTAAATGTTTTTGCCTGATCTGGAGGCTCATTTCTTCTAGTTCCCAACAATATATAATTTGTACTCATGATCTCAATAATTTCATAAATAGTTGAGCATTTACAATCTAAACGCACTATACTTTCTATACCTTACGCCATTTTCAGTGTCTGTTTTCTTCTATTTCACATTTTCCGATATTTATTATCCTTCCGACGGACAACCAATTGGGCAGAAAACTAAAATTATTATTTTAAATCAATTATAAATGTTTTTCCCATAAATATAAAAATATATCTGCAGTGTTTGGGGAGAAAGTAACATAAGTCAGTTTTCACAAAACTTTTTTGATAATTTATTGACAACTTACACTGGATTATCTCGATTTAATTTTTTTTCTTTATGAATTATTGTAATGGGAGGAATACCTATGTATTTTTCCAAGCGAACAGATGTTCCGTAAGTTGTCAATAAATTATCAAAAAAGGTTTGTGGAAATTGACTTGTCACTTTTCCCGAGCACTACAGATGTGTATACATATTTTTTCTTAAGTAATTATATAATGTGGTATATCTTTTGAATGCTTCAAGATAAAACATTTTGGTATGTAACATTCTCCATAAATGTATGGGCTCATTTTCACAAAAGAAGGTTTACACTGGGACAATTTCTAATGGAATTAGATCGATCCAAAATATTATTAATTTTTTCAGAAACATTTTTTTCTTTGGGACCCCAAATTCAATTTTCAAGTTTGAATTATGTAAATTGCTTATTCTACTCCCAAGAATCATGTCACCAAAGTTTTAGAGACATTAAGGAAATCGATGTGAATTTTTGTCCTAAAAGTCGATGAATATCTTAATGAAAATTTCATCACAAGATGCTATGTATGTGTGAATGAAGACGGCCACCACATTGAGCAACTCTTATAACACAGATTAGTTCTCAGTATCCAATAAATTATTATACTTTGCAAGCTTTACATATAATATACGTAAAAATTGGCGGAACGTTACGGATAGAAAATCCCGTGAGACAGACACAACCACGCTGCATCAGCTCCCGCGCTCCACCAGCCGAAAGATAATCTGACCGCTCTTTATGAAAGGATGAAAACTCTAGTTCTTTAATTCACCCATTTTCCTATGTTCCCTCTGCCATCTTATTGTTAAGTAAGATCTGAATTATTATTCCTTTTACTGTCGGTTTCACCTCCTAGTACAAATTCTTCAGGGGGAAAAGGTCTGAATTTAACACTGTAGGCCGATACGAGATATAACTTGTCTTATGGAATATTCTCTTTTAGAATTATAGTAATAAACAGAGGACGATCGCACCGCTGAAGCGTCTGTATTATTAACCTAACCGTAATATTATTGTTAAAAGTGCTGCACATTGACACTGATCTGTTTTACTAGTTGTTACATCGACCTGAGTTGTCCCTGCTATGTGTACAACAAACAGCCTGTGTTGTGACTTTCAAATTGAAAGTTTATTCATGCGGTAAATTGGACAACTATTTTTGCTCCACGTTACATGCGTGTATATGTGTGTGTGTGTGTGTGTGTGTGTGTGTGTGTGTGTGTGTGTCAGGGATTTACTAACAGTACATGATGCCGTCACATGACACTATCTCACGATATTCTGTGGCGTATTTATCCAGTTACAGCATGGCATCAGAGTTAGGTGATAGGTGTGTGCGTGCTCGGTAATGTACTGTTCTCCAACCAGGAGATCAACCGTGAAAGGAATGTGCTTGCTATTGCGTCATCTATTGGAGCGAAGTAGATAGATAATATTATCGTTATAACGTCTGTTTAAAAACCATGCGCTCTCCTGCATTTGTTATTTCCTCATTATATTTGTATTATATATATATATATATATATATATATATATATATATATATATATATATATATATATATATATATATATAGTCCTACTTTTCACGTGCGATATTATTCTTCTCTAGTGTTAATATTACAGTACTTACTTACAAATGGCTTTTAAGGAACCTGAAGGTTCATTGCCGCCCTCACATAAGCCCGCCATCGGTCCCTATCCTGAGCAAGATTAATCCAGTCTCTATCATCATATCCCACCTCCCTCAAATCCATTTTAATATTATCCTCCCATCTACGTCTCGGCCACCCCAAAGGTCTTTTTCCCTCCGGTCTCCCAACTAACACTCTATATGCATTTCTGGATTCGCCCATACGTGCTACATGCCCTGCCCATCTCAAACGTCTGGACTTAATGTTCCTAATTACGTCAGGTGAAGAATACAATGCGTGCAGTTCTGCGTTGTGTAACTTTCTCCATTCTCCTGTAACTTCATCCCGCTTAACCACAAATATTTTCCTAAGCACCTTATTCTCAAACACCCTTAACCTATGTTCCTCTCTCAAAGTGAGAGTCCAAGTTTCACAACCATACAGAACAACCGGTATTATAACTGTTTTATAAATTCTAACTTTCAGATTTTTTGACAGCAGACTAGATGATAAAAGCTTCTCAACCGAATAATAACAGGCATTTCCCATATTTATTCTGCGTTTAATTTCCTCCCGAGTGTCATTTATATTTGTTACTGTTGCTCCAAGATATTTGAATTTTTCCACCCCTTCGAAGGATAAATCTCCAATTTTTATATTTCCATTTCGTACTTCTTTAGCTACTAATGTTACCCCTCCTGTTCTATAAAGACTAGTTACGTTCCAAGTGCCAAATCTCAAAATCTTATTCCTTTTCTGTGGTCGTGCCAGAGAATCAGTCCTATTCCGAGGCTTATTGTAGAGATTCGTAACAAGCTGTTTTTTTTACGGTGATGGGTTGTTAGCCCTTCGCCCAACCCCCAAGCGAGTGTTAATATTATATTATATAATTCCATTGCAGCTGTAATTTAAATTTTAGTTTCCTATTTTATTTTACATATTTATTTTTATTATTACTTTTTTTGCTATATTTTTCTTATATTAATATTGTATTATATAATTTCTGTAACCGTAATTTTAACTCTATTTTCTATTTGATTTTATTTTATATTCTCTTATAGGCCTATTAATATTATATCTGAACTGCGACCGAACACGAGCGCTGCTCATTTTCTTAATACTACTGTATCTTCTTTTTTATATTGTTTGTATTATTTTATTTCTATTTCTCTTGTTTGTTTGTAATTATATTCTTCTGTATATTTAAATTTAAAATTAACAGTGATCTAATTTTGTAACTAGGGTAGTATAAATATGTGTGTATCAATGTTATTGTTTGTGCTGTGAGAGCGAGCCAATAGAGATAAGAGTACCCACGTGTGTGACCTTATGACATCTTATGATATCAACATTCATTCACAGCATTACCACGCTTCGTCTCATCCGGCAGAGACTTTCTCGTGGTTGGAGCACAGTATTGTTAGGCAATAAAATCCAATTCATTTAAATGTCTAGGCCTATACATAGGGTTATTCAATTATAATTGTAATTGTATTCTTAATATTGTATTTGTAAACCTCTGGTAAAGGTGAAGACAAGGTCTCATGACCTTATCTCTATCAGATTAAATAAATATACAGGATGTTTCAAAAATAGAGGGCATGATTTCAGGTATGTATTCCCCATATGTAGACAATACAAAAAGTTCATTACAGCATGTGTCTGGAAATCTTTGTTTCCGAGTTTTGGCTTTCAAATCAGTGATATTCACCGGAACGTTTTTCTTCCCGCAGGTAGCTGCCTTTAAAGCAGATGTTCAAAATGTCCACCTCCTGCTTGGATACAAGCCTCACGTCGATGTTTCATGTCCTGCGAACACGATCCCAAATCTCAGGAGTATTGAGTATGTCCTCACAACCTGCCACAATTCGATTCCGAAGGAATTCCATGTCAGACACCGGAGACGAATACACGAATGATTTTAAATGGCCGCACAAGTAGAAATCGATAGGGTTCAAATCAGGCGAGCGTGGAGGACAAGCAATTGCGCCACTTCTACCTATCCATCGATCAGGGTACCTCTCCTGGTACAAACGACGAGCCAGCACAGCATTGCCGTCCGCCTTACCGTACATGAATTGCACTTCTGCCAGCTCCTGATTTGCGTACATGTCACACAGTACAACACCGAACACAACACTCAGTGTACCCTTCGCCTCGAAATTAACTGTCAGAGTGTCTTCTATTAATATGCTTATCTTCTGTCAGGCACCTACCTGCAGGAAGAAAAACGTTCAGGTAAATATCACTGTTTTGAACACCATAACTCGGAAACAAAGCATTTCCGGGCACATGTTGTAATGAACTTTTTGTATTGTCTACAAGTGGGGAATACATACCTGAAATTATGCCCTCTATTTTTTAAAAACACTCTGTATACTACTACGTGTACTGTGCTCCAACCACGAGAAAGTCTCTGCCGGATGAGACGAAGGAGGGTAATGCTGTGAATGAATGTTGATGTCATAAGATGTCATAAGGTCACACACGTGGGTACTCTTATCTCTATTGGCTAGCTCTCACAGCACAAACCATTACATTGATACAGACATATTGATACTACCCTAGTTACAAAATTAGATCACAGTTAATCTCCTGGTCTTTTAATCTTTTCATACAGGAAATAATAAAAGCAGGAGAGCGCATGGTTTTTAAACTGGCGTTATAACGGTAATATTATTCATCTACTTCGTTCCAATAGATGAGGAAATAGTAAGCACATTCCTTTCACGGTTGATCTCCTGGTTGGAGAACAGTATAAATGTTATGGTTAGTCTCAAGAACCCTTGCAAGGACACGCACTCGTAAACGATTTAACATATCCTCCCTTCTTTCTCTCATTAATTCATTGATTTATTCATATTTGGTATTCATACACGCTTAAAATAACAAAACAAAGTCGTTACTTGGACATGGGGTTGCTACGTTGTTCAAAGGTCCTCAAGGGTCGTGTTGGTAAGTGAGTCGATAATCGATTGATGCCTGTAGGGGGAGGAGTAGAGTTTGCTATCAGCGTTAGATGATCCTTTAAGGACGAGCAGGAACATTGTTGGGGGCGAATTCTTGGCCAAATGTTCAACATTAGTCATTGTAGACGTGCACAACGTATATCTATACCAGAGGTATAGTGCAAAAGTGACGTTTCACTCAAAATTCATCTCCTGTATAGCTAATTCCACGTTAAAATTTAATAACTTATAGGATTTATAGATATTAAAAACTAAACATGACGCCGAGGATACTAATACTGTATCTGTCCCTTGGGAGGATTTAGGCATGTTCATAACTAGAGGGCGGAGTTATATGCACTGAAACTAGTGAATATATGCATTCATTTATGCAGGTAAAAGGTTGGAAATATGCTGTAAAAATGGAGAAATATGCACAAAAAAGTGTTTTGTTTCTTAATTAAATTCACAATTTTGTCCATAACTTTATTGTTTTTATCAAGTAATAAATATAATGATAAATATGGAGTAATATTATTTTTTCATTAGTGTTATTTAGCAATTAAATTATAATTTGTTACATAATTGTCATTAATGCATCATCACATGTCATTCACCAATCATTTCATTATTAATTGTCTTTGCTGCATTAAACAACCAAACATTTCTCTAAATTTCCTGGCAGGAAATTTTTCCTTCTGTCAATTGAAACGTTTTTTGTACGAAGAGAATGACCTCTCCAGGTCACACGAAGGTACAGGGAAGTACCGCAAAGAGGCTATGTCACTCGTAGACTAAGATTTTAATTTTTATTGTATAAAGTGAATCAAAAGTCTGGAACCATATAAGTATCTTCCATATGCTTGATTTTCGATTACTATATGTGTTACCAGTATTTGTAAGAGCGAATGCTCTACCAGTGAGACATTGGATTCTAGCCCTCAGCTATCTCAAAAGCCGCCATTTTGGATGCAACTTTGAAATTTTAAATGAAAAGGGGGTGATGTAAATACTCAAAATCATACGACATTTTATGAAAAAATCAATGGTGCAATTCGTTTTGAGATTTCTATAATCGTTTTCAAGTTATTTATTAGATAACTGTCATAATGACACAAACGTTAGTTAATGTATCTACAGATATTTTGTAACTTATTACAGTACTAAGGACGCTTTGGAAAATACATTTTTTATGCAATTCTGGTAATTAACTTTTCCTGCTTTACTGTTTGGTTAACCTGTGGCACTTTCAATGCACTGTTGTGATTATTTGAAGCTTTCCTATAACAAATTTCTTGATTTTCGTGACATTATGGAAAGAAGAAAGAATTGATATCATAATTCATTCTGGTGGGTTAAGCCACAGAAATGTTGCAGCAGACTGGACGAACAGTTCCCTGGACATCGGATTGGTCGGTGTGGACCAGTAGAATGGCCCGCCAGGTCTCCAGATTTAACACCCCTTGATTTTTTCTTTTGGGGTTACATAAAGAGCTTGGTATATGAAGAGAAAATTGAGAATATGGACAGAACATTTTGTAGCATTTCCGGGATGACTTTAGCACAAGCCTCAATGATACGGGCCCACACCTGTGGAGTAACGGTTTGCGTGTCTAGCCGTGAAACTAGGTGGCCCGGGTTCGACTCTAATTACCTGGTTGAGGTTTTTCCGGGGGTTTCCCTCAACCCAATATGAGCAAATGCTGGCTAACTTTCGGTGCTGGACCCCGGACTCATTTCACCGGCATTGTCATTTTCATCTCATTCAGACGCTAAATAACCTAAGATGTTGATAAAAAGTCGTAAAATAACCTACTAAAATAAAAAAAATAAAATAACATAAAATCAATGGTACGGTTCATTAAATGTTCCACATTTATAGGTAGTTTACATAATATTCTAATATATGCAATTTTACATACCTACCAAACTTGCTGTACAATTGTACGTGCACATTTGACAAAGACAAATGTAAGTGTGTTGTGTATTTTCAGATGATATATCAGAAGTAACTACCGTGTAGTGATAGAGTAATATTGCTAATAATAATAATAATAATAATAATAATAATAATAATAATAATAATAATAATAATAATCGTAATAGTAATAGTAATAATAATAATAATAATAATAATATGTATAATAGTAGTAGTAGTAATGGTAATAATAATAATAATAATAATAATAATAATAATAATAATAATCATCATCATCATCATCATCAGGGCTGGCGATTTCGGAACCCAATCAAAGAGGAAAACAAGTTATGTGCACATAGGTTTGTGATTACTGGTCTACGTCATGCAGTCCCTGTTTACACTCAGTATAAGACAACCACCGATTACAGTGATCTTAAGGAGGCAGTGTTATATGAAGGTACCGAGAGTTCAGTCGTTCACTGTATACAGCGGAAACAGTATGCTCAAGCGAATAAGTAAAATATTATGAAGGAACGGGACAATAAGCAATTCAATGCAAAGTTTGTCGTTCAGTTACAAGAAGACCAAAACGCAAATAAATAGGCCCACTGTAATACTAATACTAATATAATATAATAAGAAAAATATTGCATTAATGGAAAATAAGGATGCTACAGACATACTTTGCACGTCACAAACAAAACCGGACGGTAAAATTGACTTTTCCAGAGAGTTGCGTAAAATCCAAGAAAATCGAAAAAAAAAAAATCCTACTGTAAGACATTTTCAAAATGTTTAATGTTTAATGTTCTATAAGTACACAAACACCTGTCTTTTCATGGTACAATTTATAGAATATAGTGATAGGGAAAATGTTATGTTTTATTTAACGACAACTGCCGAGGGTATATCAGCTTCGCCGGTGTGCCGAAATTTTGTTCCGCAGGAGTTCTTTTACATGCCAGTAAATCTACTAACATGAGCCCGTCGCATTTAAGCACACATAAATGCCATCGACCTGTCCCGGGATCGAACCCACAACCTCGAGCAAGAAGGGCAGCACTATACCAACTGCGCCAACCAGGCCGACGGAGATAGGGAAAAGCATCGAATTTCAATCGTAATCCATTTCGAAAATGTGTGTATATTGACTTGTCAGAAAGTTGACTAAATACATCAACTTTAGGAGACCCATCTTACATAAAAATGTTACACATTTTTTTAGTTGGTAGTATATTACAGACTCTTTACGTCATAATTTGTGTGAAGTGTTTCTAATGGAAATGAATTGGGATATATAATGAGTTACATTCCACTGTGAAGTAGGAGCTTCTACAGTCATTGTTAACCTTAGCCTAACTTTAAAACCATATTGAACTGTAACAACGTTTCACATAGGCTTAACGCTAGCCCACAACGCAAACATAGAATTAACATGGAAACTAGGAGTCATGTCATTAAATGCGATGATTCACAATAAGTTTACGTAGGCTTAACAGTAACGAAGTAATGCCAGGAGCTTGTTAATTCAGAACTTTTCTAAAACAGTTTTCATCAGAGTAAATAATTAAGCCATTAATAGAGCAGAGGATAGCACGGTAATGGAAGAATGAAAATTGAATTGAAGTACAGAATAAAATTACCATAGTTTTTTCGAGTATGTTTTCCGTCCATGAAAATCGAAATAACCGGGAATTACTGCAACTCCTGCTTAGAGGTTCAGCACTAACCTGGCATCATAATCTGAAGATGATGTCAAGCATAGGTTTTAATCCATGCTTAGGATCTGTTGTGGGAAACCACAATCTGATGTGTGCATTTTTTGCGATTTTATCATTTTTATTGATATGTGATAGCTACTTTATGACAATCTTTAATGTGTCATAAGCTGATGAGTGTATGGATTGAAATAGAGTCACGGAGTAATCAGGACACTCCTTGATATCTGATTTGGTAGAGAAACAATAACAGGCAAAGCTATATGTGAAAGTTTAATTTATTTATTTAATATTTATTTATTCTGGCGAAAGTCCACTGCAAGAATGATGGATGTCACTTTCTTGTCGAAAATGAACTAAGACTGTCAATGCATAGCTTAAGGCATATAGAATGTACATAGAGAGTTATATGGCATTAACACTGATAGTCATTGTCCAGTAATGATCGGAAAATCACAGTTAAGCTTTGAGCGCTAAGCATTTCAAACTATCAATTGCTTCTCCTGCAAAATGTATTCCAAATGACATCCATCATTCTTGCAGTGGACTCTTGATATATTATTATTATTATTATTATTATTATTATTATTATTATTATTATTATTATTATTATTATTATTATTATTATTATTATTATTATTATATATTCCACCCAAATAAGAGCGCAGTGATTTTTCAGTTTAGATGAAATGTTTAACTACACTATCCTCGTACCACATACGTTTCTTGGATGTCGTTACGGATGTGTGAAAGTGATCGGTGATTGCAGTGTAACAATTGAACATGGATAAATTCTTATTAAAGAAAACTTTCCAAAATAAAACTGCATGAACGCGAACAGAATGATAAATTAAGTTGTAGTGGAAGGGAAACCAATAGCTCATGTTCATCATCGCAGCAAGAATCAAGGAAAAGTAAACAAAGTTATGAAATAGAAAAAGTAGCGCCTAAGGATCGTAACCATCTAGGATTAAGAAATGTCCTTGGGTATTATATGAAGAATCAGTTAATATTATCATCTATAAAATATCTAAGACACTTTACTAGGAAGAGGCATTGAAATATGTTCGGACTTTTGTGCAGTCTCTCCTGTCTCCCCACCCCAAGATTTCAGCGTGTATGGCTGCAGCTCCCAGCATGGTAGAAATAAACATAAAATATGAGGTAATATATCCATTTACTTTGACAAGTGATAAATAATATCATAGGTTTTGTTGGAACCAACAACTAGTAAGTATAGCGCCGCGTCTTAGATTTTGTGCAGGCTACTTATTTCTTGATTTGAGTATAGTAGATTTAAATCCCTTTGTGACGCTCTTGCACTGATCCGTGATCTTATAAAAATGTGATTGGAACGAGACGAGCCAATGATACACTGAATTAGCAGAGAATTTACGTATAACATGAACCAGTGCAGAGACTGGAGAATTTCTTCAAAAGAATCCGGCGAGATCGAAAGAAAACTTTAAGCGAGAGCAGGAAGCATAACCTAAAGGAAAGGAGATTCACAGGAAATGAGAAATCAGAGTGAATATGGGGTAACAGAAAGGAGATAAGCCTTGCGGAAATAGAAGGTCAGGAATAAGCGAAGTCGATAGTAGGGGGATAAATAAAGGACGTAACGTCCCTGCTAGGGAACTGAGCGGCGTGTGAAAATTGCCACAAGGGATACCCTTAAGACTATGCATTGTTGAATGACCATCTAAATGAAATTGTTTCACATGCAAGCAAAGTTACAAAAGTACAACGAAAATACACACTTTCCTTTTATCAGAGAATCAAATTTTATTCTACGTTTGGATGAAAATCTACAGCGAATAAAATTAGTACTGCATTAGAAAATATACCTAAATTTTGTGACAGTGGCGGTTCATGGTATAATTCGTTGTTTCTCAACCTGTTGTACGCGTATCCCTTGGGGTACTCTGAGAGGACTGAAGGAGTATGCTACAATTTTTTTTGTCCATGGTCTTGGTAAATAGTATAATTTATTATCAGGGTTTGATATCAGGTAATGCCCAAACAAATAATTTAAAATGACATACCATTAGTTGTATATTAATTTTAAGGTATTTAGAGCCTCCAAACGATCATAAAACTCTAGTATTAAGTGCAAAATATTCCATATAATTTTTGTATGTCATCATTATCTTAATTTTAATAACTTTGCACTAATCTCCCTACCTAGGGTGACCAGACGTCCTCTTCACTCCGGACATGTCCTCCTTTTTAGGTCTTTGTCCGGGGTCCGGGCGGATTTAACTTGTATGCCTGATGTTTTGAAATTATCTGATTTGATGCATTTTCCAGTAATTTGCCTGTAGGTGGCAGCAGAATCGACGGAATATACTCTTTGCCAACGATCATAACTCCCTTTGCTCCTCCTTGTTATGGTCGTTGCTCAGAGGTAGTTAGTAAATCGAGGTGCGAATGTAAATCTATATAGATATTTTCTGTTCTCTTTAATAATTTTTTATAGTTACCTTGAATTTCACATGTAGCTAACTGTAAAATAATAATTATTATTAAGTCTTTTTCATAACTATTTTGTAATAATCTTATAAGATCCAAAATTGCTGCCGCATTAAGAAATAAGGGCTGGATAGTAGAAGAAGAAATCTCCTGTCTAGCTGAAAATGGGTCAACGAGACGAGTAGATATTTAGCGTACAATGCTGACACTAAAGAGGGCATCATTGTGGACCCCACAATACGTTTTGAAGTAGGATGTCATCAGTCAGCCGAGGTCCACCTTCAGAAGAAGTTGATCTACGAGCCTACAGTCAACTATTTCAAGCTGAAATATGCCTTAATTCATGTTGAGGTATTCAGCTTGCTCATAGGTGCTCGAGGAACTATACCAGTATCTTTTTTCGAAGAATTTCGACGGCAGTTTGCTCTGCCAACATTCCTGAGGGAAGACATTGTGATAATAAAATTGTGTTAAAAAATGCTGCCAAATCCTAATTAATCACATGGTGCCATATTAATAGCAATTGTAATTTTCGTGCCCTTTTCTTTGTTTCCTTTTTATTAAATTTAATATCTATGTTTACATATGTATATTAATTTTTTTGAGGATATACTGAGTCCGTAAGGGCTACCCTCAGTGGGGGGCAGTTTCTGTAATAAATAAAATAGATGTTAACATACTTTTAATATGATAAAGAGGCCGTCCACACCTGTGGAGTAACGGTTAGCGCGTCTGACCGCGAAACCAGGCCGTTCGTTTTCGAATCCTGGTCGGGACAAGTTACCTGGTGTTGAGATTTTTTTTGGGGGGGGGGATTCCCTCAACCGAATATGAAGAAATGCTGGGTAACTATAGGTGCTGGACCCCGGACTCATTTCACCGATATTATCACCTTCACTTCATTCAGGCGCTAAATAACCTGAGATGTTGATGCAGCTTCTGTAATCTGCTAAAAATTGTATATAAGCCTAAATCTGCACTGTAAATATTTAGTAATAAAATAGATATTGACGTAATTTCAAGTATAATATAGGCCTAAACCTAAATCTAAGTACATATTTTCAAAACAAAGTCCTCGTTTTTTTTAAGCTTTGTGTCCTCTTTTTTTATCGATGTGAATCTGGTCACCGTATCCCTATCTGTGCTTAGTAGTACAATTGTTTAGTCAACTGTCCGAAGACAGGTCTGAACCTCACAAGAGATACCGGCACGGCAGCACTTATGAAGCAACTATGGTCTGTCCAAAACAACTTCCGACCTGACAAATGGCGCCTTTAGCATGTAACCATGGCAATCATTCAAATCAACAAATCACGAGAGACGCGTAACCATGGTAACGGGACGATGTTGCCGTGTCTGTGTTTACAAGTTGCACGTGAATACCACGGCCTAGTGGTGAATACAGTGCCCGGAATGACTTTGAGTTGGCTGGTTAGCGCGTGCTTTGTGTGAATTAAAAATATTATTTAGTTGTATTATTGTTTTAGTGTATCGATAATTATTGTGTTTAAATTATATTACACGTATTATCTTCGTTGTCATTGGTGGAGTGTGGCTAGTGTGTGTTTTCTAGTTTCTGCGAGATTTTCAGGTGACTTGTGCAATGTCGGAAGGAAAAGCAGGCGGAGAACAAAGAATGTTGTACAAGATGCCCCGTTAAAGAGTCAAGCGCGAGAGAGGCTGTGTGGTATGTAAGAGAGTATTTTGAGACGGAAAAAGATAATGGCCGGTCTCTTTTACCTTTGGCGCAAGTCGTAATGAGAACTGCTGCTTGTGTTAAAATTAATAAGAGCACTGTTATCGATATTGGAAAAGAAAAAGGCCGTGCAGATTTTTAATCATAGATATTTTTTAATTTACAATTTCTTCAACGTCTTTCTAACAATATTAGATTGAAGAATACCGACATCATAAAAGTAAAGGCTTCGTATTAAATTAAATTTAAACCTGTTTTTACAGTTTACAGTCCTTTCCACGCTTTTCTAACGGAATTACATTGAAGAATACTACTACTACTGCTACTACTACTACTACTACTGCTACTACTACTGCTGCTACTGCTGCTACTACTGCTACTACTGCTACTACTACTACTACTACTACTACTACTACTACTACTACTACTGCTGCTGCTACTGCTGCTGCTACTGCTGCTACTGCTGCTACTACTACTACTACTACTACTGCTGCTGCTACTACTGCTGCTGCTGCTAAATTATTATTATTATTATTATTATTATTATTATTATTATTATTATTATTATAGACTAATAAAAATAATAATGTACATAAATTTTAATGCCTAATGTTCAACAAATTGGTTAGAAATGTCTGTGTTCATGTCAGCCGTTCATTACTGCACTCTATCGGCAGCGCGCTCGCTTACACGAAAGATGGGCAACATGACAACACTGCTCCCCCTTCTCTGTAAACTGTCAAGTCGGAAGTAGTTTTGGTCAAGGTATAGGCCAGGAAATAATAGGTAGAGTGGCCAATTCATTTCCCACTCCATTGCATACATCGCCGACTAGTAACATATTACACTAATCAGACTTCAGATGCACACAAACAATTGTTTTCCCCCTAACACATATCGTCAAGTGAGATGTAGTTCCTGATAATAGATGTACA
The DNA here is from genome assembly GCF_040183065.1 of Periplaneta americana. NCBI lineage: Eukaryota > Metazoa > Arthropoda > Insecta > Blattodea > Blattidae > Periplaneta > Periplaneta americana. Next base: position 154,458,447 of record NC_091120.1, on the reverse strand, counting down.
GATAAAGAAATAAAACTTGGAGTTCCTTTATTGTGTAACTTTCGCTTACAATACACTGCGCATGTGCAGTAAAGAAGAGCCTCTGTGTATATATATAGGAGTTCATTTTGAATCTAACCTTACCTGGGACACACATATCAAACATACATGCAAGAAAGTATTTTCCACTCTTCACTTATTAACAAGATTGTACCACTATCCAGCTAAATTAAAGCAGGCGCTTGTACAGACTCTTATTATGCCATATTTCGATTATTATGACGCTTTATTCAGTGATCTAAGGGTCGATTTATCCCATAAACTGCAACGTGTTCACAATGCGTGTGTTCGCTTCATTTGTAATGTCCGCTACTACGATCACATTTCGCCTTCTTTCGATAAATTATTGTGGATCAGGTCAAATGAGAGGAGAAAGTTACATTCCCTTTCTCTCTTGTACCGAATTTTGCACACCTCTACTCCCTCTTACTTATTTGTCCGATTCCACAATGTTTCTCGCTATCATAACTTAAATACTCGGTCACAATATGATAACACGCTAGAAATACCACTCCACATATCATCTCTTTATTCTTCATCTTTCACAGTTGCTACTTCTCGTCACTGGAATTTTCTGCCGCCTGAAGTCAAGGGCTGCCGAACTTAACTTCTTTTAAATGTAAATTAGAAAAATATCTTATGATGAGTTGCCAGACCTAACGCATTGCAAATATTTAATGCAATATATTCCACTGTATTTATTTTTAATTTTTGTTTCTTATTATTATTTTGTAATCATGTAAATCGTGTTTATTTATCACTTAACACCAATATGTATCCTATTGTGTTGTTTTTTTATTATTAGTCTAATTTTTGTTGCGTACATTTTATTCAATTGTCGATTTCTGGTTTAATTATGTGAATCCATCTCACTTGTAATCTAATACTAATATGTATTCCAATATGTTTATTTTTATTTTTACTGTATACATTTTAATTCAATTATCGGCTTCTGTTTTTGTGTGATTCGTGTTTGATTCTGACAACGTTAATATGTATTCCACTATGTTTCTTTTTATTTTATGAGGTAAATTGTTATGTAAATACCTCTTTTGATCTCATTATTTACCTAAATCGTATCACTTTTTAATTAATTCCGATCCAGTTGTATCTTCAATAATGTAAGCAAGTTTTAATCCTGTTGAGTGTAAGAGCAGGCCTTATGGCCTTAACTCTGCCAGGTTAAATAAAGCCATTATTATTATTATTATTATTATTATTATTATTATTATTATTATTATTATTATTATTATTATTATTATTATATACTACTTGTGGACATTCGTGTGAAATTGTTGCCTACATACAGGTTTAGTTCTATTAAGACTCGCTCCAAATTTTAATTCCGTATCTGAACATTTCAACCAGAACCTCAATCAGAGGTAGTACGGCAATATAACTCTGAATTTAAGGATCCGTCCTGGGACAGACCCTTGAAAAGCCAAGGCGATCAAGACGGTTGTCTGTGGCATTGAAGTATAATCTATGAGCACAGCAACAGAAGTAAATGAACTAAGGGTGGAAGCTGTGTAATCTTTTCTTGTGCCTAATGCATGCCTGCTCTCCGAAATGGAACATTTTAATGAGTTCCGTGTAAATAAAGATAATATAAAAACTCATTTTCTGATGATGATGATGATGATGATGATGATGATGATGATGATGATGGTGATAGTTAGGAGAATTGTGCATTTCTTTAAAATTCATTGGATTTGTTTAAAGAAGCAACACAGTATCTTTCTTGTATTAATAATTAAGTTTGCTTGAAGCTCCCGTTTTTAGACTGTGCCTCGTTTTCGCGTTCTTCTCTTTTTCTGATAGTGAAAAATACTTTTGTGCGAGATCGTGCGTATTTGCTTCGGTTCCGCACAAAACCAATCCGCGGAAAATCTAAAATTCCACATTCAGTATTCCCAACGTAACACACATAACAATTTCCCTCTTCTTACCAATTAAGTGACATATTGATTTTACTGCTTTAGGTTTTTAACATATTGTTTTTAGAGACGTTCAATATAGTAATAATTATAAATTGGACACTTACCACTGCAATTTCACCTAAATTGCACTGTTAATTATTGTTTTGAAATATTTGAAAAAATTAAGTAAACTCTACAACTCCACTAAAGTTACTGCATTCGTGATGCAAGTAACATTAAGGAAGCTGTGAAAAAATCAACAAGATTCCAGACTCATCATAGACTGGGGGAAAAAAAAGACAGACGTATATCACTGCCTGCTGGAGTATAGTAAACACAGAAAACATTTTAAAGCAACAATGTTGAAGACAGATATTTTTGTTTTGCAAATTTTCCGTCATTGAACAGAAATTAAGATGGAGATTTCATTGCAACTAATTAGAAATTCCTCTTTCAGGTATGTAATAAACGATGTTCGCACAAGCGGTATGTTTTCTTTCAATTCTCGGAAATTAAAAAAGCTCAACTACGTTTCGCTTTTTCAAACTTTTCCTCGAAGATGAAAACTTCAACATACCGCTCTTGTAACGCATATTACTAATTTGTATATTTTTAAATCGAAGTAACCATGGAATATTGTAGTTTGTAACAATGAAAGTTTATGTTCAACGCGTTTCGAGATACAATCCGACAACTTCATTTAAGTTTGTAACTGATAACAATTATTAGGTTTCGTAAAAAGCTGTTTTTTACGGTGATGGGTTGTTAGCCCTTCGCCCAACACCCAAGCTGGAGGAACACCCCTTATCAGCTGTCCACGACTGCTTATTCAATATATTCGCGCTATCCTCCATATCTGGAGAGGGGAACATAGGTTAAAGGTGTTTGAGAATAAGGTTCTTAGGAAAATATTTGGGGCTAAGAGGGATGAAGTTACAGGAGAATGGAGAAACTTACACAACGCACCCATTGTATTCTTTACCTGACATAATTAAATCCACACGTTTGAGATGGGGAGGGCATGTAGCACGTATGGGCGAATCCAGAAATAATATAGAGTGTTAGTTGGGAGGCCGGAGGGAAAAAGACCTTTGGGGAGGCCGAGACGAAGTTGGGAAGATAATATTAAAATGGATTTGAGGGAGGTGGGATATGATGATAGAGACTGGATTAATCTTGCTCAGGATAGGTACCAATGGCAGGCTTATGTGAGGGCGGCAATGAACCTCCGGGTTCCTTAAAAGCCTGTAAGTAAGTAAGTAAGTAAGTAACCGATAATAATACTCATTTTGTTAGATAATCGAATGATGTCATCGATACAAGTCTGCTGATGCACCCATTGTATCCTAGATGGCTATGTGTTGCCAAGGAGACTTGTTTACTTCAGGCGAACATTTTGAACATTTGTTATGAGTTTCTGAATTGATTAAAGTTGCAACACTTGCCACCAAGCTGACAATATCTAACAGATGTTTCATTATGTTCTTTCATTAATAACTTAAAAACTAAGAATTTTCGGACATATGTTTATATATGAACTTTTTTTCTTGTTTTTATGTGAGGAACATGTCCCCAAGGTTTGTAAAAGTATTTATGAAACGCCCTGTATATGGATATAACGTTGCATTTGCATTACGTCTCAGATGTACAGTATACTTAGACGGTAAACCGTTGAAAGCTGATTATAAACTATAAATCCATAACAGACGTATAAGCATACTTATTTAATATAATGAAGGTGCTTCTTGCATCTCCTTAATTGTAAGTCTGAAGAGCGTTAATGCACTAGTAACGAGAACAGTTGAAGGAGTTTGTTGAGCTGAAGTAATATACTAGCGTCTTGAGCTGAAATAATATAATTGCTTTAACAATATAATAAGCAATTTACATAAAAGCAAGAGATTTGCTGTGTTACGTGCATTGTGAATGTGTTTTTCTCAATTTTCTTACAACTATACAAAGTGTAAAGCACATATGCATCGAAATTTACACACTTGGTACAGGATACTCAATGAAGCTTTTTACCATTTCGTACCTTAATTTTAAACACAAGATCTTGTATGAAAGATAGATAGCAGCCAGTAATCAGGTCGCTTATTTCTTCTTTTTCTAATTATTAGAACAAAGTAACAGATGTTGTACATCATGAATCCGAAAACATTTTTTATATATTTGAAGCGTTTATATCACGAAACAATACTTTTCTGCATAAATGAAGTGAACATCAGGATGTTCGTAAACAGAAAAGCTGTCAACCGTGTTTAAATCTGTAATCAAGTGACATCCTCGCTTACTCATGGCAACTGTCTATCGTTGCCGGTCTCATTGGCTTCAACCTTGCAACTGTGGAAGTCCCGATGTCGGAAAGCTATTCCCATTCTTGCAACCATGAATGGATAAATTAAATGTCAAATAATAAAACGATAATAATAAACAAGATAGTAACTATAGTAGTAAATGTAAAATAGCTGTGTAATAATCTACACCAAATAACAAAATATCGTTTAAAATATATACAGGATGATTAAAAAAAGTTGTGCTGAAATTGAAAGAGTTTATAGAGGAGTTTAATTGTAACAGTCTTCGAATAGAAACGTGTGATGTCCGAAGTAATTTCCAGTCAATATAAGCTCATAATATCAGGAACTGCACTGCGGATGCATCTTTCCTCCTATACCACAACGCTTGAATGGGGAGTTTACAATAACTTTTTGCAACATATTGCTCCAGAACTGTTAGAAAACGTGACACTTATCATGAGCCAACAGACGAGGATACAACAGGACGGAGCATCCCCACAATTTATTTACTCTTGCTATACGAGATTGCACGACACTTAAAAAATCTCGCATATTCCGGGCGTTGGATCGGAAGTGGAGTACCGGTTGAATGGCCAGCCCGCTCCCCTGATTTTATACATTTGATTAGTTTTTTCGGTCTTGTCAAAAGCTTCGTCTATGAGACATCGTTGCACGACTCAGAAACACATTTATCCAGGATATTTGCAGCATCTTACGTGGTTCGGGAAGTACTTTTGTATTGCGGAGAATGCGTCACAGTTTTATTCGACGGTGCAATGTTTGCACTGTCAGTAGACTTCTGTACAACATGCGCTAATTCATTAGCTATTATTGTCCATATTATGTAGAAAGAAATATACATAATTTTAAAAATGAAATTGCATTTTAATGTTCGTGTTTGCAGGAAGGCTTTCTGATTACTTGTAATGCGTGTTATGAATCTCTTATAAATATCATTTTGTTATGTTTTAATGCAATTTCGTTTTGTATACTGATTCACTCCTTTGTTATAGATTACCCGATACACACAGAAATTTAGCAGCAAAGTCCACTTCTTAAGCTAGGCTGCAAACTATCATATGGTAACGCAGATTTCCTGCACGAAAATATCATATCGTCGCTTAAGAACCAATACCGCGTAACTGACATTTTTGGTCAAAACTGTTTTTTTGCACAGATGGTAACTCCACTGTCGTCTGCATGCATTGACAAGCGCGGGAATTTGATTGCATGAATGGCCTGCGTGCGAAGGAGGGGAGTACAATACCGCGTAACTGAAGTCACGAGAAGTCTGTAGGAAATACCGCGTATCTGACAACAGATATTACGTCTACTCCCTGCGCGCCCTCAGTACGGAAGCTGGTTCTCGTTACTACTTTGTAAAATTGTGTCAGCAGTGTGTAATATTCTGAGAAGATTAAAGAAGTGTTCAGTTTCAATTATTTAAAAGGTAAATATAATATAATTATTTCACTAATGACAATTGAATGTTAGTTGAGCTGAATTGCCGCAGAATCTCCAAGTTCATTCACTGAAATATAGTACATTTAATATTTTATTATTATATAGGCCTACAAATACAAGAAAAGAAATGGACAATGAATCAGACGACAGTCAGTTTAGCGAGAACGAAATCCTATCTGTGCTATGTTCTGCATTCAAGACGGGAGAAACTTCTGTGAACATTAACAAAGGTATGGCATAAGAAGTGTCACAGTTATTAAACGTTTATTTTTCTTCAGTTACGGAATCATAACAGCAAACTTAATTTAAGTACTTAATATAAATAATCATGAATGGGGCCGCTAAAATAATTTGCGCTACATTTAGTGGTGCTGAGCTTGGTTCCTTCCATTTCCTCCGGTAGGAGGAAGATCTAAATTGATGATAATATTTACTACACATGTTTTTAAGCCATTTATATCACATTTATAAACACTAGTAATCTCACCTTATTCGTAGGTGTACTGCCTGATAATTCAAATGCAAAAGAAAACCGTCCTTCTGGAAATGGGCTGCTGCAGATCAGGGATTATCCGTCCAGTGTTACCGGTAATGTTATGATCGTATTATGCAGTCTGGTATGATTTAAAGCAACGCTATTAAAATAATACAGCTAGAAATAGGATAGGACAGAAACTGAAGACAGTACCCTGTCAATGAGGGATCTACACCAAATTTCGGAAGCGTCTTCATATGTAGACGACCCCGAAGAATTTGTGAGTGCTACTTATTCTACATCTTTACATTCGTCAGAAAAAGGTAAAGAGAAGAATCTACAAGCGTTTCATGGAAATTTGACAGAAAAGAAAAAGAAGTTCAAAGCCACAAAAGGGTAAGTGGAAGAAAATGAAAAATAGAAAACTTAGAATAGAACAGGCAGCTTATCTTAGCTACAAGAGATCGAAAGATGGCAAAGTAACACATGATACGAAAAGAGATGCAAGAAATTTGGGGCCAGAGTGTAGTTATAAAATGTGCCAAAATTCGAAAGTAATGGGCTGTAATTTAATTTCTAATGAGAGAAGACATCTTTCAGGCATTCTGGAAATCTATGACTTGGGAACAGAGGACCGTTTACGTATCAAATCTACGAAAAGACCTGACAGTACAAATTCTGAATCGAGAAGAAAGAGAACATTTGTCTACAACCTAAAAGTTGATGAGAAAAAAATTCAGGTTTGCAAAAAGATGTTTCTGTGTACATTGGGAATTAAAGAATGAACTGTGCAATATTGGTTAGCTAATAGTACTGATGGCGTCCCTTCAGTAAAAAAAAAGTAATGTTCTCGTGCAAAAGCACAGAAAAAAAAGGGCATTAGTAGCCTGCCTAAATTACCGTCACATTATTGTATATAGAACCGATTGTGCCATAGTTTTTATGATAGTATTCCACACTAGGGTTACTCAAGGATTAGTTTTTGTGATTTCAGCATAGGCCTATAATTATTTCTTTATTGTGTTTAACGAATACTGTGCCTGAAAAATTATCATCATTATTATATTTTTATACGATTTTCTTTTCATTATTCGCAAGTCAGTAAAGTCCATTGTCAATAATAATAATAATAATAATAATAATAATAATAATAATAATAATAATATTATTAATTATTTTATTATAAAATTATATTTGTCAGCAACGTTCTAGCAACAATTCTACTTATCTATTCATATACGTAGTGTGAAAATAAAGTACCTTGTATCAGATTGTCATTATTATTATTATTATTATTATTATTATTATTATTATTTACTTACTTACAAATGGCTTTTAAGGAACCCGAAGGTTCATTGCCGCCCTCACATAAGCCCGCCATCAGTCCCTATTATTATTATTATTATTATTATTATTATTATTATTATTATTATTATTATTATTATTATTATTATTATTATAACAATAAAAATTGAACTGTGTCTTCTTTTTCCTTTCCCATAGTTTCAGCATTTGATTGACTAAGAATGCACCAATCATTGTCTGGAACGTAATCTAATGCTGATTCAAGCTACAGCCTACCGACCTTGACCTCAAGTCAGATGGTAGGACAACAATTCAGATAACACATTGACATATACAAGAGCACGAATAATATTTCCAGAAGGCAGTTTTCACGCAAAGAAAACGCTTGTCAGCATGTGTCCTGAAGCTGCTAAAGTTGCCTCACAATACCGCGTAACTAACAAAATGTAGTCAACGGCAGAGTTCCAATACCGCGTAAGTGACATGGCCAAATGTCTACGGCCATGATCATCCATTTTCACTTAGTTACAAATTAGTTATGCTATTTCATAGCCATACACCACTTTTCAAGACTATTGCGTTATTTTTATGGTTTTTATTCGGTTTTTTCCTTCTCCTGTAAAATTTACATTTTGTCAGTTACGCGGTATTGGTTCTTAAGCGACGATATATACTTCGGTACATCATAATAATATTTATTTATTTTTTTATTTTATTGGGTTATTTTACGACGCTGTATCAACATATAGATTATTTAGCGTCTGAATGATATGAAGGTGATAATGCCGGTGAAATGAGTCCGGGGTCCAGCACCGAAAGTTACCCAGCATTTGCTCGTATTGGGTTGAGGGAAAACCCCGGAAAAAACCTCAACCAGGTACAGTAACTTGCCCCGACCGGGATTCGAACCCGGGCCACCTGATTTCGCGGCCAGACGCGCTGACCGATCATAATAATATGAAATGCGTAAGTTATCACTTAGTGATTCAAGACGGCGCTCATCCCGTCGGATCCCGGCTACTTGATTACTCGTAATGAGTGCACCTCTGTACGTGTTGCGTTGGACATTGTGTCACTGTCACATATTCTGTGATAGAGTACATGAGCGTAGCCACCAAAGGGAAAACTGAGGGCTAGAACTTAAACTGATTCGATCGGGCATCGGAATTGGAATCCGGTGTGGCTTAGTGGATAAAGCGTAAGCACGTAGAGCTGAAAACCCGGGTTCAGGTCCTGTGACAGAGAGACTTTTTTCTCTGTTCTATCCATCCTTCATCATAGACTGCAGTCCGCACCTGTGGAGTAACGGATAGCACGTCTGGCAGCGAAACCAGGTGGCCCGGGTTCGATTCCCAGTCGGGGCAAGTTACCTGGTTGAGGTTTTTTCCTGGGTTTTCCCTCAACCCAATATGAGCAAATGCTGGGTAACTTTCAGTGCTGGACTCCGGACTCATTTCAGCGGTATTATCATCTCATTCAGGCGCTAAATAACCTAAGGTGTTGGTAAAGCGTCGTAAAATAACTTACTAAAAATAAAAAAAATCATAGGCTGCAAACGTTTCACTTTTCTATCTACCTCACTTACAAGTCACGAGGAGAACGTCAGACGTTCCCTGTTTGCCCCCTGGGCAGTGTCGTCTTTTCCTTTGAGCACTAGTGCACCATCCTTTTTTCCCTTCTGGAAACTTTCACCTTTCACTTCTCTCTCTTCTCGAAGCTTCTACTCAACGCTCGGAGGGATATAAAAGCCAAAGCCTTCCTGTGTACCTCAGTGCCTCGGTGGAGTCCAGAGGTTTGGTCTGACTTTGACCCTACTCGTGGTCAGAGAAAATAAACTTTATCAAAGAGAAAACAACCTCTTCTTACAACGAGACGCACCTTCGATTTTTGGCCAACGATGTGGACTACATATTTCAAGAGTGCACTTCTACTTTTGAGGGCATTAGTTCGAAACCCGAAAATTTTCTGAGCTACTGTGGACATTCCCAAAAACACAGAATAAATTTCATCTTCATGTTTCGACTGCCGTGTCTCCCCTTTCTGTGACGGTCCATCGCGAGCTTATATGTTTCTGAATTAGGTCGATAGCAGAAGTGTCTGCAAACTTGTCTGGTGGACAGTCGCGTGCATATTAAGTCCCGACTGAGAGTCGATAGTGGAAGCATCCTGCGCTATTCCGTTTATCATTTTCCCTCACCAACCCTCTGTTAGAGACTATATTATTACTAGACATCGGATATTTGGAAAAATTGCTATTTTATTTGAATGTTCATATTTAAAGACATTTTAGTAAATGTGCACGAATCGTGGGAAATTAAGCATTGTGATGAAGTTTGATCTTGCCTTTTTTGCCGTTCAAGCCTTTTTTTACTTTAATATGTACTTTTTGCCCTTTTTTGCTTTTATATATATATATATATATATATATATATATATATATACTTTTTTGCATTTTTCTTTATATGACTACTCACTTAACAATACTGCATTTATATCTGCGTTCGAAACTAAGGAAATTGCAGTTCTTACAGTAGGCATAGATATGGGACATACTGTTGCAATGCAGCATTATTGTTTCTAGGTAAATTAAAAAGATTTTTAACATTAAATTCCTGTTAACAGTGCAAAAGAGGAGGAGAAAAGACTAACTGTAGTAAATTTCGAGGAATATTACTATTGGTGACGTCGTACAAAATTGTATCCAATATTCTTCTGAGAAGATTAACTCCATATGTAGATGAAATCATTGGGAATGATCAGTGTAATTTTAGGCGTAATAGATGGACTATTTATCAGATTTTTTATATTCCACAAATATTTGAGAAAAAATGGGAGTATAAGGGTACAGTACATCTGTTATTCATAGATTTCAAAAATGCATAGGACTCGGTTAAGAGAGAAATTTTATATAATAGTCTTATTGAATTTGGTATTACCAAGAAACTAGTTTTATTCATATTATAATTTGTCCCAGAGATATGTACAGTAGAGTCCGTACAGGTCAGATTCTGTCGGATGCTTTTCCAATTCATTGCGAAATGAAGCAAGGAGATGTACTATAATCTTTACTTTTTAACTTTACTCTAGAAAATGCCATTACTAAAGTTCAGGATAACAGAGAGGATTTGGAATTGAACCAGTTACATCAGCTGTTTGTGTAAGCTGTTTACGTGAACATGTTACGAGAAAATCTACAAACTATTATGAAAATACGGGAATTTTACTTGCAACAAGTACAGCGATTGGTTTGGAAGTAAATCCCGAAAAGACAAAGTATATGATTATGTCTCTTTAGCAGAATATAGTATGAAATGGTCATATAAAAATTGAGAATTTATCCTTTGAAAAAATGGAAAAATTCAAATATCTTGGAGCAGAAGTAACAAATATAAATGACACTCGGGAGAAAATTAAACGCAGAATAAATATGGTGAATGCATGTTGTTATTTGGTTGAGAAGCTATTGTCATCCAGTCTGCCCTCAAAAATGCTGAAAGTTGGAATTGATAAAACAGTTGCATTACCGGTTGTTTTTTTATGGTTGTGAAACTTGGACTCTCATTTTGAGATAGAAACAGAGGTTAAGGGTGTTTGAGAATAAGGAGCTTTAAATAAATATTTTGGACTAAGAGGGATGAAGTTACAGAAGAATGGAAAAAGTTACACAACGCAGAACTGCACGCACTGTAGTCTTCACCTGACATAATTAGGAACATTAAATCTAGACATTTGAGATGGGCAGGGCATGTAGCACGTATGGACGAATCCAGAAATGCATATAGAGTGTTAGTCGGGAGGCATATGTGAAAAAGAGCTTTTGGGAGGCCGTAGTTGAGAGGATAACATTAAAATGGATTTGAAGGAGGTGGGATATGATTGTAGAGACTGGATAAATTTTATAGGGACCGATGGCGGCCTTATGTGAGGGCGGCAATGAACCTTCCGGTTCTCTAAAAGTCATAATTAGTAGTAGCAGCAGTAGCAAACATCTAAAACGAAAAAAAAATGTATTTTTATTACTTTAATCACTGGAATATCTGCGTATGTATCCACCAAATCAAAATATCGAAACAGACTAGGACTTGTGGCTACACGTTCCTGCCACAGTTTTTTTTTAATTCCCTGCTGCTTAGCGGGAGTACGATTCTGAATAAATCTTTCTTTGTTTGGAAGGAAAAGACGAGGGCATTATTTTTTGTGAAGCAATGTTGGTAAACAAGTTCATTTTTAAGGTAAACTTGGTTTTATTAAGTAAGAATTCAAACCTTTTCTATCATATTCCGATTTTGCACACAAAAACAAATTTTTGTTTGAAGTATTTTTTCATCAAGCCATTATTTATATAAAATATTTCACAACGTTGACAAACATGAGTACACTGTAATAATTTTAAAGAACGTATCTTAGATTACTTTCAGTTCATTTTAACTTAGGCATAAACATATTGTAAATTCATAAGTCAGCTTGGCTCTCTTTATCTTTAACATAAACAGAGAATTGAGATTTTTTTTTACATTCGTATGCGTCCGCTAGTCAACTTATTTCAGTAAGAACTAACTTCTTAGTCCCATAACGGTCGTGAAAGAACAATAATCGTTGAAACGAATGTTTGTTTACGTGAAGGAAAATAATAATAATAATAATAATAATAATAATAATAATAATAATAATAATAATAATAATAATAATAATAATAATAATATAGTAGTAGTAGTAGCAATAATAATAATAATAATAATAATAATAATAATAATAATAATAATAACACCAAAAAAAAACAAAGAAAATTGTTTGCAAGTGTTCCACAGTTATACTATACGTTAAATGGGGTTCTGCGGTGGAAAAAGTTCGACAAGCACTGGTTCTAAATAAGGCCGAATTGGACGGAGTTACGCATTAAGAGACCAAGCGCCAAAAACCTGTTTCGATATATTGGCCATTGAAATAAATGTTTTTTTATAAAACATTTTATGCAAGAAGTATTATAACAGTCACACTATTACAAAAAAATACTTATTAATACTTACTTAATTACTGGCTTTTAAGGAACCCGGCGGTTAACTGGCGCCGTCACATAAGCCCGCCATTGGTACCTATCCTGAGCAAGATTAATCCAGTCTCTATCATCATATCCCACATCCCTCAAATCCATTTTAATATTATCTTCCCATCTACGTATCGGTCTCCCCAAAGGTCTTTTTCCCTCCGGCCTCCCAACTAACACTCTATATGCATTTCTGGATTCGCCCATACGTGATACATGCCCTGCCCATCTCAAACGTCTGGATTTAATGTTCCTAATTATGTTAGGTGAGGAATACAATGCGGGATAAAGAATCCTGTTCCTAGTTGGTGATTTCTTCCCCATAATACAACAAGTAATCTCCTATTTGTGTTATGCCGTTCCCATCTAACCTAACCTCCTGTACTCCCACAAAGTCTATTCTAAATCTAGCTAGTTCTTTTGCTACTAATGTTACCCCTCTTGTTCTCTATAGACTTGTAACATTCAAAGTACCAAATCTCAAAACCTTATTCCTTGCTGTGGTCGTGCCAGGGAATCAGTCCCATTCCGAGGCTTATTTTAAGGTTTCGTAACAAGCTATTACAAAAAAATAGCACAAATAATACCAAAAAAAAAGCTAACCGATTTTTAATAAAAGAACAGCAGTTGAATTAATATTTCAAAGCAAAATAAATAAATCAATTTTTGCAATAAACGAATTTTTGCTTATAAATAACATCAAAATTCAGATCTCGCATGCTTGATTTTTTGCGAGTTCAATTAGCCTGCAAATTAGCTTGCAAAATCTCTTTTTTTTTCAAATTGTCGGTTGGTCTATTATTACGTAACTCAGCCCAATTGATTGCATTGCATCGAGAAAGAGTGCAAGTTGGACAGTTGCGCGTGTCAGTGTATTTGAGTCACTCTTGCTCACACTGGGGGACAGGTCGCCTCGGGCTGAAGAAAGCGGCGAGGCCCAGCACAAAGGCACAGAGAGATTACAGCGTTGTAATGAACTTCTCTAGTCACGAGCGTCTGGAATCTCTGCTGCCAATTAACTGGCAGTGTTTGTTTCTGTTCGCTTTGTTTCACTATCTGGCAACACTGAAATCCGTCTGATGAAATTCTATACGTCATATCTCTGATAAACTATAGAAATTCGGTTGTTGCCTGCCAAACGTTGGTTCGTGGTCACATCCTTATCACTGCGATTATTGTGTATATTCGCTAACTGATACAGTGCTATCAGATGAGCGGACTACGTCATGACGTCATGATTGTCCTCGGTATGGAATGGAATGGAATTTTCGGGAATAGGGTTCAATGGCCCAGCACTGCGATCTATTGCGCTAACTCTCAAGCTATACTCTTTTCGCTGTAAGAAAAATCCTAATGTAAACACAAGCACGTTACTGTCATACCCGTGATTGGCTCACAGTCGAAACACTCACACGACGCTGGAAAATATAGTCCGTATTTGGAAACTATCATCTTGTATTGTTTGAAAATAAAAATTGAATTATAATTGTTAAATACAATGAAACATATAACTTCGCTCATATGTAAAACGATATGTAAAAGAAAAGCTACGTTTATATTTTGTTATGTACTATGAACGCGGATGAATACAAACAGTAATACCGAGGTAGTCTGTTTTTTGTAACAAGCTGGCGACACTTCAGTTCGTAGTTGGTCATGTAAGCACGTGGTACTGAAGTATGGCTTCTGCATCCTGGGTGTCTGTGGTTATTAATCATAAGAGTAGAAACTCTCTCAAAAGCGGAGAAAAAAAAATAGTCTTAAATGTACCCATATATAATAAGTTATGTGAGTTTTAATTAGAGTAATTATAAAGTAAATATTTCCTAAGCAAACGAATGCATAGTAGTGAGGTTAGGCCTACTTGACGAGTAACGGGAAATGTTTAACATGAAACAGAATGTACAACAGTAGGCGGGAACATGTACTGAAAATCTATGGCGCCAAGCAGCGGCCAATGAAGCCTCACTTCAGTCACGTGCTATTGTTTATATTAGGATTTTTCTTACAGCGAAAAGATTATAGACGCATTCCCAAACCCACACCGGCTGACTACACTAAGGTTCGCTGCGTACCCAGGTTCCGACAAGGCAACCCCACTCGTCCCTAGGCCAGCCCCCTCCTTGCGTCGCCAGCTGGCGTTCGGGGAATGCTATGGAATGATGACGGAATAATGCATATGTCTAATATGGGGAAACAGAAAAAACCCTAACTACAATCTTGCCCGCCACAAGTGACACTGTGGATTTTCAATAAAAAATCCCAGGCCTGATCGGGACTCGAACCCGAACCACCTGCGTGACAGGCTGAAGGTCTGACCTCTAAGTCACCGCAGGGTATTGTCCTTGGCATAGTAAGATCGTTGAAGTAATACCCTAGCGGCAGGCTTTGTGTTGAATATCTATATATTTTTAACACACATCAATACTTGTAATGTTAAGCAGCGTTGTCACTTTTTCGTTGTAAAGATAATATCCCTAGTTATAGTAGAGGAGGTAAGACCTGGCCTGTGACCTCATCATGTGCCGTGTCAATATCACCAATAAGTATGGGGAGGGAAGATAGGTTTTAGTCTGAGATGAACTTCCGTGTCAGTAGATTCGTAGGCTATAATAGTGACCGGCATGTTCCGTGCTCTGTGACGTCATACCACGGAGCCGCCACTCTCTTTGCTCGGCAATCTCTGCATACTGAGCACAGCGAGGAGAGAAGGTTCAACTGAACAGTGGTGGTACGGCGCCAATGCAATGACAGAGCGCGATCCATTCGTCTGAGGTAGTATGGGAACAGCACAATTACAGTACATTTGTACGAAAACAAAACTGTACATCCGTGATAAGTCAATGTAACAAAATATTTAGGTTTGTAATCAAATTTAATTTACTTATAATAATATGAAATTCGCATTATATAAATGAGGCTCCGAAACTGCTATAAATAAACAAATTTAGAAATAAATAATTTAAGCAGTACTACAACACTTTGTCTACTCGGAAACTTGAAAATAGTTCAAGTGTTTTTAACATACATTTTCCTACACAATATACTGATTGAACTATATAGGCCCTAACTTGGTGAGTAGTATGCAAAGTATATTTCAACTTTTGAAACACACCATCACTTTGTGTTACTACCGTGCCCAAGTTAAATGCTTTGTCGAGATCAAACTGTGTTATGGAGTATGGAGGAATGGCGAAGTATTTTGATTTGTGGCAAGCTGTTTCAGCATGTAAAGAAGTTCAATATACAATGCCATTATTCTCTATGCCACACAAATGATTATGACAAATATGGGGGAGAATATCGACAAGTTCTAGTGCAGCAATTGAAAGATAAATTTTTATGTGAAGCTAGGGAACACACTGTCAGTGAATCAATGGTAAGCTTAAGGCTTAAGACATAGGATTTCACTAGCCATTGCAAAGGACATGCGTTCTTTTAATGACGGGGAATTTGCCAAGAATGTTGACATCATGACCGCAGAGTAGTTATTCCCTAGCAAAATACAGGAATGTGATTCCATCAATTTATCTCCAAGAACTGTCGTATCACTGCTGCACTGACGCCACTGCGCTGGTGCGTGATAACAATAATACGACTCAACTGCTCGCTCTTCCAAGCTCTTGAGGCCTGACTGGCTCTTACGTCATAACTGCAGCATCTGCCGGCCACTGGGCTATAATATCAACCATCCTGAAACAAACTCTCTTTCTGATATCTCAATCTTCCCCTCTCGCACAGCTCACATACCAGGTCTCGTCGCCTCATCTTGTACAATATAGATATGTTGATATCAGTACATCGATTTCTACCAATACCAACCACAGCGAATAAATTTAAACCTATAATGACTTTTAATTAAAATTGTAATTAATTCTCTAACCTTTTTTGTCGACATAAAAAAGTCGAATGTTAATGTTATGTTTTATTTAACGACGCTCGCAACTGCAGAGGTTATATCAGCGTCGCCGGGTGTGCCGGAATTTTGTCCCGCAGTTTTTTTACATGCCAGTAAATCTACTGACCTACCATCAACCCTACTACTACTAGGTTTACCATTACCATTATCACTACAGTAATACTACTACTACTACTAATACAACTACTTAGCCTACTACAACTACTACTAGAGTAACAGTACTATTACTAGGTGTATCATTACCACTACCACTATTATAATACTATTAATATTACTACTTAACCTATCACTACTACTAATACTACTACTACTACTACTACTACCACCACTACTACTACTACCACCACCACCACCACCACTACTACTACTACTACTACTACTACTACCACCCTCACCATCACCATCTCCACCACCACCACCACCACCACCATCACCACAAGTTGAATTTTGAACATATCGCAGAATCACAGCTGAGTATACTGATAAAATTGTTTCCACTGATCTATAGGAATTATGTTATGATTGTAGTTTTCCCCTTCAAATTCGGGGCTATTATTTCTCCGTTGGGGAACTAATACTTAGCCTTATCTTGCCCAATTCTTTTTCTAGGTTTATCTATATTCCTGTATCCCATTGTTCAGTAATGTGAAACTGTCTTTCGTAGTCTATCATCTATGTTTTATTAGGATATATTTTCAATTCAGTATACAACCTATAATACCCGTCGTCATATTCTCCACCGTATTGTTTGATGTGTTTCTTCGTTCGAAATGTGATCCTGTCTTGTTACTGCTGCCAGTGGGAGTAGAAATCTAACCTGTGATGCTCGTATTCTATTTTATGCATTTCCCAGTACCCAATATTCACTGCTATATATTACAGCTATTTTGCTTACTCTGTTGTATAGCCAGAAGCATTGTAATTTAATTTCAGTCAGCTGACGCAATGCGCTGTTGTCAGACTGTGTGAAGTGACTGAAATTATGTTAAAACATTGGGTTTTCCCTTTAAAAGACTCTGTTCTTAAAACAACGATTTCAATTCTTTTCTAATTTAAGTAGCCTATGATTTGATACTGTGTGTAGACCTTAATGTTGTGTGAGGCGTTTGTGAAATGGAGAAACATTAAACGTTTCGGAGCTATGCATTGACTTCATTACAAAGAAAGGCCGAAAATGGGGGATCTCTAGGACTGGAGGACCTGTCGGTAAGGTTACCAACAGACTGGGATTGGAATGTGAAAGGAAGGATCATTGCTGAACCTAGTATTGTGATCTCCAAGATATTGTCACCTTAGCTTATTTGTTCAAAGAAGGTTTTGTGACCTTTTAAGGAGGCATGTTGTCACTCAGTGTTGTACAGAAAAATCCGTATACGTACGTTGTCTCTTTTTTTATTGGGTTATTTTACGACGCTGTATCAACATCTAGGTTATTTAGCGTCTGAATTCATTCATTCATTCATTCATTTATTTTATTCCATAGATCTTACATGAGCAATGAAGCTTTAAGATGTGGAACATGTCAACATTTTACAATATTACAATTACAATTTTTACAAATTTTTATAGTTTTACAATTTAGTAATTTTCTACAGTTTTTACAATGTTGTACAATTTTTTTTTTTTTTACATTTTGGCGAGATGTAGTGAGATGAAATGTAGGTGATAATGCCGGTGAAATGAGTCCGGGGTCCAGCACCGAAAGTTACCTAGCATTTGCTCGTATTGGGTTGAGGGAAAACTCCGGAAAAAACCTCAACCAGGTAACTTGCCCCGACCGGGAATCGAACCCGGGCCACCTGGTTTCACAGCCAGACGCGCTGACCGTTACTCCACAGGTGTGGACACGTTGTCTCTTAAGGTTGGTTCACAATAAACCGGGAACGGAAACGACAACGAGAACGGAAATAATGTTAAAATAAATGCATTTAAATGTGAACATTTACAATAGTTAATTGTAAATGCTCACATTTAAATAGCCTAAATTTATTTTAACATTATTTCAGTTCTCGTTCTCGTTGTCGTTTCCATTCCCGGTTTATTGTGAACCAACCTTTAGGTGATTTTTTCGCAATCACATAATTAAGGCTGGACCACAATAAACCGGGAATGGAAAGGACACGAGAGCGAGAACAGAAATATTGTTAAAATAAATGTATTTAAATGTGAGCATTTACGTTCCCGTTCCCGGGCTTCAGCAAGCTTATCGTTAATTTTGAATGTTCACATTTAAATACATTTATTTTAACAATATTTCCGTTCTCGTTGTTTAAGTTTTTGGTTCATTGTGGACCAGCCTTTACAGTTATACGCCCAGAAACAGGTTCCGCTTATCCACTTAGCACGGCGCCATTTGAATGGGACATGGACAAAAACAACTCGCTCAGGTGTAATTCAACTCGTCACCTGTATTTTCGGCATTAAAATCTCGCGTATTATACATAATAATGACAATGGTAATGATGATGTTGTTGATGATGATGATGATAATAATAATAATAATAATAATAATAATAATAATAATAATAATAATAATAATAATGTGTTGATGGAATCCCAATTGAATTAGTGAGATGCTTGGGTGAAGCCAAGAAGCAAGTCCTATCATTATCCAACGAAATATCTGAGAAAGGCGACTAGCCTGAAGATTTTACGGAGACATTGTTGATTCCAATACCGAAGAAAAATAATGCCAAGAAATGTAACGAGTTTAGGACTATCAGCCTAATATCGCTCTTGGCGAAGATTCTCTTGCGAATACTGAATCGTCGTTTATATTCTAAGATGGAAGAACAGTTGGAAGAAGAGCAGTTGGGCTTCAGAAAGGGACAAGGTAAGAGAGATGATATTGGACTGCTACAGACAGTCGACGAAAAATACCTAGAGAAGAATAAAAAAGTGTATGTAGTATTTGTAGACCTAGAAAAGTCTTTTGACAGAGTGGATTGGAAGAAACTGATGGGGATTCTGAATAAAATTGGTGTGGATTGGGAAGAGAGAAGACTGTTCAGTAATATTTACATGAAACAACGCGTCAGGATAGAGAAGAAATGTCAGAAGGAAGTGAAATTGGGAGAGGAGTACGTCAAGAATGTCTTTTATCACCTACACTATTCAACATCTACTTGGAGGATTTAGTAAATAACTCTTTTCAGAAAATGGGAGAAGTGATAGCAGGACAAAGAAGAATAAAGTGCATAAGTTTGCTGATGATATGGCGTTGTTAGCAGAAGAGGAAATGATACTAAAGAATATGCTACTGGAGCTTAATGACAACTGTGAGCAGTATGGAATGAAGATAAATGCAAATAAGACGAAGAGCATGATCATAGGAAGAAAAATACAGAAGAAAAACTTACGAATTCTAAATTAGATAGTAGATCAAGTGGACAGCTTCAAATACTTGGGGAGTACTATAAGTATTATAAGTCAGAAGGACGACAGTTTTTAATAGAAAAAGGAGCATCTTCTGTGGACCTCTGGAAAAAGAACTAAGGAAAAGACTAGTGAAGTGTTTTGTGTGGAGTGTGTAATTGTATGTGGCGGAAACATACATTACGACGAAGTGAAGAGAAGCGAATAGAAGCATTTGAAATGTGGATATGGAGAAGAATGGAACATGAAGTGGGAAAACGGAATAAGAAATGAAGCTGTGTTGGAAACACTGGGTGAAGAAAGAATGATGTTGAAACTGATCGGGAAGAGGAAAAGGAATTGGTTGGGTCACTGGCTGAAAAGAAACTGCCTACTGAAGGATGCAAAGGAATGGTAAATGGGAAAAGAGATCGAGGCAGAAGAAGATATCAGATGATAGACGACATTAAGATAGTATATGGATCATATGAGGAAACAAAGAGGAAAGCAGAAAACAGGAAAGATTGGAGAAAGCTGGCTTTGCAGTGAAAGACCTGCACTTGGGGACAACACCAAATGAATTAATATCATAATCCGTGGCGTGACAGCCCATGAAGGACTAACGCCGAGCACCCGACTACAGTCCTCACGTTCACATGCCTCAGCGAAGGTGAACGAACATCCAACCAGTACGGGAGTAACGTGTGGACAGCACGAAGTTTTCTCCCCAACCGTTATAGCAGAATTTCGCTAACTACCGTACCTCCCAAAACTTATCACGATGCAGGATGGACACCGGTCTGATACAACTGGCCGAAATTTCATGAGAAAATTTATCTCCCCACAAGGAACCGCACCAGCGCTTATTCCGTAACGCAAGCCTTAGATATGACGCCTTAGACCACTACTCTACGGCGCGGGACATACTGTACGTTACAATACAGATACAATTCATTGGCTTACATTAAAATAAGCAATGGAACGGTTGATCATAATTTGTAGCATATTTCACATATTTCGAAAAGATTTCTAGACACACGCTGAATTTCACCTCTCTCTATAGAATTGAACCCTAGGCACATGGTGCGACTCGTTCAATTTATGAAGTACTATTACATCACAAAGCTTTGATTTCAGCAATGTCGTCTTTTTCCAAGATTATGTCTAACTTTCTTAATGATTCCCTGGAAAAAATCTTTCTAACTTATAGACTATGTCATCGAGTTTTCATTCAGTTAGGACACTATTTGAAGGGCTCAGAAGCATAGTGGGCCAAACGCCATTTACTAAAACCGTAGAAAACAAAGGTTAAAATGAAGTTATTACCATAATTCAATAGAAACATATAGCAAGTAATATAAAGTATACACATTAAAACTAAATGATATGTCAGTCTTCATTAAACTATGGTATTCACTTAAATTTAGCCCTTGCTTTCTTCGTTTTTAATAAATGGCGCTTGGCCCACTATGGCTCTGAACCATTCATTTACGCGTCTATTTTGTTTAACAATGAGTGATATGTGAAAAATATGTTACATAAAATTTAATACGCATTTTTATTCTTGTTAGCTTCCATGACATAATTTTTAAAGCTGTGATGTACAAAATTTTCAAATTACACTAAACTTTGATTGAAATAACACATAATTTATTTTTTTTTTATTCCTTACGAAAGTTTCATATCTTTGAAACTACTAATGCTGCTTGCATTATGTTTGGCACACATATTCTTTAGCTAATAGGAAATTTTCGTATGGAATATGAATTGTTGTTTACTGCATTTCAATAATATGCCTCCATATTTGTACAAAAGTAACTCTAAAATTAAGTTTAAAGATGTGATTATTGTTTCTTAAAATTTAGAAACCAGTACAAAAATTGTGCTTAAAATATTTTAAACTATACATTTTTAAGGGTAATATGTCATAGAAATTTTGAATTTATCTTTGAAAATTGCTGAAATACAGTATATTCATTTTATTGAAATGCTGGTCACTGTTTTTTTAACTTTCGGTCGGATATATAAAAAAAAAAACTAATCTCGAATTTAAGTTGTTGCAGCTATAGTATTTCTACATATACATAGAAAAAATTAAATTGTGCATGAATTAGAGAAGAAAATAAAATGCAATTATCTTCTCCCTCTAAAAAATATTTGAAGCCTGAAGTGATACGCTTACATAAATTTTCGAGAAACTCTGGTCTAAAGCAAGATGCTGTAGACTACACGGTTATGACAAGGGAAGTTATAAACTGTAGAAGTTATTATTATTAATTCATTCCTCATTCATACTTATTCATTTCTAACACTTGTATTTTGCTAATGGTAATGTTAAAATTTGCTAAATTAAGATACTTCACTATGTTAAGTGGTATACATTTGCTAAGGTAATTTACCTTTGTGACTAATTTTTATTAGTTAACACAGAGCAGTATCAACAGTTGTTCATTGTTTAATTTATCACATTGCCGTTCATTATTAATTTCTGCTGACATTGGATCATTATGAGGTGGTGAATTGAAAAAATAATTAGAAAAATTCAGGATCTGCATATTACGTAGCACATATACTCCGGGTCAGCTTACTTTATATCCTAAGGGTGAAACCTAACCATTTTCCCCCCATTACTACATATGCTAGTGGATCGTGGTGATTTTCTAGTTTGCAGGTTGAAATTTCTTTTGCCAACTTCTTTTCGAATTTCGATACTGACAAATACTACAAATGGTAGCGATTTTATAACGATTATGTTGGCAGCTGGGACAGACGTTGTCGGTACTGAAGTTCCATGGAATTAAAATTGTAATAGATTTCTGAGCCGGTTACTGGAAGCTAGTGAAATTTAAACATACTAGTAATTAATTAATACCAGTATTAATATTAGTACACAACAGTTATTTTATGTGTTGCGTTGTGATTACAATTCAAGACTATAGTCAGTGTAAATAAATATAACATAGTTACTTGGGTGTGATAATGGAAGTGGGTAATCGATAGAAATACTATTTCACATTTTAATGAATTTCTTTCCTACTTAGATTTTTATTACAATAATGTCAAAAAGAGGAAAAAGCATGGCAACGACTCCACCAAAAAAAGCGTAAAGCTTGCTGCGAGAGTGGAGATAACTTCCCCTACTGGCGTTCTGTTTTTACAGATCTAACCGAAAGAAGATAATGAAGAAGGAATTATGCTCACGGAAACAGCAATTATAACTAGAATAGCAAAATTATTAGGAGTAAGTATTCTGAAGCATACGTTTTATGGTGATATTCGGTTTTCGAAGTAGTACTGATAATTTCATGTGGCCAAATAAAATACATTTTTAGGTTAGGTCTGGTGAATCAATTGTCTAGTCAAACCAATGAATTTCATATTGCCTAACATGTTGATCCCTTTCTCGTATAGTTTGCCTACGAAAATATGTTAAAAAGTATTGAATTACGGCGGAACTCCACAAATAGACGCTCACTCTCATATACTTCACGATACAAGGTAAGTCAACGCATCCTGTCCCGCGCTGCACAGGGCTAACCAGTTGAACCAGTGCAGTAGTGTGCAGATACTCGTACACGTTGGCAGCAAGGCAGGGAACAAAAAATGTGTACTTTATGTTGAAGCAGAAGTTATAAATATTGAAGCGGTTTAAAAAAGGCGAATCAATCAGAGCCATCCCTCAAGAATTTGACATTTCGATCAGACCAGTGCATGGGATAGAACAAAATTCATCTATTTACCAGGCATTCTGTAGTGATTATAAGAGGCTTTGTTATTATCAGTTGATTGTAGGATGAAAACACAGCTTATTTTGTATATTTCTAAATTTAGTCAATAGGGATGATTTATGTTCTCTTGAAGGGTATACACCATTTTAAAATAATTTAATACACAAACACAACTATTACAACAATTGTTCAATACGTTTTTGTAGCTTTATTCTCTTCGGCTCTAATCAACAATAACAAAAATGCAGGTTGCCAGGCGACGATAGAAAAGAAAAGATGTGAAAACAAATGAATGTGGTGTATAACAATTGAATGCTCTTTCATATTTAAGTATACAAATATAGGGGTTCCATTTGAAATTTCAAAGTGGGAGTGGCTGGAGGTGGGAGGTGAAATTTAAAATGCAATTAAGCCTTGTTTAAGACTTCCCCCTTGACATCTAAATGTACGGTTTTTTTTTTTTGGTTTAAATTGAATTCAATTAATTAACTAGTTATTTAGAGTGGGAAGTTTTTAAATGAAAGCCCCGTATGTAGATATATTTAGAGAGTTTTTCCTCCAGAAGTTTGTTTTAGGTTTCAGATGTATCACGTACATATATACTAATCACGGATTTATTTTGTTATATATTTTGCATATACCACAATATATTATTTAAAGTCCACACCTGTGGAGTAACGGTCAGCGCGTCTGGCCGCGAAACCAGGTGGCCCGGGTTCGAATCCCGGTCGGGGCAAGTTACCTGGTTGAGGTTTTTTCCGGGGTTTTCCCTCAACCCAATATGAGCAAATGCTAGGTAACTTTCGGTGCTGGACCCCGGACTCATTTCACCGGCATTATCACCTACATTTCATTCAGACGCTAAATAACCCAGATGTTGATAAAGCGTCGTAAAATAACCTAATAAAATAAAATAAAAAATATTTAAAATTATATACGTTAATTATTTATGTTTCGGTCCGCACGCCATAAAAACATTGTACAGCCCTTATGTTTACCAATGTCCGCAGTGCTCCGTAGAAAGACAGCGTTCGTACCTCGTCTCGCACACGGACCATTGCTGTGTCTATTTGTGGAGTTCCACTGTATTTAAAATAACCTTCCAACATAAAGGTAAAGTACGGTAAGTAAATAAATCATTCAGTATGTAGGATCATGATTTTACTTCATATGGTGATATTTGGTAACAGTTGGCAACACTGACAACACGGCAATATTTGCTGTTTAGGAACTGTTCTTACGTGACCCACATTATAGCATCGGAAAAAAATCACAAACTGGTCTCCATGATCCAACTCAGAACTTTGAAATACGAAGTCAGCATGCTATACCGCTCCCAGCCCGTTCAGTGATGGGACTCCTACATCCCATGTGATATAGCATTATGGTAGGTTTCACTATATCCGGTTTAATAAAGTTGTTTAATAAAAGTCAGAATTTTTGTACGTGTAAAACTTATCTGGCAGTAGAGAAGCCTAAACCAACCCCGTCTCTATATCCGGACACTTTGAAACGACTCTGTAGAAGAAGTAACTTTCTGGGATCTTGGAGGAGGTAGAAAGAGAGGGAGCGAGTGCTGAAACCGAGATCATAAATGATAAGAAATCTCGCAATCTGGGAGAGTCACGTCTATTACGTAACTGAGGGGAATTCCCAACCCGGCACTGGGATTCTTTTTCTCTTCCGTTTATCGCAATGCAGACTGGCGAATTTCCAGATGTGTTGAACGAGCCGCGGAATCAATCGATTTACTCAGTGTAATACATTTAAGGGGTGCACAAAAGTACCATTGACCATGAGACAACTTTATATGTGTATATCTTTTATTAACAGCGTAGTAGACACCTTTATCATTCATATATAGCAACGCGATTACTTACAAGCAAACATTGTGATGGGGGCAGATAAAAGAGTTAATTATTTTCTTCCACCATGTTAACCCTAGGATGCATAACATGGGTCCATTGGACCCGGCGGCATATTTAATAATTATTATCTAAATAACTAATTCACATTGTGACTCTGCCCACTAGGTATGCTACTCTTGTTACTTCCTTTATACACCTGTAGCACATTTGGTATTTTATTCTTTGATTTTATATATGTTTTTTATTCGTGTTCATATATACTACACTTTTACATAACATGGGTCCAATAGACCCGTTGCTTAAATTGTTTTATTATCGTAAATATTATTGTAATCTGCCATCTAAGCAGAATCCTATGAACTACTACACATATTTTCATGAGTTGGCAAGACTTCTACAGCTGGAAAGTAAAATTTCGGACGACGATTAGGAATACACGTATATCTCCAGCAATGGATGACAATACTCCGGATGAAGATGAAGTTTCTTCTGCAGAACTGGATAATGATTGTGTGAGCATAAAGATGAAACCTGGATGCTTGTTTGACACCAGTCGACAATCAAAACACATAGAGGAGAATATATTGCTTCTAGTGGGATGATATGGAGGACAGAAACCCCTGCTCAGAGTAAATCTCCTGTCCACAACTTCGTAAGATTTGTCCTTCAAGGGCTATAGGAACTGCTACTCTGAGGTTCCTGGAATTTATTTACCCCACAGAATATTTTGGATGAAACTGTGAGATGTATCAACTTAGAAGCAAAAAGGTTTTATCTACTAAAGAAAATAAAATGGCAAGAAGTATCAATAGATGAAATGGTTGCTTTTCTTGGAATTTTGTTGCATATGAGAGCAGACAAATCTTGGGATGTTCGAATAAGAGAATTTCTTCCTGGTAAATTTTCCAATCCATTTTATAGAGCTACAATGTCTGTGAATCATTTTGAAGCTATGAGAAGATTTTTAAGGCTCTATGATAAGAGAACACGAAAGGTTAGATTACGAAAACACATAAACTTGTTCTTATTTCTTATGTGTGGCAAATATTTACGGAACAGTTAGGAAAAATAATGGTCCCACAACCAAATGTCACAATATACGAATATCTGGTTTTGTTTAGAGGCCGTTGTAGTTTTGTACAATATATGCCAAAGAAGCCAGCGAACTACGAGATCAAAATTATGTGGATGTGTGAAGCAGCAACTGGTTATACCGTTCACGGGATTGTATAGGCCTATTTACGGGGAAATTATCGGAGAACCGCCAAAGAAGAATTTGGCTCTCAATATTGTGAAGTTTCTAAATCGCTGTGTACTTGGTAGAGCCCGAAATATCACCATGGACAATTATTTTACAAATATATCTTTGGCGCAATATATGTTGGAGAAGAAAGTGACAATTGTGGGATCAATTAGGCAAAAACAAGAGAGACATTCGAAAAGAAATGAAATCCAATGCAAAATCGACCAGTGAACAAAAGTGTATTTGTATTTCACAAGGACATGACAATAGTTAGTTTTTGCCCAAAGAAAAACAAAAGCGCTATTCCGGTAAGTACTATGATAATGCTGTTCACGAACATCACCCAAAAAGAAACCTGAGATTGTAAAACTCTATAGTCGCACTAAGGGTGGTGTTGATGTAATGGATCAGAAAGTGCACAATTATACTTGTAAAATGCAAACCAAACGCTGGCCTATGGAGCTTCGGTGTAACATTTTGGACGTTACTGCTCTAAATGCATTCATTCTGCATTGTATCCAGCACCCCAGGTACCATAAAGGACTTTTACACAAGTGGAGACTATTCATCAAAGAGATGTCAATGAAAATGGTCCAAACATACATGATTAGAAGATCGTTCAATCTCCGTCTGCATAAGTCGATTTATGTGGACATGGAAAAGTTCATCACTAATCTAGGTAGTAGTGTGCACAGTAACAACAACAGTGGTGGCAACCATCAAAACAAGAGGAGGAGATGTTTCGTATGTCCTACAGCGACAGATAGAAATACCAAATCTATCTGCTACAAGTGTACAAATAATGTTTGTCAGGAGCATAGTACAGTCGTGTGCAATAATATGATATACCTATACTTGTGTGGTATTCCTTACTGTTTTTCTTCTTCTACCTCGTGGATACATTACATTTTTATCTTATATAAATAAATATATGCGTTTGTGTTGTCTTGGGGTCATGGCATAAAGCATCCTTCCTAGGACTCGCGTTACGGAATGCGCGCTGATTCGACTCCTCATGGAAAAGACATATTCTCATGAAATTTCGGCCAGTGTATGGGACCGGTGTCCAACCAGCATTGTGATGCACTTGGGGAGCTACAATAGGTAATGAAATCCGGTTACGCAAACCAGCTATAACGACTGGGGGGCTCATCGTGCTAACCACACGATATACCTCCATTCTGGTTGGATGACCGTCCACCTCTGCTTCGGCATGTGGCCGTGAGTCCAGCAGCCGGCTAGTCGGTCTTGGCACTTCGTGGGCTGTAGTGCCACGGATTATTATTATTATTATTATTATTATTATTATTATTATTATTATTATTATTATTATTATTATTATTATTATTATTATTATGTGTTTGTGTTGTAATAAGAACAACTTATTTTCACTCGCTACTTAGTTATAAAACTATATTATTTTCTTTGCCCAAAGAACTTACATTATTATCTTGTAGAAATAAATGAATATAATTATATATTTGTATATTCACATGTTACTTAGTTATAAAATTGTATATTATTTTCCACAATTAAACCCCCTAAATTCAAATTTAATTAAATAATAGATTAATATTATTCCATTTTTATGTGTAATTCTTCATTAAATAGCATATGGGTCCAATGGACCCATGTCATGTAAATGTGTAGGAAAAGTAGCTCATGCATCCTAGGGTTAATAATCTCTAAAAAAGTGCTTATACAAATTTTGGCCACTCGACCGCAATTACGAGGCCGTCCAGAATTTGATTTTCCTTGGAGCCGTTTACAGAACAAATAATTGCATGGAAAGGTTTATTGAAACAGATACAACATATTTTTCAACATATCTCCCATTGAAATTGAGACATTTGACATACCATGGGATCAATTTTTGTATCCTTGTGTCGTGGAAGACAGCCGCCTGGAATCGGAATCAGCGTTTGACAGCCGTCTGCACTTCTCTGTCGATCCCATGACATGACAAATGTCTCCGTTCCGATGGGGAATATGTTGAAAAATAGCTCAACAATTACTGTGTCTGTTTCAATAAAATTTTCCAATGAAATTGTGTTTTCTTTATATGAACGTTCCCTGGCGAACTTATTATTTTACGTCCCTCGTAATTGCAGTCGTGTGACCAAAATTTGTATAAGTATTTCTTTTGACACTATTAACATGGTGAAAGAAAAAAAAAACTTTTTTTATCTGCCCCCATCAAAATGTTTGCTTGTTAGAGTAAATTATATTTGTTGAAAACAGGATAAAGATTGGGGATTTTCTCGAAGTCCTCCTCTTTCTATGAACATTGAAAATATTTCAACAACATACTCCATTATTTAATCGTGAACGTCTTTTCATTTCATAGAACAGTAATTTTTAGTAGGTTATTTTACGACGCTTTATCAATATTTTAAGGTTATTTAGCGTCTGAATGAGCTGAAGAAGATAATGCCGGTAAATTGAGTCCTGGATCCAGCACCGAAAGTTACACGGCATTTGCTCATATTGCGTTGAGGAAAAACCCCGGGAAAACCTCAACCAGGTAACTTTCCCCGACCGGAAATCGAACTCGGGCCACCTGGTTTCGCGGACAGACACGCTAACCATTACTCCACAGATGTTGACTAGAACAATAATGGTTTCAGGGTAAAGTGTAAGATCTTTGACGATGCCGGATGGATATCATCGACCATATTATTGCTTCTTTGTAAAAATGTAACGATGGTGCATTTTTGCTAGGCAGATGCACTCACTGGGCGATACTTGGCTTCAGGTAATACTTGTTGTTCTAAACTAAATTATGAACTCCATGCTGCGAGAGACGCTATTATATGGGAACTACACATGTTGACAGTCGAAGGTCCCGATGACTTCCGAGAAGGTTTATAGTGAAAGTTAAGAATCTGATTGAGTCACTGTCCACATGAAGGAGAATTTTCGTCCATCCTGTAGATATGTAACAGGCGAGTGGTACAACGAGTATACACTTGATCACCTACCTTATTCAACATCAACTTAGAGGAATTAGTAAAAAGCTGTTTTTAGAACATTGGGATATGACAGTAGAAGTCTGCCTGGGTGGCGGAGTCGGTATAGTGTTGGCCTTCTTTGCCCGAGGTTGCGGGTTCGATTCCGGCCCAGGCCGACGGCATTTAAGTGTGCTTAAATGCGACAGGCTCATGTCAGTAGATTTACTGGCATGTAAAAGAACTCCTGCGAGACAAAATTCCGGCACACTGGCGACGCTGATATGATCTCGGCAGTACGACCGTCGTTAAAGGAAACATTATTTAATTTAGTAGAAGTAAGAAGAATAAAGTGAATAAGATTTGCTGATGATATGGCGTTGTTAGCAGAAGAGGAAATTATACTAAGGAATACGCTACTGGAGCTAAATGACAGCTGTGAGCAGTATGGAATGAAGATAAATGCAAACAAGACGAAGACCATGGTTATCGGAATAAAAATGGAGAAGATAAAATGTGAATTCAAATTGAGGCCGTAGAACAAGTGAAAAGCTACAAGTACTAGGTGTGTACTATTTAGTAATGACATGAACTACTGCCAGGAAGTTAAAAGCAGGATTTACGTGACTTTCATCTTATAGTAGGGAAAATCTCGAAAAAAAAAATGAACTTCTAATAAGCTCAAGCGGGAATCAAACCACCCACGAACATGGCAACGAATAATAGGCATCATCTGTGCTACGCCCGTGCCTTGCTTAATGTTGAAGCGACTATAAATAAATTTATGCTCGACCATGCCGATATGTAGTAATTATACATCTGGTAGCAGCCCTTTAATGGACCTCATTATAGTACACCTATTCATTAAAGTTCAGGTGTTCCACCAATCAGAAAACACCATTGTAGCAATAGGAAAGCGCAAATGTCGATTATTCTAGGATATGCAATCGAAAGACAACTAGCGCGAGATTAGATTAATAATTAGCGTTAATTGTAAATAATATTCAAATAAATTCAATTTGTCACCTCGTTTTTCAATGTCTAATTCAATTTCAAGGTTATATCAAGATTAATGTTTATCTTAATCTCTAGATTATATCAAGGTCAATGTCGACATTTGTTTCTAGGAAAAAATCAATACTTTCGCGTCTGCGCACATCTCTCAATTTACGAGGTATTGCACAAGGTCAGTTCCGCTCCTCAGTCAGATAAGAATAACATGAACACTTATGAATAATTTCAAGTTAGAAATATGGTCGAGCATAAAAAGTCGTATGAAACTTGACTATAATGGTAATTAAGACGCTCGTATGAAAATTATGGAACTCGCGCTCGTTTCATGAACATACTCGCGTC
This sequence comes from Periplaneta americana, assembly GCF_040183065.1. NCBI lineage: Eukaryota > Metazoa > Arthropoda > Insecta > Blattodea > Blattidae > Periplaneta > Periplaneta americana. The sequence continues at coordinate 154,427,485 of NC_091120.1, read as the reverse complement.
TTAATTACTACCATTATAGGCTCGTTGCATAATGTACTGTTAAAAGTGCACTAATTCTGTGTCATTGCCAAATTGCAATCTTGCTAGAGTGGACTTTAAAATTCACACGAAATGTAAAATTGCAATGTAAATACTTAAAGGATTATAAAACTTTTATATTGTAATTTAAAGTTAATTAATTTTGGTTCAACCTTGTATTCATGAGTGCGTAGCCAGCCGCGTGGCGAGGGGATCTGCACGGTCACTAGGCTCTGCTTACGATAACAGCCGCAGTGTAGGGGTCAGTCGATAGCAAATTAACTGGAAAATTGAAACGCCAAAACCGTCACCCGGATTACAATGTTCGAATAAAATGAAAATTGCTCTTCACTGAGAGCATTAATCTTCCGTCAGTGTCACTCAGCTTCTTTGGCCCCGTCATAACCCCCATTCAGGCTTATCATTTATTAAAAATTACTACAGACTGCAATAATTTAGTAATGCTTCAATATTATAGAAAGGTAATTTTTGCTTACATTTTATTTATGTAACGTATAAAGAGAAACTATTCTAATGCTATAATAATAAATTTCGGAAATACAATTTTTGGAATTTACTCACTTAGACAGTAGATACTTCGATCAGATTCTGTCGGATGCTGTTCCAATTCAATGCGAGCTAAAGCAAGAAGAAACACTATCACTTTTACTTTTTAACTTTGCTCTAGAGCAGCCGTGGCGAAAATGTAATCATGCGCCGAGCCACTGTGTAACCTGCAACGTGCATAGCACCAATGGAGGGAGGCGGACATCCGAAGGGAAAGTGACGCAACTGTCTGACTTAGGCCTATTACCGGATTTTCATTTTCCTTACGTCAAGCACTTAAATATAATTTTATACAGTATAAGGTTACAAACTAATGTTTAGTACGTGTAACGAAGAAAGAAGTGAATAAGAAAACATAGGACACATTATCACAACCTAAAATTAACTGTCTTCAGAATGTCCCCGTGACAGAGTTTCAAAATCAGGAATTATGTCACTTACTGCCAGTCGTAGTTGATCACAAAGGTATTTGTCTGTCAGTCGTGATCTAAATTTGGTTTTAACTATTTTCATTGTTGGAAATAATTTTTCACAAACGTAAGTTGTAGCGAACATGGCTTCAGCAGAGCAAACGAAAGAACGAAGCTTCGGATATTTATTTTTTTGGCAAAGATTTGAAAAGTTCAACATTTGTCAAGTCCTTACATCTAGTTTTCATTTAACATCACATTGTAAATCTGTGAGTTTGAATACGTAGAAGATCTAACCGCATTATTCGTACATCTGCTGAAAAGGTTCGGCGAACAGAGATGATGATGATGATGATGATAATAGTAATAATAATAATAATAATAATAATAATAATAATAACACTTAATCTTTTAATGTTTCATCAGTAACATGTAGTATAATACCGTTTTATGTTATACAAACATTTTCCTCGTAATACTTGTGAACAAATCATACATTTAATATTCTTATCATATTGGCAGGAAAAAAATGCGTCCTCCCATCCTACTTGAAACTTTCGTTTTTGTAGAGGTACATGGTTTCAAGAAAGACATTGCGACGATACGCCACTCGCAGGTCAGAGACAAATACAAATGGAACGCAGTTTGACTCCAGTGAGTGAGAGGGTGGAGGTTGGGGGAGGTAGAAAGCAAGAGAACTGCACAGCTATCATTGCGAGCCACAGTGTTCTCGTGAGTCACATTTTCGCCACGGCTGCTCTAGAGTATGCCATTAGGAAAGTCCAGGATAACAGAGAAGGTTTGGAATTGAACGGGTTACATCAGCTGCTTGTCTATACGGATGAAATGAATGTGTTAAGAAAAAATTCACACACGATTAGGGAAAACACGGGGAATTTTACTTCAAGCAAGTAAAGCGATAGGTTGGAACAAATCCCGAAAAGACTAAGTATATGATTATGTCTCGTGACCAGAATTTTGTACAAAATGGAAATATGAAAGTTCGAAATTTATCCTTTGAAAAGGTGGAAAATTTCAAATATCTTGGAGCACCAGTAACAAATATAAATGATACTCGGAAGGAAATTAAACGCAGAAGTGTTATTATTCGGTTGAGAAGCTTTTATCAACCAGTCTCAAAAAAGCTTAAAGTAAGAATTTATAAAACAGTTATATTACCAGTTGTCCGTTATGGTTGTGAAACTTGGACTCTCTCTTTTCAAGCACTAAAATCTCTGTTTCTTGATCACAGACTTCAGCTGTAATGTCGAGAGCTCCTAAAGGTTACGCAACCTTCTGAATAATTCATATGTGCGAATGCACTGAAGGCACGTGGTGCAAAATGCACACGAACACCCATCTCTGAACTAGGTTATAAGGTTATAGTATAGGCTAATATTATGCAACGAAACGGAAACGCAAATGCATTCCAATTTAATAGTGGACACTGCGGGACTTCCTTGTAAAGTTTGATGTCAGAATTTTTTTTGAGAATTACCTCAATAAGTGGAGATTAACTACTCAATACTGCCAATATTAAATTTGTTTATTTAATGACACATTATCTCAGGAACTACTGAACATATCGTACTGAAATTTTGACAGACTAAAAATACATTGTTTCTAAGAATACTGATGCAGATTCATCAGGAAATATCATTTGTAATTTCTTTTATTTTTAATTGAAGACCTCCCTAGAATAAGAGTAAACCAACAAAATCTATAACACTCATTTTAGGATAAAGAAAAATAATTTCAGGAGAGTATATTTATCAGCAGAACCATATGACTAATCACATTTATTCTGTTATTGAATTGGATCATTTATTTTTATAAATGAATGTTTAATATTTACATTTTACACGTAAGTCGCATATTTAATTAATTTGATGTTAATCCTTTTCAGGGGAGATCTTCAATCGTTTATTTTATTTTGTTACTTTTTATGTAAAATATTTCTTTTTTCTAGCCAGACTAATAGAGATACATCATTCAATATACGTCCATTTCATTATTGTATTGTTGCCAATCTGTGTTTAAAAAATTTCATCCAACAATCGTTTATAGTTACTGAGAAAATGGGCGCACTTACATAAAAATAAAAAATAAGCAGCATTTAAAAAATTGTAATCTTTTTATAGAACTTATATTTTTGTTGATACATCCGGGTCAGTTTGCCTAGAAACATTTTATCTTAATTCTGTAAAAACTTTAGTGTAGTTCTTGAGATAATGGGTTATTAACATTGGCGTCGATGCTGATGTGTGTGTGATTTTTTATTCAGTTATTTAACAACGCTATATCAACTATGAGATCGATGGAACTAGTAATATCGACATGAGTCAGAGAATTCTTTTTACAGTTGGAAAAATGTGCAAAAAACATCCAAGTAATCAACGCAATCTGGTCTCGAACCCACGCTCGGTCGCAGTCACGGATAATCAGACAAAAGCGATACCGTCTAAGTTACACCAGTAGCCCGTAAACGTGAGATTTCTGAACGTCTGAGTTATCGTTAAACAGTTTAATTGGATAAATTATGTGATCTTGTATATCGTGTCTTCACAGTCGTGCGACTTCAATTTAATCGACAATATTAGGTTAAAGGTCGTAGCCCACATTCAGTTGTCGGAATGTTATGACCTTTCACGTAGAAGCAGCCAAAATAGCACGAAATTCGATATAGGAGTACAATAATGTTATATTAGCCTTATAAATGAACTGACCTTAAATCTGAGTTTCATCAAATTCTACCTTCCTCAGTTTCCATGTACAACCGTACAAGTGTTAGGAATACAAGACAAAGTTAACCTTTGTCATGTGATATACGAGTAGTCAAGTGTATACTCTTGAGAAAGAGAATTACTTACTGGTCTCCGAAACTCCTGCAATCAACACAAAATTATTGTGATTCTACTGTTAGCTTCATTGATTAATGACCTAACAAGAAAACCTGTCAAAATCATCCGGTTGTGAACTTCGTCATAAAATAATCCACTATTAGGTACTCTAACGAAGCCGGATAGCTCAGCAGATAGAGCATTTGGGTTCAATCCCGGGTAATGGTGGGGTTCCTCTCCTTTCCAGAACTTTGAGAACGGCTCCAGGATACTAACAGTGTCTAGTAAAATTCAGTGCCGGTTTCTTTCCTTGAATCAAATGCAATCGTCATTCTAGTGCTGAGGTCATGGAAGAATGGAGCTCTACATCTACGTCCCCACGCGCTATCACGGTGTGAAAAGAAATTGTACAAAAAATTCATTTCTAATACAAACTTTAAGTCTCCAGAAATACCCTTAATATTTGGGATGAAGCAGCTTAATGCAGTCTTTATGCTAGACGATTGCAACGCACGAGATTTTAATGAATTAATGAATGAATGTTAGAATGAACGAACCAAAGAACGAGTGAATTTATTGCATTACGAATGGACATAGACCTGGTGATATACAATACAAAAGGAAACAAACACAATTTACACAAAGACAAATACAAAACACAACACAAAGGACACAAGAAAATACAAATTCATAACGAAACAAAAAATAACAAGCTAATACAGAACAATTCAAATAAGAAAATTATGAAACAATAACACAAATACAAAACAAGAACACTAGTACAAAATTATAACATAAACACCACTTACAACACAAATACAAAAACATTACACAAATAAATATTTTAGAACACACTAAATCAATCTTAGCACTACATTGAAAGTATTAAATTGTTATAAGGCATTTGAAACACTTACAGAAATCACAACCACTTTCAATATTTACGAAACAAACATTTTGAACACTTGCACTACGATTATTTATTTCAAAAACCTTTCGCAGCACTACATACTTCGATAAACACAAACCAAGCAGCAATACAGAAAACACAAAAAGGCAGGGAAATGGTAAACAAAATATTGAACACTAACACAATAATTAACTAGTTATTTCCCATATTTATATAACATTTATTAATAATAATAGATAAATAATTACTGGTATTCTTAAATTCCAGTAACTTGAATTATATTTGTATATTTTAATTCTGAGAGAAAAGCCCTCAAAAGCCGATGTAGGTAGCTAGTTCTAGTCAGTAATAGTCATATTTAAAAACGAAAACTTTGCTGTATCGATCTTCTGTTTATTTCTTTTCATTTTGTAATTATTATCTGCCTTTGAGTGATACGCAGGTTACTCAATTCGATTCTCTAAGTCTCTGCACTCTCTATATCCTGTAGGGCTCTTAAAAAATGTACAGAGCCTTCATGTTTTCTGTCTAGCCACTAGAGTGCCCCAACCCAATTCATGGATTTTTTTTCACACCCATGGCTCTTGAAATTTTTATATGAATTTTGGCGCCCTTTGTCATACTCTTTGGAGTCAATCTATTTGTTTTGCTCTATATAATTCCCAGCATAGCGCACCGTATTCTATTACCAGACGTACCAGAGATCCATATAAAAGGTTCTTGGATCTAGCGCTTCCCTTCTTCAAACTACACATTATAAAGTGTTATGCTTTCCATGTCACATAGTTGATTTGAATCTCCCGCCCATAGCTATCGTTAAGATAAACTCCTAAATATTTGAAATTTCTCTCTTGAGGGACCATTTCACCACCAATATTATAGTTAAGACCAATCATTTCACCCGTTTTACTAAAGGTCATCGATCTACTTTTATCTTTATTAATTTTCATTTTGTTTTGTAAGTTACCCCACTTACTCACCTCAACGAGATCCTCTGAAAACATTACTATGTCTGAAGGATTCCTACGAAAATAGACAAACTTGAGGCAATACGGCCAGTAAAATCGTTTATATCAGTTAAGAATATTAAAGGCCCTGTCACTAACCCCTGGGGTACTCCCGATGTTACAGTAATCCTTTTCGACAGTGCACTACGAACTTTAACTCTCTGAAAACGTCCATATAAAAATTCACGAATCCAGAGGATTACACTTCTATCTAATGCAGTTGAAAATAATTTTGGCAATAACATTTTTATACGGCATTATGTCGAAAGATTTACTATGTAACAACCCTCCAACTTTAAAAATCTCCTCAATTAAATCTTGAAACAACGGTGCAATCTGATTTTTCATGGAAATTCCATTCTAAATCCATGTTGACCAATGAAAATTCATCCACTCTGTTCCAGTTCATAATTTATTGTACTATTGGATGTTCTTGTACCTTACAAACAAATGTAGTTAAATTCACTGGCCGTTAGTTTTCTCATATCTTTTATTCCCCACTTCATGAATTGGAGGTGTAATTGCTGATTTTCGATAGTTTGGAAGTCATTCATTCATTCCTTCATGCCCAAGGACAATTCTCTCACAGCAAATCCCGCATTCTCTAATCTTACTTTTCCGCCTTCATCTTGGTCACCGCATACGATCCACATATCTTAATGTTGTCTATCGTATATTATCTTCTGTTGCCCAGAACTTTTCTCCCGTTCACCATTAATTCCAGTGCATCTTTCAGTAGACAATTTCTGTTCACAGCCAGTAACCAGATAATCTATTTTTTTCTCCTTGATTAGTTTTAACAATATTCTTTTTTCATCCAACTTTTGGAAGTACCGAGTTGTTTATAGAAATATGAAATAAACGCAAAAGTACGAAATCATGTGTTCACCCTCTAACTTCAAGACTTGTGTCGAAATATTGTCTGAGCGGATCTACGAGACCTTTGACCTTTCCTCATTACTTAGACGTGTATACTAAATATAAACATTCTCCTTGATCTCATGTTTGATGACTTTTCCACTGACAAAGAGAGAGAGAGAAGCTGTCTTGAATAGTTATCAACAACAGAAGTTCTACAACATTACAGCGAGTATACTCCCCCGCTTCCTGAGGGCAGCATTTTGAATTCATTATCAGCTTCCTACGTAGAGGTCTCCCGCATGATCTAGGTTTTCATGTTTGTCTCCAGAGAGAGTCCTCCTTAAAACTTCCAGTCATCTCTTATTAGTGGTACCATTTCTTCCTTCTTAATGACCTCCGTTTAAAATGTTTAGTAATTGTAGCCTATCGAGAATTCTGCAGCTACACGCATTTTTGGTTCCCTTTTTATCATATTTAGTGTCTTCGGCTCATGTAATTTTACAAGTGGTTGGCCAGAATGTATCTTTTAGAGTATATAATTGAGGGGTTCGCTGGAAGAAGGGTGTAATTCAAATTATGACGTTTATCCGTAAAATGGCTCTATGCGTTCTTTGGCGGCGTTCCTACCAACCACCACAATATTATGCCTCTACCCCCAATAGATTGCAACAGAGAGGTATTATTGAATTGATTCCGTCTTCCATCTCACTACTGTGGTTCAAGAACCGGCGAAGGTAACTACAAGGCTGTTCGCGTTGTCTAACAAATGTTCTGATCTATCTTATCTTTCGCCTAATGGAAGCGAATATAACTTTTATGCTCGACCATGCCGAAAAGTAGTAATTATACACCTGGTAGCAGTCCTTTAATGCATGTCATTAAAGTACACCTATTCATTAAAGTTCAGGTTTTCGATTATTCTCGGATATGCAATCGAAAGACGAGGGAAACATCACGGAGGCTGGAAATCCAATACTGTCGCAGAAGGTTATGTTCTGTTACTATAATAATTAGCGTTAATTGTAAATAATATTAAAATAAATTCAATTTGTCATCTCGTTTTTCAATTCTAAATCAATTTACAGGTTATACATTGTCTGCATTACATCAAGGTCAATGACATTATTGTTCCTCGGAAAAAATCAATACTTTTGCGTCTGCGCACATCTCACAATTTACGAGCTATGAACACGGTCACTTCCGATCTTCTGTCAGATACAAATAAAGTGAATACTTCTTAATAATTTCAAGTTAGAAATATGGTCGAGCATAAAAAGTCGTATGAAACTTGCCTACAGTGATAATTAAGACGATCGTATGAAAATTATGAAACTCGCTTACGCTCGTTTCATAAACAAACATACTTGCGTCTTAATTACTGTCATTATAGGCTCGTTGCATAATGTACTATTCTGATGTTGAAAGTATCAGTGAAAATGAATTACATACCGGAAGGTAGAAAACGGAAAAGGTTTAACTAACTACGAAAGAATAATCGAGCAAGCGACGACGAAATTACGGCAAAGCTTACACAAGTAGGTCAGGAAAAATGGTGAAAGAAATACAATATTACTTGCCTATTTATTTTTGTCAATGAATATAAGGTACTAATAATATTAGACTATGCAGTGCTATAATATGTTAGATCCAGGCTAGCAGTCAGTCATTTAAGAATAACTATACTTCTGACAGGTTAACAGCAAAACATTTAAGCCAGTTGCTGCCAGAATAAATATGAGATGTCTACAGAGGAACAAGCCATTTTCCATTGAGAATTTTGGGAAACTGGAATGAAAAACCAACGGGATACATTTCTTATGGGATATTTGGAGAGGAGGACCATAAGAAACGTCAAAGAACTGTAAAACCACAGCACCGAGAATGTTCAATTTATGCTAATATGTAATTTTATACCATTGTAACTTGCAGTTATTATTAATTATGGGCTATTATTATTTGTGATGTAATTATTAAGAGTCGAGTCAATTTAATTACTTTCGTTATATATTTGATTAGACCCAGTCCATAATTTTAATTTTATTAAAAATAGCTCATTATTATATTAGTCTTTTTTGCATAAAGGGACACGTACAGTACAAGAATGGATGCGAAAATCATTGTACATGTGAAAATTTTTAAGTTTCATATGTACAGGAAGTTGCAGACATAATTTGTTGTAATGTTTACATCCTTAAAGTGGGTTAACTTTTAGTTGCATAGGATTTTTCTTTAACCAGTATTACATACCATGTAAAGAGATATTATCAAGTGCGTATACAGAGTGATCGTAAGTAATGTAATTAATTGCAAAGGATTATTATTTGACTTATTTCAGACTAAAAAAATTAATATAATTTTGCTCATTTTTGCTTCCTTTTCGAGATAAAAATAGTTTTATATGAAACATAGCATGTTTTGGGAAAGCCATTGATTGAATTCAAATTATACTCAGTCAATTTAAGAGAGCAGTGTATTATAATAATAAATTATCTTTTATGATACAACGAGTGCTGATATTTTTCCTGTACTTTAATTCAGCATAACGAGTGTTTGCTGTCAAGATAATTATTTCGAGACCGAAGGTGGAGAAATAATTATCTAATGACAGCAAGTATGAGTTTAAAAAGCGAAATTAAATTACTTGAGAATAACTATTATTACGAATTACGCCTCCCTTTGTAAATACAACGTTGCAGTCCGGTTCCATCGTTCAGTGGCTTGAAAGTGGTGGTTTTTAAATTGAATTTACACGAACACCTTCCATGTTATTGAAATACACCAGAGGGATAAATGATTCTTTATTAAATTTCCTATCAATATGGACATAAATCACCATGCTACTCGCATTAGTTACCGAATAAGACGGTGTTAAACATTTGAAAAAAAAATTAGGAAACTATAAACTTTCCACCAATATGATATTACACTTTTTTGTTATATGTATATCACATGAGTTATTTGCTCTGAAAATCTACACTGCAGGGTTATTTCACTTCCACTGTTTATATGCTAATTGAGGACCGTCGTGCAAAACTTACTACTCTCTCTCTCTCTCTCTCTCTCTCAAGACTCCGGCCATTTACTTTTTCTGGAACTGTACATTAGGAATAAGTGTTTCGGAAAGGTTTCTTTGTAAAACGACTTTTGGAAATAGTACATTAAGGGGTTAGGTACTAGAAATATTCAATATTTTTACTCCATTACCTATCTTGTACAATAATGAAAATTGGTATGTTTAAAACACTGTCCTTCTCCTGTATGAAATATATATATTTACGATTAAAAAAATTTACATTTTTTTTTTTCTAAATTCAGTTCACTGTGCAGTGATGAAGCGTTTCTCACATACTGTGATGAAATTTTTGCGTGTCATATCTACAATATGATGCAAGATCACTCCTTTCTCTTTGATAGATTGTCTAATGAAAAATAAATTCATTTTAAAAATGGTCAAATATCAGTATTTTCTTCTAACACAAAATAAAAAATAGAATTATTAAGGAAGGTAGTTGAAAGAGCATGATATTGTAAATATGAGTTTCAGCAATAAAATGAAAGAGAGAGAATATTAAAAAGTTAACAATTTTAAGAGTTATGAGGGAAACGCTCCATCACTGCTCAGTGAACTGCCACCATTTTTAATTTTGAAAAAAAAAAGTAATGGAGGAAAAAAATGTAGAATATTTCCAAAATTTTTACTGCTGTAAGCTATACCTAATTCCTTAAATAAAAACGGACCGTCATAATAGTGGTTTCGGAAAAATGGATTCGAAAAAATAGTCCGGAACATTTACTTTCTCTCTGCTGTGCTTAGGCTTCCTTAATTCAGCCGTTCGAGTTTGTAATCTTAATCATTCAAGGAGCAGACTTCTGTTGCCGGTGAGCTTAAAAGAATTAGGCTACAGAATTCGGGCACAATGTCTCAGACCTCGACGAATGTTCAGCACACAGTAGTACCAGCCATTGATCTAATTCAGTATTATGATTCTGTATATCTTGTATTTAACGCAATAGTGTTCCGTGCTTTATCTTCATGCTCTGATTATTGATGGCATTGAGAAGAAGAGCGATTGATTAAATGAGGTAGTTGTTTAATACAATATTCCCTATTCTCTCCTACGCAGAATTCGTAAAATCTGAGTCGAACGTTGGGTTTATAATCAAATTTCAACAGATACTGGAAGACCACAGAGATAAAGTTGCAAGATGGGGTGTCGTTAATTAATATTGAAGTCTTAACGCTTTTAATTAAAGGGAAGTGTAATTTTGAGAAACCTTAATGAGGGTTCCATGTTCTGGAGCCCATCTTCCTTATTAATTGGGGATTTTACGCATCGTCAATTTTAATTAGAGTGATTGAAATCAGGAAAGTTGTTCTTTAATAGAATGCTGGTGCCTTATCTACGAAATTTTACTAAAATATAGTTATTGTACTCAAAGAGCTACCCATAGCGCGTAAGTAGCAACATTCTATGATAGAAGATATACAGGGTGTTTCATAAGTACATGTAAATACTTTGTGGCTTTAATGTAGAGGTAAATGTAAGGAGGCACATTATTCTTTCCCAGGGCGTACGGAGATAAGGTTAGTTGTTCATAGACTATATTGGCGTGACGTCATGTTGGCGCGTGGCACAGTACTAAGAGGGAACACTTGCATCTTGTTTAAGCTGCAGTTGACATTCTATTAATGGTTCAAGACGATCTCGGAGACTGAATAATTTCGAGGGAAAAATTGTTCCGGGCCGGATATCGAACCCGGGACCTTTGGTTAAATGTACCAGAGTTCCCGGTAGCTCAGTTGGTAGAGCGTTGATACATTTAACCAAAGATCCTGGGTTCGATACCCGGCACTGGAACAATTTTTCCCTCGAAATTATTTAAATCAACTTTACAGGGAGTTATATACCTGAAAGCTTGATTTGCGATCTCGGAGACTGTTGAAAATGCATTGTAGTCATAAAGATTAGGGGAAATTCGGGTAGTATCGGACATCGGGTAATATCGGACAGTGAGTTTCTTTCATCTACCACACGATGATAGTACCTGATTGGCATGGTTACGTTTCTGTGATGTCGCATAGAGAAACGTAACCATGTCATTCAGGTACTATCATATGGTGGTAGATGAAAGAAACGCACTGTCCGATATTACCCGATGTCCGATACTACCCGACTCTCCCCTAGTATTACAATGACCTTTCCTACAATTTAAATTTGTTATTCATTTATTTATTTGATTTTTTTACTGGTTGCCAGAGTTAAGGCCATAAGTTATTTTCTTCCACTGAACTAGTATAAAATACATAGCAAATATAAATAACATCAATAGAGAAAAATAATGCAGTGATAATAATAACAATAATAATAATAATAGTAGTGAGACCTAATTTTGATGTATTTAGTTACATGTAGTCTAATTATAGGAGTTAAAAAAATTACAATTTAGTCTTAAGTAAGATAATTTAGATCGAAGGAATGATCAACATGATGAAGAAAAATGATATATGAAAATAAAAATCATGTTCTAGCAATGCTGTTTGAAGAAAGATCATATTCTAAAGACAAAAGCAGTCTTTCTTACAATCGGCTTTTGAAAGTAGTAAATGTCTGACAGCCCTTTACATTATGCACACTAAAATATCCTATTTTCACTATTATACTATCATAAAGAGTGAAGACTTACACTGATCGAACATTATTAATTTTTATGCTCGACCATACCGAAATGTAGTAATTATACATCTGATAGCAACCCTTTAATGGACCTCATTAAAGTACACCTATTCATTAAAGTTCAGGTGTTCCACCAATCAGAAAACATCATTGTAGCAATATGAAAGCGCAAGTATCGATTATTCTCGGAAATGCAATCAAAAGACAACTAGCGAAACGTCACGGAGACTGCAAATCCAATACTGTCGCAGAAGGTTATGTTCTGTTACTATAATAATTAGCGTTAATTGTAAATAATAAGTTATTCAAAAAAATTCAATTTGTCATCTCGTTTCTCAATGTCTAAATCAATTTCAAGATTATATCATGATTAATTTTTATTTTACTCTCTAGATTATATCAAGGTCAATGACATTTCTTTCTCGGAAAAAATCAATAATTTCGCGTGTGCGCACATCTCACAATTTACGAGATATTGCACAAGGTCAGTTCCGCTCCCCAGTCAGATAAGAATAACATGAATACTTATGAATAATTTCCAGTTAGAAGTATGTTCGAGCATAAAAAGTCGTATGAAACTTGCCTATAACGGTAATTAAGACGCTCGTAAGAAAATTATGAAACTCGCTTGCGCTCGTTTCATAAACATACTTACTTAATTACTACCATTATAGGCTCGTTACATAATGTACTAATACTATTTTACACAATTTGCAAACTAAATAGGTTATAGTATTACGAAACGAAATACATTGCATTACAACACACAACACTGTAGGCCTATATAAGCTTCATATTGTAAATAATATTTGATCAATGTAGAACTACATTTTTTATTATAGTATAATAAAATGTAAAAAATAGCTTATTATTGTGCACATAGTGTATATAATTTAAATTCTAAATGTTAGTGTAATTGTTAAAGTGGTTCATGTTTTGTTCTGCACCATTTTATGAAACGAGAGTCGCGTGAGCCGTCAGTCAAGTATTTCGCTAACTAGATGCACGCGCTTCGTCATCTTAAACTCCAATAATACTTAATCTTGTAGCCTCCTAGGACAAAGTACGGTCCCTAAATTATGTGACTAAAATTGTCAGTAGGCCTACAATTATTTCTGAAAATTCTTAATTTCCCATTATTATGATGTACCTAAGTACGTATGATATTTCCATGCGTCCACACTTGTGGGGAAACGGTTAGCGCGTCTGGCCGCGAAATCAGATGGCCCAGGTTCGATTCCCGGTCGGGGAAAGTTACCTGGTTGAGGTTTTTTCCGGGGTTTTCCCTCAACCCTATATGATAAAATGCTGGATAACTTTCGGTGTTGGACCCCGTACTCATTTCACCGGCATTATCACCTTCATCTCATTCAGACGCTAAATAACCTGATATAAAGCGTCGTAAAATAACCTACTGAAATAAAATATTTCCATGCATTACCATATGATGAAGGTTTGGTTGAGGGGAGAAAAATTCTCTCCGGCACCGGGACATAGCAGAGTGTTTGTTATTCCTACACCTCACTCAATTTTTTTTGTTATGCTATTTTTTATTTTATTGAAGGAGGAAGGTTCGATCCGGTGCTGTGGATTGAATTCGGCGTAGCTCAGTGGTCAGAGCGCTTGGTACGTAGAACCAAGGACCCGGGTTCGATCCCCGGCGGCGGAGTGAATTTTTCTCCTCAAATATTAATTGCCAACATTACAGAGATTATTCTGTAGGACAAATTAATAAATCCGTAATATTTAGTCACCTAGTCCGCTTCAAAAAATCTGAAAGTTAGAATTTTTAAAACAGTTATAGTACCCGTTGTTCTGTATGGTTGTGCAACTTGGACTCTCACTTTGAGATAGGAACAGAGATTAAGAGTGTTTGAGAATAAGGTTCTTAGGAAAATATTTGGGGCTAAGAGGGATGAAGTTACAGGAGAATGGAGAAAGTTACACAACGCAGAACTGCACGCATTGTTTTCTTCACCTGACATAATTAGGAACATTAAGTCCAGACGTTTGAGATGGGCAGGGCATGTAGCACGTATGGGTGAATCCAGAAATGCGTATAAAGTGTTAGTTGGGAGACCGGAGGGAAAAAGACCTTTGGGGAGGCCGAGACGTAGATGGAAGGATAATATTAAAATGAATTTGAGGGAAGTGGGATATGATGATAGAGACTGGATTAATCTTGCACAGGACAGGGACCGATGGCGGGCTTATGTGAGGGCGGCAATGAACCTGCGCGTTCCTTAAAAGCCATTTGCTTTGTAAGTGTATGTTTGTACATAGAAAGTGCATGTCTTTTAATTTATCATCAATTACGTACTTAAGCTGTGGATCGTTCCCATATAACGCCATGTCTGTTCGTTTGTACTTTTTTTTTAATTCCCTCCCTTTTTTTCTATATCCGGCCAGAGGCCATTTTCCGAAATATTTCTGTTTTTTTTTCGTGTTTCAGTTTTTCTGATTTCTGTTTTACTAAACTAACACAAACACAACACCCATGCCCGAGGCGGGACTCGAACCCACAACCCTTCGGACCAAGCCGTTGAGTCATTGCGTGCCTCTACGGCTTGCGCCACCCGGGTCGGCATACTGAACGTCGGAACTTATGCGTCGGACGAGGAAGCCTCGCGCTAGTGCAATGAGTTCACGACGTCTGCTTTACTCTTCATTTCTCTCCGGAGAAAGTAAAGTTAAGCATATCATCGCCCTTCCATATCTAATGCCCTCGTCCGTGTATGAAATGGTATACCTAGAATCCAAGGTTCAGCACATGGTAACCGCAATGCTACCGAGGAAGACTCTAGAGCATGGGTTTCCAAATACCTATAGAACTAGGAGATATTGCACATTAAATATTCTCTGCTAAGGTCAATAACTTTCTGTATAAAATAGGAAAAACGACCTTAAAGATTTTGCTCTGCGGATTGCTTACACCAGGGGTTACATCGTACGAGTTGCAATTGAACATCTATACTCTTACTTACTTACTTACTTACTTACTTACTTACTTACTTACTTACTTACTTACTTACTGGCTTTTAAGGAACCCGGAGGTTCATTGCCGCCCTCATTAAGCCCGCCATTGGTCCCTATCCTGAGCAAGATTAATCCAGTCTCTATCATCATATCCCATCTCCCTCAAATCCATTTTAATATTATCTTCCCATTTACGTCTCGGCCTCCCCAAAGGTCTTTTCCCCTCTGGCCTCGCAACTAATACTCTATATACATTTCTGGATTCGCCCATACGTGCTACATGCCCTGCCCATCTCAAACGTCTGGATTTAATATTCCTAATTATGTCAGGTGAAGGATACAATGCGTGTATGTGTGTTGTGTAACTTTCTCCATTGTCCTGTAACTTCATCCCTCTTAGCCCCAAATATTTTCCTAAGAACCTTATTCTCAAAAACCCTCCAACTCTGTTCCTCTCTCAAAGTGAGAGTCCAAGTTTCACAGCCATACAGAACAACCGGTAATATAACTGTTTTATAAATTCTAACTTTCAGATTTTTTGACAGCAGACTAGATGACAAAAGCTTCTCAACTGAATAATAACAGACATTTCCCATACATCTGTGCTCTAGAGTTATAAAAATAGCGCTTGGTTTAGTATCCTACATCATGATTCGTAATTACTGCCACAACCATAATCACAAAATTAATCATAAATACTGTTAGACCCCTAATGACAACTCAAAATGTGTACTTAAGTTAGCTCTTGAATAAAATATTTTCCACTGTTTATTTTCTAGCCGATTACTGTGTACGTATCGACTAAGTCGCGGAGTCTTAATATTACGTGGAAGCCACGTGTGGTATCAGATCCCATTATGGCTAGATGTTTGTTCATTATGAGTGTAATATCAGATGTTACGTTACACGGAAAACAAGCGTTGTGTTGACCTATATTACAGCGGTGAGTCTAAGGAATCCTTAGGTATGTTATATCGAAGCTCGTTATGAATGTAGAAACCCGTTATAGATAAACTTGACGTTTCATGTGACAGTTATTAAACGATTATTTTGTAATATACAGTGTCTTTCGTTAGTAAGTGGTCAATCGAAAATTTTAGCGACAGGGATTGTTCTGAGACGTGTTATATATCTTTGCCAATAAAATATTTTCCAATTCCGTACATCCAGTCTAGTCACAAATGTGCCCTCTACAAAGCGCAGGATTTTTTATGCATAGTATGCATTATTTTGCTGTTGGTGTATATGATAAATTGGCATCTTGCTTATTGACATATTGTTGGCGTGGAATAGACGGACAAAATGACGCGCAGACGTGTTAATTCTGCTGTACAGGACAGAAATGCCTTGACCTCCGAGATCACCAGACTTAACTTAAACATTTTATGGGGATTTGTTAAGGATCGTATGTATACAATCAAAACCACGAACTATACCGCAACTGATGGAACGGATATTTCACACGATACAAATTGTCACTCCTAACATGCTTTTGAGAATGCACGAAATGATCCTTCGTTTGTGTATCCTTCAGAGTGGTAGGCATGATGAAAACTGAGAACCATAAATAGGCTAGTGTACTCGGTATGTTTAATATAATCTCTACATAATGTGAGTTTTATTAGTTACAACAATGTAATTTATTCGTCACAACAATAATTCCTTTCTACAATTCACCTTAAACGCTCTCGTCAACAATTGGATCTTCACTCACACAGTATTCGTTATAGCACTCCACCGACGACAATGACAATTTACTTGGACTAGTACGAACAACAATTAACTGTTAATCTTAACTAATATTTACAAAGCACTATTTACAAATCAGAACTATCAGTTCTCAGTTCACAGTTCTTCTATCTCAGTCACTCGAGTTCACAGTATCTCGAACCACAGTCCTTCAGAGACAGTTCACTGTACTCGAACTCGGGTCCCTCCAACTGCGGTCCACTGCACTCGAACTCAGGTCCCTCCAACTGCGGTCCACTGCACTCGAACTCAGGCCTTCGGATGCTGACGCAGATGCGGACGCACACTCGAGT
Source organism: Periplaneta americana (assembly GCF_040183065.1). Taxonomy (NCBI): domain Eukaryota; kingdom Metazoa; phylum Arthropoda; class Insecta; order Blattodea; family Blattidae; genus Periplaneta; species Periplaneta americana. The sequence goes on along the minus strand of NC_091120.1, from coordinate 154,410,179 downwards.
CGAACTCCGGCTGGCATGCTTGCTCTGGCTTTCTCACTGACTGAATAACTGAAAACTCTGAAACTGAAACTGCTGTCGTTCCTTCGCGACCGTAATTTATAACTACAGCGACGTAGCCTGGAAAGTTCGACCCGTCTCTAGAGATGGCATTCCAGAGAAATCCAGGGCCCTCTCCTCTCTACCAGCACCAGATGCGCGCGCAAACTCGTCGCGTGACGTAATACACCCTCTCTCTTCTCTCCACCGCGCGACGTCACTCAATGTTCCGTGGAGCCTGTGCGACCTGCTTTCATGCGGGACGCTGGTCGTGAGTTCGATTCTCACGTCGCTGTCACAATAATATGTTTCTGTTTTAAGTTTCCATGAAAATGACGCTAAATTTTGAATTCAATAATCGTAACGATTGTTTCATTTGTCACTACATGGAAAAGTGGTGGTTTTTCGCAGACACATTCGTGACCGAATCGACTGTATGAAACCAAGGGAAGATTTATATTGGCACAGATGTATAACACTTCCAAAAACAATTTAAATTTGTTAATTTTTGGAGCAATTAGTTATTTATGAAAGATTCTATTATATCTTATTTCATTCTAAGTTAAGTCTTAATAGCAGGGAAAGTTAAATTTAACCATGTGTTTTAATTTTCGAAACGAATTCGAAAATCTTTATATACATACATACTGTAGAGTCTCAGCGAGCGTTGACGTAATGTGCAATGACCGACAAGGCCTAAGTCCTCCACGCCACTTTTGCTGTTTGCCTCCGAGAACGCTCGGCGAAATTCCGTCTGGATACATTAGAAGAGTCCACACCTGTGGAGTAACGGTTAGCGCGTCTGGCCGCGAAACCAGGTGGTCCGGGTTCGATTCCCGGTAGGGACAAGTTACTTGGTTGAGAGTTTTTCCGGGGTTTTCCCTCAACCCAACATGAGCAAATGCTGGGTAACTTTCGGTGCTGGACCCTGGACTCTCATTTCACCGGCATTATCACCTTCATCTCATTTCACCGGCCTTATCACCTTCATCTCATTCAGACGCTAAATAACCTAAGATGTTGATAAAGCGTCGTAAAATAACTTACTAAAATAAAAAAAATACATTAGAAGTATGAGTTGTGGCGTTATTCTGCTGAAATACGTCGAGAAACGTTCCGCAAGTTTTCATTTATTATTACATAACATATTTCACTTTGGTAATTCTTTTGTAAACTAGAAATTAGAAAACGTTAATAAGATGAAAACTGATCCCAAAACGATTCTCGTTTCTGATAAAACTTGATTTCATCTGCATGGCAACGTTGCGTGACGTAATAACAGATATTTGTCAGCAGATAAGCCAAAAACCGCGAATGAATTTCCACTGCACAATGAAAAAAATAATTGAGGGGTGTTTAGCAAAAAGTCAGTTGTCCGAAATCATATTTTTGTGGGAATCTTGAAAAAACTTCACAGGATGAATTATTGGCATTTGACGTTGGTAATTTGTATGAACACACTTCTTACTTATTGGATTATCTGCATAACGCATAATATTTGGATAGTTGGAGCAAAAAAAATCCTTTGGACAAATGACATTTTTACTTGAAAAGTTTCACATTCACAATGCAGAATAGGAAATGCAACAAAACACACTAGCGCCTGCAGCTGCTACTCTGGCGCGATGGTACTGCCAACACTGTGTATATCAACCTGGAACAACTGACATCCTTACAAGATATATTGTGGACTACTGACGTTTTAACAGAAACATAATTTTTTAGAAGCCATTCGACACTGTACTATTAACGTTTTCAAAGAACTGAATACATGTGTTCGTGCATATTCCAGAGGAGCGCCGCTCTAACTAAAATGACTACATTTTGGACAACTGAAGTTTTTGCTAAACACCCCTCAATTGTGTGTGTCGTCAGTGCCCGTAGAAATATATGAACATTTTTATAATAATCAACAGTGCAAAATATATGTCACTTTAGAACAGTTGTTTGAGGAATGAACATATTAAGTCGAACGTTTCATGTCGCATTTTCAGCAATAAAATGCCACAGCTCACACTCTAATGAGATCGTGATGAAATTGCTCTGAGTATTCACAGAGACAAACACCAGCAGTAACGTCAACATTCGAAGAGACTCACCGTATATTCACATAAACAGATGTTAAAAGCTCGTTTACAACGTTTCAGGGATGAGAGAGAAGATAGGTCTATATCCTTGTGTGACAAAAATCCCTCAGATTTGTTATTTCGAAGCTACGAGTTCATAAGTGTTGTTAAGAGTTGTGATTCAACTTGCCTTCCGCTTAACTGAATACACAAATTATTTATGTTTATTAATAAATTGTCTGATGCGCTAAAAATGTCAGGAGTTTTCTGAGCAATCTCTGCAGCTTCAACAACGCAGGAAACCAGATCTTCTGCGTATCTATCGGGGTCTCGTATACTAGAGGTTCATTCACCCCATGACAAGAAATCCATAGGAGTGAAGTCAGGCGATCGAGGTGACCATGATAGTAGTCCATCCCTGCAAATGCAAAGATTGTGGAAAATAACATTTACGTATATCAAGGTATACAGTGGCAACGTCATGCTGAAACCATAGTCGTTATTGATTTTCCGCGGGACAATCTGTCGGAAAAATGGCACGTCAGATTTTTGTCACATAAAATGGTATTTGTTTTCACTTGCTTTGTAATCCTTGAAACGTTGTAAAGAACATTTTAACATATAGTATAATTTTGTTGGAATATTAAAATTTCTTTCGAAAACTTTGGGACGTGGATTGCAAATATGTTACATTTTTAAGGTTATTTGAGCTCTTCATAGTTCTTTTCGTGGTATACTGTAGTGTGCGTTTCATTAAAAATTAAGATGAAGTGTGTAGAATATCGCATTATAATTCAAACTACAACTTTTTGGTACGTACTTTGTAAATACGTGTTTTAAAATTTAGTAATATTATTTAAATGTTTGATTTCGAAGCTGTTATACACATGGTGATTTACGAGGAAAGGTAAAAAATTTAGTATACGATATCTTAGGCTATTTTGAGTGGAAACGTTCATATGGACATAGGACCGTTTTCGAACGATGACGGAGCTAGATGCATTTTTTTTTATAAAACGTGTCGCCACAATGTGAATCAAACGTTACTATATGCTGCTAACGTGAGATGTGAGACAAGGCCACGGATCGCAATGAATGACATAACATTGGAATCTGCATTGTGAGCAATGTGGATAAGATAAATTCATTCACCTCACAAACCGATTGTGTTTTTCAAGATGCCTTATAAATTTTCGACTGCAGAATACGCTGATATTGTGTATGCTTATGGTTTGTGCGATGGAAGTTCCTTGCGTGCCGTCGCTGAATATGAACGACGCTTTCCGAACAGAAGAGTGCCGTATCGAAGAGTATTTACTGTCTATGGGGTTGGATGAAAGACTTGGTACCTATACCAAAGGAAGTTGAAAACGAGAGAGGAGCTAATCGACCGTATTTTGGATGCTGCATGCCGCATAAAGAACAGCCACTTGCAACTCTCCCGAGCGATGAGCGCGATTCACGCCCGTGCGCAACAGTGCAATGAAGCAGAAGGAGGTACCTTTGAAAATGTGCGAAAACTTCGACCCCGACTTCTAGAATATTAGGTATGTATGCGTACGTGAATATAAACTTTAAATTTGTCCTTTATCTGTCTCTAAATGCGCTTTAGTACAATGGAATCCCAGAAGTTTTTGTGAAATCAAAGAGCCATATCTCCGTAACCGTTCGAAAACGGACCTATATTCATATGAACTTTCTGACTCCGAATGACTTGAGAATTCACATCCCAAATTTTTAACCTTTCTTCGTGTATCACCCTTTCACCACTTTCTCAGTAGCCGAATCCACTTTCGTATATTTTTGAGATCCTGATAATAGTACATGTTTAGACTCTAGTTAAGATTAGGTATCATTTTATGAACGAGCGAAGAAACATGACTCGCACAATATTCAAATCATATTTGTACTTTACTCGAAGCTTTAAAATTTTATGATGTAAGAAAATAAGTTGTATGAATCTAATATTGGATAAGAACTGCATAGAAAAAAGTAGTTCCTAAAAGATCTGCCATTGGCAGAAAACTACTTTCTGAATAACAAGAAAGAAGGCTCGACTTTTCGTTCTAAGTCTGTGAGTTGGTAGCCTTGCAAAGTTTGTGAGAGAAAAAAAGGGGGGAACTTGGACGCTTGGGGCGGGTGGTGGCGGAGTGGCAGAAGCAAGAAGAGCGACGCCTTCAAATGGAGATGTGTATTGACCCTTGGGACCTGCTGCTCCGTGTCAACATGCAACCTGCAACGCTCGCCCGTCCGGCTGGCTGCCGCGCGTGCCTCGTCGATTTGAGCATGAGATGGAGTGGAAAATATGCAGTCATGCAGATACCTACCTGAATCGTGATCACAAGAAATGACTACTTAACTTCTCTGCCTTCCCGTGAAGGAAGGACAGCAAGTCTGAGAAAAGCTCAAGTGTGTTTTCTTTCAAGGCTTGATACATTATTTAAATGAATGTAGGAATATGAACTTCACTCTTCAGAATTTACGTATAAAATCTAAGGATGTCACATTAATTGCAATGATTATTTCGCTCATGCAATCACTAATCAATTCAGCATAAGAATTTTTCAGTTTTAAACAATCACGGTTATCTATTACTATAAGAGTAATTAGAATAATAGTAGATGCCAAATCTAGATAATCTTGTAGGACTATTTTCAAAAAACTACAAATAATGCCCATGGCTTGTCAGAATATCTTTTCACTAATAATCTTCCTCTTATGTAATCGTGAAAACTTTGTAACTAATTCAACAGTTTATAGCATAAATACATGTCAAAAATGACTTTCATACTCCATCGACAAGTCTATCGTGCTATCAAAAAGGAGAGCGTTATATGGCAGTAAACAATTTTAATAGCCTCCCTTTCGATATAAAAAATGAAACTCAAAACATAAGATTATTTAGGGCCAAATTAAAGAAGTACCTAATTTCTCACGCCTTCTATTCTGTAGGTGAATTCATGACATTCAATAACACTTCATGAAATTGATACTAAAACTTTGTGTTGTACTAGTAGACTATATTGTAAATCTCTTCTGTATATATTTCATCTAGACTGTGACTATAAATTAAGACTTTATAGTAGTATTAAGTTTTTTGACTTGTTCCATATTCTAGCTGTGAAGGAATGTATGAATACCACGGAATGTTAATAAATACAATACAATACAATAATACTGTCGAAATAATCTTGTTGCACTTGATTCGCAAATGTTCCTGACTAGTAAGGGAAATATCTAGAAGCCAGACACAGCTCATCCTCAATGAAATGCAATGTACAAATTATAACCTCACTATAAACACACTACGAAAAAAATAATCAATATTCTCATAATCAATACCTTTATTTCAAAGAATATGAATTCCATAATACAGGCTGTATAGGGTATAAGTGCCATTATATTAACTGATGATTGTTCATGTCGTAAGGAAGAAAAAATGTCCTCAATGTTTTATTGTAATATTTAACTAATTAAAGTTTACAATATTAGGCGTTTGGCAACATTGCTGGATGGGGAGGAGGGAGTTTACAAGTACACAGTACAGTCCAAGCGGATGCAGACATACCGGTACAAAACAGATTCTCTGTTCTCATGCAGAGACGGATCGTTGTTTACATAAAACGAACAGCAAATAAAAACTTCTAATCAAACTTTATGGTAAATTACCATTTTACTTAACAATATTGGGAATATTGGTCCATTTTTTATTGTACGTCTAAAAAAGTAAACTATAATGGTTTACTGCACAAAATCATACGAATTTTTTTTAAATGCAACATTTTAATCTCTCCCGCTTACATAAAGCAGTACCATTTCTAGAGATATTTCTGTTTTTGTGATTTTCGAAACGAGGTAAAACACTCCTAGTTTCTAATAAATTGTTTAATATTATTTTGAACTTATTTTCGGTAAAACATAGTGTACGGATTGCTCTCTTCTCCTCTACAATCACCACTTACTTTTATCTTTCTCCTACCTCCAAAGTTTATCCATGAATTTCATATTTTCAGGAAGGTGGTATGTATTTATATTCTCTGCTTTTATATGAAAAAAAAATGAATACTCTGAGACAGTAGGATCCACTTGTTCGCATAGGAATTATCAAGCCGAATTCCACACGTACAAAATAGTCGTGCGTGAGTGATTATTGAAATGAAATAATCTTTTGCTTTTTCTTTCAATAACATTGATAAGCAGTGAATTAGTACTTTAAATAAAAGTAAGTGATCATTAAGTATTAAGATGTGCTGATAACTAATATGACATCCGTTTTGCTGTACCATCTAAATCTTTTGCAAAACACCCTCATTTTATAGTTTTATGGTTTCCGGCCACCTCATCTGGCTTAACGTTTTGTTCCAAACCAATGAATAAGAAGCTTTGACCGATCTTGTATATTTGGTGAAGGGAACATCTGGCAGTAGATTGATGTCCTGTTATTTTGTGAATTGCCTTCTTAGTAATGCGCTAACTTTCTTTCTGATCGCTTCGCAAGTAACTGCATTTTATGTTTGTGTATGTCCGTGAAATTGTGAATCTAAGTGTGTATTGTGAAGTGAAGTGTAAGGTGTATTTTAACAAAACGATAAGAGCATTCATCATAATTGTTTTATAATTATAATATTGTAACTCAATTATTGAGTTCGCCATGTCACGCAAATGTGTAATAACCCGAACTTGTTTTGTTATGTTTGCGGTGAATTTACTCCGAAATCACAGAGAAATTCCTGGAGAGAAGAGTGTTAAGACTCACCCTTCAGTTGATATTAGTATTAGTAGGTTATTTTACGACGCTTTATCAACATCTTTGGTTATTTAACGTCTGAATGAGATGGTGATAATGCCGGTGAAATGAGTCCGGGGTCCAGCACCGAAAGTTACCCAGCATTTGCTCATATTGGGTTGAGAGAAAACCCCGGAAAAAACCTCAACCAGGTAACTTGCCCCGACCTGGAATCGAACCCGGGCCACCTGGTTTCGCGGCCAGACGCGCTGACCGTTACTCCACAAGTGTGGACCCCTTCAGTTGAGAAAGACAATATTCTGTTACCACCGTTGCATATAAAATTAGGATTTATGAACAATTTTGTCAAGGCTTTGGATAAACATGGTCAGGGTTTTGGGTACTTGAAGGAAAAATTCTCTAAACTCGGTGAAAGTCAGTTAAAAGAAGGTATATTTGAGGGGCTCACAACCAGAGTGGACCAAGTCAGTCAGTGATCAGTTTGTGGATTAATGCAATTTCGGATGAAGAAAACTTAGATTTATTCATTGCCATAACAAACAAAGTCCATAATTCATTTGTTATGACACAGAGGACAGCGTTTCCTATGGAAGGTGAAGGTTGCTAAGCGGGAGCCAGGAACTTTAAGACTCAATATCTCAGAACTATTCCAGATGGACTTGGTCCACTCTGGTTGTGAACCCCTCATTTATTGGGCCACAAATCAGTGAGACCATTCACCATGACAACTTTGTGGAATTGCTAACAAAGAAAGAGAAATGTGCATGGTTAGCTTTCAGACAAGTATGTTCTAATTTTCTTGGAAATGTGAAAGCTGACAACACAAAGAAACTTATTAGGAACTTGTTGAAGTCTTATTAGGATTTAAGGTGCAATATGTCCTTGAAAATTCACTTTTTACACTCGCATTTAGACTTCCCACCCCCTAACATGTGCGCGGTTAGTGACGAATGTGGTGAGAAATTTCACCAGGATATTTCTGTAATGGAGAGAAGGTATGCAGGAAAATTGGTACAGAACATGTTAGCAGACCTGAAGGAAGACGTTTCTGGTGGCAGTTACAAACGGGAGAGTTCAAGAAATTTTTTTTTAAATGTGAGTAAAATTGTGTTTTCCCCTTTTCTTCTTCTTTTTTTTTTGTTTTGCATGAAATTTATTCCTAGAGCAGTCCTATATATTTACTTCATATTTATTCACTTCAATATTTAAATTTTATTTTATGAGCAAAGAAGGAAAAGTGATTTGAAATTTCAATGTAGTATTACAAAGGAATTAAATTTCTATTAAAAATTAAAATGAAAATCCCGGGAAAACCATAGGTGATAAGCATTTCCAATTCCAGATTTGAATTCAGTGGGCTCGAATTATAAGTAATCATCTATTTTCGTTCAAAGAGGCAAAAATAATTAAATTTGTTAATCAGTGTAATTATCATGCAGGCCTATTACTCTTGCTAACAGTTAGTGTTAGCATTTGGTATTGATTACGTGAAATAAACTATATTTACATTTTTCTTTCAATTGGCGTTATTATTATTATTATTATTATTATTATTATTATTATTATTATTATTATTACTATTATTATTATTAGGAACATAAAATTTTGAGTTTGATGAACCTAACTCCTTAACAAATATAAGTGTTAGATATTTCTTTGGATCTAGTATATAGTGAACTAGAAAAAGTTTGGTATCAACTGACTTAATTCTAATATTCCAAGATTGCTCTGTGTATTTGTAAGAACTCCATCTTGACAATGGAAACGAGTCTGTATTTCCTTGGGATTGTGTGCACGTAGTAGGAAGCAGTGCATGGGTTCCAATCTCATCGCCCTCTTTTTCATTTTAGTTCTTTTCTGTGTCTCCATTTTATTTCACTTCTTTTGTTTTCCTTTCCCGTTTTTCTGTCGTTCTCTCTCAGTCTGTCTAGACATCAACAGCATATTGAAGTGATAAAAAAAGGCATCCATCCAATTTTAATAATATTAATGAAAGAAAATGTTACTCTTGTGATCTTAGTTAGTGGAACTTCGACATTTTTCGCGGACACATTTAAGTGACTGATAGTCTTTATTATTAAAATGTTATTATAACTTCACTTTTCTTACTTCCTTTTTATTCCTTTCATGTCTGCGGGATGGGATTTGAGTTTCAACGGTATTTCTTAAGTCTGTCAATTCGTAGTAAATTTTAATGAAAATCTATTAATAACGAAAACTGAAAATGAAATATTCAGGAGAATATCCACAATTCAAATCCCGACAACAGCTCGTGCGTCTCTAAACTTTACTCAACCACAGTGCTGGACCACTATGATGGATCGATTTCAGATTTTAACGGTTTTTCATCATGGTACGAGAGATTTTGTTTTTTTACTATGTCATAGAGGCATGTTTCGAAGTTATAGGCTATATAGTCTCCATCACGGAAATCATAGATAGGAAAATCTGTTTAATCCTTGAGCTAAACTGATCTCGTGAAGACAGGTACAGGAAAGCTAGTGTAGCTGTTGTACCTGTGAAAAAGATCTATTTTGCAGGCAACAAATAGATTCCCCTTTCCTTGATTGTCCTTGTGATCTAGCAGATATTTATCTCCGAAACTTTGACTATTTTTCCTCTATTAAACGGTAAAAAAATCTGACAATTTCGCATAAACTTTTCAGTATTTTTCACTCACTCATTCATTTATAATTTTCTACCCAAGAGCTGGTTCTTCACTGCAAACTCATCATTCTCCCATTCTTCTTATTTTCCGCCACTCTCTTAGTCTCTATGATCCGTATATCATATTGTTGTCTATCATCCGATATCTTCTTCTACTCCGAATTTTTTCCCATTCACTATGTCTTCAATGGATCTATCAGTAGGCAATTTTTTCTTATTTTGCAATTCATTTTTAATTTTCAGAGAAGTCTATATTGTATCTTAAAAGTATTTATTTCAATCTTTAATTAATGAAAATTTACCTAACTTACAGAACACACTACACAACATATTACGTGATGTATTCATGCGCGCACTGTCCACATCTTCCTCAGACCATGATACACGTAGTCGTCACACAGTCCTCACACAACCACCACATAATCAACATCTAAGAAGGCACGTCTACACTGAGTAAGTCTATATAGATATTTTTATGCTGTTTTGGATAATATAACTAAAAAGCTTGATTTATACATTCACTTAACTAAATTATAATTTCAAATTGCTACTAGTACATAATAACCGCACACATATTTATTTTTGTAACTATTTCATTACCCAAAATAATTGCACCGAATTTTGACTTTCATGTAAATTCATATGATGCCAGTCAAATACTTGCTTCGTCAATATCATTAGTAGTGATTTATTTATTCAATATTTAATCTTTTTTAGTTAATTCTGATATTTGACTTGCGCCTTACCACACGCTCATTACAATTACAGTATTGGATATCGACAATACATCGCCATGTAAGTTTCTTCCATTTAACATATCATACAAATCAAATGTTAAATCCGTTAAAAATTGAGTCATCAACTTATTGAATTCAATTACTTCCAGATTGGACGAACAGAATTATCGACAAAATCAAATATACATCATTAATCAACATCAAACAACCCAACGTATAATACATTGGCATTTATAATAAAATCATATAAACTTGAAAAATATTCAAATAATTACGTGACACAAACCATGATACATACGTTTTTGAATGGTGGAAATATATATATATATATATATATATATATATATATATATATATATATATTATTGTGAAACAGAAATAGGAATATAATAAATGTAATTACTGTAATCTTGCAACTCTTCACATTCATAATACTTTTTATCTTAGTTATATATTTTATTATTTTTATCACTTTTAAATCATGTCATTTTATTATCTCATATGTGAAGACTTGCATATGTAAATCAATATTTTTGTAATTTATACGTGTATTTTAAGTAAGTGACAATCAAGGCAGTCATATTGAATGTCAATGTGTATCACAGCAATGTTGGTTTTTGATATGTCTCATTTTGTATGCCACTAAATACTCGTATGTTTTGTATTTGTAGATATTATGTAGAGAGCACTGATATTGCTGAAATGTACTTCGTATCTGATGATGTTGGCGTAGACCAACGAAAACGTTCATACGTCTTTTAAATATGTAATGTAAAGGTGTAGCACCTTAAACATATGCTGTGAAGTCAGTGACTGAAATAAATACTTTTAAGATAGAATTTTTTCTTAGCCGATGACCGAGCTAATTTCGTTTCATCTTCCTGAACAGTTCCAGCATTAATAATAATAATAATAATAATAATAATAATAATAATAATAATAATAATAATAATAATAATAATATGAAAATGTTCCCACGACTGAAATTAATAAAGTTCTCATAAGTTGGACAGTTGAATGTTTTGCATAATCATCCGTAGGGGCCTTAAACTTTTTTTTATTAGTTTCGGAAAACCCGAACGCAACTTAGTTCCTGAAAGCCACTTATAATTTTTTAGTAACCCTAACTGACTGATCCTGATGGCTACATGTTTAGAAAATAAGGTTATTATAAAAATTCTTCTGTTTTCTTGATTATCACATTATCTCTTAAATTTCTCTAACTCTGCATATTAGAAACTAACCATATACAGAGAGATCCTTCTATAATTTGAGAGCGCCTGCAGCATAGGTCTATGTTATGAGTCATCGGCATTTGTTTCACCTTCTCCTGAGTAAGCTGGGTTAACTGTTAGCAAGTACCAGCGCTTGATCATGCAGTCATTCTAGCACGATTGTTCAGTGCAACTTTTTTTTCTAACGCTGCAATTTACAGTTAACGTTACAAATAATTATCCCGTGTTTTTTCGAGAGACGATAGCGTTTTGAACACCTGTTCCACCAAACATCGACAGATGCATAGCTTTATGTATTTACGTAGATGTAACTATGGGTGGTGCGAGAAAAGAAACGAGTAGAACAAAGAGAATACAAGGATAACGAGAAGAAAAGGCGGATATAAGGAGAAAAACGAAAATACAAAGAAAACAAGGGAAAGACAAGGAGAATGGGAAGACAAGAAGATGAGAATATGGGGAATACATACAAGGAGAAATAGAGGAAGAAAAGAACAAAGGCAATATGGGAGAAAAAGGATAAAGGAACAATAATAGAAACACGAGATCAGTGGAAACAAGGAGAACAGCAGCAATGCAGCAATACAAAGACGTCTTTCCCAGAACAGAAAATGAAATCGTAACAATATCCTGTTCGTCATTTTTTGCGTTAGAGTGAATCTGAAAGATCAAATAAAAAGTGAAGAAATTAGGAAAAAAACTTAGGGTAACCAGTACTGTGGTAGAAGCAGTTAAATATAAGAATAAATGGTACAACCATATAAGAAGAATGTCCCCTGCAAGCTTGCTTTTGTCCCCTGCAAGCTTGCTTTTATAAATTCAGGCAGAGGGGATATACAATGCTCGAGAAATGAAGGATATAATAATTTATATGATTCTCTCTGGCTTCGGATGGGACTTGCCCAATCCTTGATATGGAAGAAGAAGGTTACAATAATTTATATTATTCTCTTTGGCTTCGAAATGAGATTTACCCAATCCTTGACACGGAAGAATAAGGATGCAACAATTTATATGATTCTCTCTAACTTCGGAATGGGATTTACACAATCTTTGACATGGAAGAATAAGGATGCAACAGTTTACATGATTCTCTCTGACTTCGGAATGGGATTTACCCAATCCTTGACATGGAAGAATAAGGATGCAACAATTTATATGATTTTATCTGGTTCGGAATGGGATTTACACAATCCTTGATATGGAAGAAGAAGAAGAAGAAGAAGTAGGCCTATACAACAATTTATATGATTCTTTTCGGCTTCGGAATGGGATTTACCCAATCCTTGACATGGGAGAATAGGGATGCAACAATTTATATGGTTCTTTCTGGCTTCAAAATGGTATTTACTCAATCCTTGACATGGAAAAATAAGGATGCAACAATTTATATGATTCCATCTGGCTTGGGAATGGGATTTACAATCCTTGATATGGAAGAATAAGGATGCAACAATTTATATGATTCTTTCTGACTTCAAAATGGGATTTACTCAATCCTTGACATGGAAAAATAAGGATGCAACAATTTATATGATTCCATCTGGCTTGGGAATGGGATTTACTCAATCCTTGACATGGAAAAATAAGGATGCAACAATTTATATGATTCCATCTGGCTTGGAAATGGGATTTATAATCCTTGATATGGAAGAAGGATACAACAATTTCTATGATTCTGTCTGGCTTCGGAATGGAACTTACTCAATTCTTGATAAAGAAGAAGAAGAAGGATATAACAACTTTTATGATTCTCTCTGGCGTCGGAATGGGATTTACCAAATCCTTGATATGGAAGAATAAGGATGCAACAATTTATATGATTCTCTCTGGCTTTGGAATAGGATTTACTCAATCCTTGACATGAAAGAATTAGGATGCAACAATTTATATGATTCTCTCTGGCTTTGGAATAGGATTTGCCCAATCCTTGACATGAAAGAATTAGGATGCAACAATTTATATGATTCTCTCTGGTTTTGGAATAGGATTTACCCAATCCTTGACATGAAAGAATAAGGATGCAACAATTTATATGATTCTCTCTGGCTTTGGAATAGGATTTACCCAATCCTTGACATGAAAGAATAAGGATGCAACAATTTATATGATTCTCTCTGGCTTTGGACTAGGATTTACCCAATCCTTGACATGAAAGAATTAGGATGCAACAATTTATATGATTCTAGCTGGCTTCGGAATAAGATTTACACAATCCTTGATATGGAAGAAGGAGGATACAACAATATTTATATGATTCTCTCTGGCTTCGGAATGAGACTTACCCAATTCTTGACATGGAAGAATAAGGATGCAAAAATGTATATGAGGCGTTCCGTAAGAGAAGGGCGAACTCGCCAAATGTGCCTGTGGATATAATCGATGTTCAAAGTATTTTCCGCAAAGGACACGTCTGTAAATAATGATAATTACTTTGTACACTGAAAAACGAATACCTTTAAAAAATTGCAATTAAATGTCCAATTTAATATTCCAACATAATAGTGATCATAAATGACATTATTACTTCATCAGTATTATGGGAGTAATTTGAAGACAGTATATTAGAAAAAGCAAAGAACGTAGAATGAACTCAATAGTGGCAGAAATATAATAATAATAATAATAATAATAATAATAATAATAATAATAATAATAATAATAATAATAATAATAATAATTAATGATTAATCGCACTGTGATATGACATTTACTAAGTGTCTGAAATTATTAATAAACAAAAAATAAGTAGATACCTGTCATGTTATTACCCTTGCTATTGAAAGTAGTCTCACTTGTTTTGGGTACAGAGGCATTATTAATCCATTAGGCCTACATAATTTTCATGACGAAGTTCCTCTGAGTCGGTCACTGCTAGCTGATCAAGTCGTCCAGAAACGTTCTTTGGTGATGTGGCACATAGATAAGGAGAGCTTTCAGATCCTTTACTTTCTCAGAAGTGAGCTTTATTGGTGTGACATACCTCTTTGGCAAAACTAGCTGAGAAAGATCAAAGGATGACTGATCGTATAACCTGAACATTCTGCAGCTCCACTTCAATCGGGAATGTCAGATTATCATCATAACTGGTTTTGATGACATAGCCTTGTTTGTACTGAGTACAATAAGACTAGGGCGTCCAGAAATTTGGATTCTTTTGGTTTTGTCTTCGTAGACTTCTGGAGGATACCATAGTCGAGGAACATATTGAATGGCGCGTGCTTTCAGGCAGAGTGGCGTATTCGCCTTTTTCGTACGGAGAAATATGAATATTATGAGTCCACACCTGTGGAGTAACGGTCAGTGCGTCTGGCCGCGAAGCCAGGTGGCCCGGGTTCGAATCCCGGTCGGGGCAAGTTACCTGGTTGAGGTTTTTTCCGGGGTTTTCCCTCAACCCAATAGGAGCAAATGCTGGTTAACTTTCGGTGCTGGACCCCGGACTCATTTCACCAGCATTATCACCTTCATTTCATTCAGACGCTAAATAACCTAGATGTTGATACAGCGTCTTAAAATAACCCAATAAAAATATATATATTATGAACCTGTCACAGGCTACGCAGTTTCTCCAACCTTACAAACGATGATAATTTTGATGGAATAAAGGCGAGCCGCCATCGTCTGTCAGGGTTATGTTGCAAATATGTGTCTTAAATATTCAGAGGAGTAAACAACACAACATTCGACCCCTGGCGGGCTCGCCCTTCTCTTGCGGAACGCCTCATATGATTCTCTGTGGCTTCGGAATGGGATTTACACAAGCGTTGATATGGAAGAAGAAGAAGAAGAAGAAGAAGAAGAGGAGGAGGAGGGGGAAGGGGAAGTGAAGGGGGAGGAGGAAGTGGAAGTGGAAGAGGATGAGGATGAGGATGAGGGGAGGAGGAGGCGGAAGGGGAGGTGAAGGGGAGGAGGAGGAAGAGGATGATGAGGGGAAGGGGAGGAGGAGGAGAAGAGGAGGAGGAAGAGGAAAAAGGAGAAGAAAGAGGAGGAGGAGGAAAAGTATTACACAACCGACTTAAATTCACCCATACCCAGAAGCCAACCCTGCATAAGGCGAATGTTGGATTATCTACGAGTCCTCGAATTTATGTCCCTAAATACCATCTCGCTATCACCAATAATTCCACCGAAGCTAGTAAAATAGTAAGTCTTACAATTGGGCGGAATATGAAAACTAGTATTTTTTTATTTACGGATCTGCACATAGATCACTTAGTTGCTGACATTTCAAGATGAAATATATAGGTTACTTCCTATAGCCTATTAGGTCTTTCCTCGAAGGACATGGTAATTTCTTCAAAGCTTCGTTTTAAACGCATAGCTTGTAGTGAAGGCAGCAGAGTCCTTGATGAAATGCGGAAATTTTAGCGAATAATGGAAGCATTCCTGGTGAGTTTGTAATTACTCGTAGATCCGTTTCTCTTTATTTCCCAACTTTTGTTATCAGAACCTTCTACCGGAATTCTCTGCAGCTGCATATATGTATACTGTACGTGAACAAAACGTTTTAAATGAAACTGCCGCTCTACGTAAGGGCTTTTCTGAACCTCTGCACGAGTCGTGTTTAAATACATAAAGTTAGCAACTCTCGAAATAGATGACATCCGCTCTTTACGTCATGTAACATTTTAATATCGTTGCCTACATTCGGAGAGCATGCTTTTTTATGACGAATGGTTGGCACCAAATTCTACTTACAATGCTGCATCCTATTTCAAAATAAAGGTAATCGACAGACACTTGGAAGAATACATGGAGGAATAAATTATCTGAAGGAAGGGGAAATGCAGTAACACTATTACTATTTTTTAGTGGGCTATTTTACGACGATTTATCAACTGCTGTGGTTATGTAGCGTCTGAATGATATGAAGGTGAAAATGCCACTAAATGTATCCAGGTTCCAACGCCGAAATTTATAGTGAGGATCACGTAAGAGTAATTCCTAAGAGTGCTATTCATAGACGTTTGGCTAGCACCACGAGCGTGCTAAACTAGCCCCGGCTATCGACTGGTTACTTGTACGGGATTCATATATCATATCATATCATATCATATCATATCATATCATATCATATCATATCATATCATATCATATCATATCATATCATATCATATCATATCATATCATATCATATCATATATCATATCATATCATATCATATCATATCATATCATATCATATATCATATCATATCATATCATATCATATCATATCTAGACCTCGGACTTTTAGGTCCTAAAGATCTTAAATTAAGTACCTAAAATAGGTTCTATCACAAATCAATATAGGTTCTAAAATTACAAAAATAGGTGAACAAAAAATGACATTATTTCATTTCCCATTACAAATTAGCCCAAACATTTGACATTATTTCATTGTACATGTCCATAATTAGAGCCAGAGTAAACAACTAACACCTTTTCTAAGTTTTCCATTGAGACACTGCATCGCTTCTCAGATAACACCATCTTATATGCCGAAAATGAGCGTTCCACATCAAATGATGACACCAGAGCATATTTAAATGTTGGTATTAGATACAAGGGAACAGTACATTCATGTTCAGGTGTTTTTCCAGCCAAGATGTCAGCAACTGTGCGGAGAACTGTCAGTCCTGTTTTTTTTTTTTTTTTTTTGGAAGCACTGATTTGAGTTTTTCAGAAATGTTTTCACCAAAATAACCAGGAATCAAGTTGATTTTTTCTGTCACCTCTTCTATCAATCTCAGTTGCGTGTAGACCGGTTTGCCTGAAGACTCTAGAGCATTAATAATGAGGACCAGAAATACATAATGTGATTTTATGAATGCAATATCCCGGGCAATTGTTGGGTCCTGCAGAAGTATTTTAGCTGAAGTAATGCTCACTGCATCCTCCCCCAGTTTCAAAACAAAGTCCTTAATGTCCTCCAAATGCTTGCTGTAATATTCCACAGCCTGTAACCATGTTCCCCATCGGATAAGAATAGGTTCTGGTGGAAGTGGCACATTGGAAAGTTGGTCTCGAAATAATTGAATCCTCGTAGGTGCTTTAAGAAAAACCTTTTTAATTGTGGAAACCAGCTTATTCACTTGTGGATATTCAAGCCGTATCGTCCTTATTTTCATCTAGATTGTTGAGATAAAGTGTTTTGAGAGCATTATTAACAAAGTGGGCAACTGTTTCCTGGTTAGTCTTTTTTAGTTCCTTGTTGCAGACCAAATGAGGTGCAGATGGTGTGTCAGGATCCAATTTTCCAACGATTAGATTGGCTACACATCGACCTAATCTATCGGTTGTCTCATCGACAGAGATCCACAGGTATGAATCGGCTATATCTTCTCTTACCCCGCTCAATGTTTCTTCATAATATAAGGTATGTAAATAGTTTTTTCTCAAAATGGATTCAGATGGAATGCTGCGGTGGCAGTATTTCTCTAGGAAGCTTTAGAACTGGCTATTTGCAAGTGTATTGAAAGGAATATTTGCTGCAACAGCGGCTCGACATAAGTCTGAATGAAATTCATTTCGATTTATTGCATTTGATTGTTGAGTGATCATGAACGTTTGCTTAAAATTTGATTTCTTTTGTAAATTTGATTGATGCTTAGCTCCTTTAATGTGCTGGGTTAAATGTGACCTTTGTTCACAACGTACCTAAAAATAACAATACAATTTATGAAATTAATGAAATAAATTATTTTCATGAAGTGTTTATGAATGAAATCTACTTAGCAAAATGCGGTAGCCCTTACGGCAAGCGTTCGTAGTTTGTTTTAACGTGAAATTTAGAAAATAAAAAGAAAGTCTTTTCCGAATTATTTAGTTAGAAGCTACTCACTACATGGAGTATCCTACATTTTCGATAATTCTTAACGTAATGCTAAGTGTTACACAAATTTATAAAATTTACTCACCTCTTTATGGCACACATCGCAGTGAATAATTCTCCCATCCGTTGAGAAATTAGAAAATTCTTGTATCCATTGCCGAATCAGGGAATAATCTGCTACTCGGTACTTTCGGCATGTTTTACTGTCCACTAAATACAATGTCTTCGCTCTGAAATCTCACACTGTAATGAATAGAGGAGATGAACTATGCTGCGATT
Source organism: Periplaneta americana (assembly GCF_040183065.1). NCBI lineage: Eukaryota > Metazoa > Arthropoda > Insecta > Blattodea > Blattidae > Periplaneta > Periplaneta americana. The sequence continues at coordinate 154,391,599 of NC_091120.1, read as the reverse complement.
GTTGTCAAGGCACGACTGGCATACAGAATTACACAGCGTTTCCATATTACCAGCTGTAGAAATTGGAAAATGTAAAATTAGGTAAAAATAGTTTCTAACGTGAAATTAGGTATTTTTAGGTTGTATAGGACCACCATTTTCGAACATATATTTCCGTAATTCGTATAAATACAACCTTTCTTTTGTATATATCATGAGGAACAAAATAGGTTTTTACTTAAAATCCGAGATCTAATCATATCATATCATATATCATATCATATCATATAAATCATATATAATATCATATATCATATCATATAATATATCATATCATATCATGTAATATATATCGTATCATATCATATCATATCATATCATATATCATATCATATCATATCATATCATATATCATATCATATCATATCATATATCATATCATATCATATATCATATCATATCATATCATATCATATCATATCATATAGCTCGCGCTAAGAATGCGGCCCTAAAAGACTAATTTGGCCCCCTCTTCATTGTTGCCAACTAATACTAGATATCACTAAAAGAGGAAAAATCACACAATGCCATGTACAATAATAGTAATAATAATAATAATAATAATAATAATAATAATAATAATAATAATAGTAATTATTATTATTATTATTATTATTATTATTATTATTATAGTAATAATGTATTACCAATAACCATGTCTTGCTTATTTACCACATCTCATCCTTATGTTGAGTAGGTGTTTTCTAAAAGGTTCAATATAATTTGTGAAAGAGTATATTTTTTTTCTGGACCTCTCGCACATTACTTTAGTAGTTAGTAAAGTAGTGTATGATCTAATATTAAAATGTATTTTGACTGACAACATGAAATTCATTGCTTTGATCAAACAGTTTACGAATCACGAGACCTAACCTAAAATGTATTTTGTTTATCACGTGAAATGATTAGTATGAATTCCGAAAACGAATGCCACTTTGAAATGCATGCTTTAGAATATTTACTCCATTGTAATAAAAGTTTAAACACGAAAGAAATTAGAATTAAAATGTGAAATGGCATTTCTGTCGATTACTCAAGGGCATGTATCACACGAAATATATTATAGTTATTTACACTTAGCCTACCTAGCTCTAATCTTGAAATTACAACACAAAGCAACACATACAATAACTATTATGTATTAATATTAATACCCTACTGCTATTAATTAATTATTAGTATGTTCAAATTTCACTAACTTCTAGTAATGGGCTCAGAAATCTAGAACAATTTGAATTTTCAGAATTTAAACTACTGACAACTTGTGTCACTGCTGCCAACATAACAGTTAGAAAATCACTACCAGTTGTAGTATTTCTCAGTACCGAAATTCGAAACGAAGTTGGCAAAAGAAAATTCAACCAGCAAACTAGGAAATCACCATAATCCACTAGCTTATGTAGTAATGGAGGGAAAATTGTTAGGTTTTACCCTTAAGCTGACCCGGACTATACCTAGCATTTCCTCTTAGTGGGTTGAAGGAAAACCCTCAGCCAGGTAACTTGTCCCAACTAGGACAAACTGGTCTGGCAAGTTTGTTCCATATTGGTATTAGAAGGACGGAGAAGATTTTACCTAATTATCTGGAGCCGAATTTTGTTTGGAGGAAGTTCATCCTAACATAAAAGGGATGGTAGGTTGTTCAAGTTAGGTGAGAGCTTACAAATTAGTTTTCGCGTCAATGCACCTTCGTTATGCGAAATGAAACTGACCAATCGGCAATCAATCTTTGTCTAATAGAATTTGAGTCTTCAGTTCAGTTTCATCTCATTGTCAGCATCATTTCTTTGTACATAAATTCTATTTAAAATGGAATATTTACTAAAATTAAAATTATTACTTAAAGATTACGTACCAAGCGCTCTAACCACTGATCTACGGCGAACTTCAATCCACAGCACCGGATAATGATTGTTAACATAACAGATATATTCCGTAGGACCAAAAATTAATCTTTAAGCAGATTCTTCGCCCAACAGTGCATATACTGTGGAATCCCGGCCACCAAGTCACTCAATTGAGTGCGCTCCTTGTATAATGGCAGTTGATTTAATATAATATAATATAATATAATATAATATAATATAATATAATATAATATAATATAATATAATATAATATAATATAATATAATAATATCAGCAGTAAAAAAGGTCGAATTTATCAGTGACAGTTTATCGTTTTTAGTATTTAAGGGTAGATGGTGCGATATCGTAGTTATAAATGCTTACGCCCCTATAGAAGAGAAAGACGACCATATAAAGGATAGCTTCTATGAGGAATTGGAACACATTTTTGATAATTTGCCTAGATATCACATGAAAGTTTTATTGGGGATTTCAGTGCTAAAGTAGGACGGGAGGATATTTTTTAACCAAAAATTGGAAAAGAGAGCCTACACATAGTAATGACAATGGAGTTAGGTTACTCAACTTTGCCACATCAAAAAATTTAATTGTCAAGAGTACAACATTCCCCCATAAGGATATACATAAATATACGTGGACTTCTCCAGACGGAATGACACATAACCTAATAGATCACATTTTCATAGATAAAAGAAGGCACACTAGTATAGTACACATTCGAACTTTCAGGGGGGCAGACTGTAATTCTGACCATTATTTGGTCATTGGAGAATTAAGGGAAAGACTATCAGTAGCCAAGCGGGTAGACCAACAAGCTAATATTAGTAGATTCAATATTATGAAATTAAAGGACGACGAAACTAAGCAGCGTTATCAGGTTGAAATTTCAAATAGGTTTGCTGCTTTAGCAACTTCCGACGAAGGTAAGGAAGAGTTAGACGTTAATAGCGTGTGGGACAATATCCGAGATAATATCAAAATTGCAGCTGAGCAGAGCATAGGCTATCATGAAACTATGAAAAAGAAACCGTGGTTTGATGAAGATTGTTCCATTGTAGTAGATAGAAGGAAACGGGCAAAATAGAAATTCTTACAGGATCCAATTGAGGAGAATAGAGATAATTATTTCAATGAAAGACGGGAAACAAGTCGTACCCTTAGGAATAAAAAGAGAGATTACTTGAAGGAAAAACTGAATGAGGTAGAAACAAATAGTAAGAACAAAGACATTCGAGATTTATATAAGGGTATAAAGGAATTTAAAAACGGATATCAGCCAAGGGTAAACGTGATTGAGGATGAGAATGGTGACTTGCTCGCAGACTCTCATTCAATCTTGAATAGATGGAAAAACTATTTTGGGCAACTACTAAATATACATAGGCCAAATAGAAATGATCGGGACGAAATTCAAATGCAAACTGCTGAGCCATTTATACCGGACCCCACACTTTCTGAAGTCGAAATTGCAATAGAAAATCTGAAAAAGTAGAAGTCTCCAGGTATTGATCAAATTCCAGCGGAATTAATACAAGATGGTGGAAGCGCATTATCTAGCGAAATTTATAAACTTGTACTTGCAATTTGGGAAAAGGAAATTTTACTAGAACAATGGAAGGAGTCCATAACCGTACCTATTTTTAAGAAGGCGGTCAAGACTAACTGTAGTAACTTTCGAGGAATATTACTTTTGTTGACGTCGTATAAAATTTTGTCGAATATCCTTTTGAGAAGATTAACTCCATATGTAGATGAAATTATTGGGGATTATCAGTGTGGTTCTAGGCGTAATAGATCGACTATTGGTCAGAATTTTTGTATTCGACAGATATTGGAGAAAAAATGGGAGTATAAGAGTACAGTACATCAGTTATTCATAGATTTCAAAAAGGCATATGAGTCGGTTAAGAGAGACGTTTTATATGATATTCTTAATGAATTTGGTATTCCCAACAAACTAGTTCGATTAATTGAAATGTGTCTTAGTGAAACTTACAGTAGAGTCCGTTTAGGCCAGTTTCTATCTGATGCTTTTCCAATTCACTGCGAGCTAAAGCAGGGAGATGCACTATCACCTTTACTTTTTAACTTCGCTCTAGAATATGCCATTAGGAAAGTTCAGGATAACAGGCAGGGTTTGGAATTGAACAGGTTACATCAGCTTCTTGTCTATGCGGATGACGTGAATATGTTAGGAGAAAATCCACAAACGATTAGGGAAAACACGGGAATTTTACTTGAAGCAAGTAAAGCGATCGGTTTGGAAGTAAATCCCGAAAAGACAAAGTATATGATTATGTCTCGTGACCAGAATATTGCACGAAATGGAAATATAAAAATTGGAGATTTATCCTTCGAAGAGGTGGAAAAATTCAAATATCTTGGAGCAACAGTAACAAATATAAATGACACTCGGGAGGAAATTAAACGCAGAATAAATATGAGAAATGCCTGTTATTATTCGGTTGACAAGCTTTTGTCATCTAGTCTGCTGTCAAAATATCTAAAAGTTAGAATTTATAAAATAGTTATATTACCGGTTGTTCTGTATGGTTGTGAAACTTGGACTCTCACTTTGAGAGAGGAACAGAGATTAAGGGTGTTTGAGAATAGGTTCTTAGGAAAATATTTGGGGCTAAGAGGGATAAAGTTACAGGAGAATGGAGAAAGTTACACAACGCAGAGCTGCACGCATTGTAATTTTCACCTGACATAATTAGGAACATTAAATCCAGACGTTTGAGATGGGCAGGGAATGTAGCACGTATGGGCGAATCCAGAAATGCATATAGAGTGTTAATTGGGAGGCCGGAGGGAAAAAGACCTTTGGGGAGGCCGAGACGTAGATGGGAAGATAATATGAAAATGGATTTGAGGGAGGTGGGATATGATGATAGAGACTGGATTAATCTTGCTCATGATAGGGATCAATGGCGGGCTTATGTGAGGGCGGCAATGAACCTCCGGGTTCCTTAAAAGCCAATAAGTAAGTAAGTATAGAATATAATATAATATGTAATATAATATATTATAATATAATATATAATATAATATATAATATAATATATTATAATATAATATAATATAGCCTAATATAATATAATATAATGTAATATAATATAATATTATTATGTCAACATATATGTCGAACTGGGAGTGAGGACACAAAGGGAAAAACATTAGAGGAGGGGGATTCGGTATGGTGCTGCAGATTGAAGTTCGACGTAGCTCAGTGGTTAGAGCGCTTGGTACGTAAAACCAAGGACCCGGAGCGAATTTTTCTACTCTAATAATCATTGTTAAAATTATTAATTGATCATTTTATATAAACTCCTAAATGTTATAAACTGGATTTTATAAAGTTCTAAATCTCTCTTTCTTTAGCACCAAGAAATCCGTTCCTTAGTGATCACGTGATCACATTGTATTTCTACTATTTTATGTTATATCATGGAATGTATACAGAAAGAGCTAAAGAAACGGAAAAGATTTCTTGGGAGTTGGGATATACATATGCAAGCTTCTTTTATTCTAAATGATAATGAAAGTAGTGACAAGCATCGAACTGGAAAGTTGTTTCAGTGCCAGGAATTTTTTCGATGTTATATAAACACTCGAAGAAGAGCAGAGTACGAAGAGCAGAAATTGAACAATATCCGGATAAGAAAGGAAGAACAAGACTAAGTTGAGAAAATGAAGAGAAATACAAAAGTTTTCAGTAAATAAGAAAAAGTATAACCAGGAACACAGAACAGATGTATAGATATTTTATAACACAAGCAACAGACGGATAATGAATTGTTCCCTCCAGTTGCAAAGCAGGCGGCCTGCTTCCAGGCGACTTGAGGTCATGGTACAGAAAGAAAAAGTCTTCAGTTGGAAATGAAAATATAGCAGGGGGAGGGAAATGAAGAGAGGAAAAGTTTGTAGGAAATGGGAGACGTACAGTAGTATATACACACAATACAGGAGGGGTTTCACGGACGTCATTTCTTTCTGTTCCATCTCATGTTTGACGCCGATACGTAGTAAAGTTAGTCTCTCGAATAAAAGAATATTACACAGTCAGATTTTGTATGCGATAAAAACTATTTCCCCTCTGACATTTTCCACACTCATTCGTTTTTTGCATTCCGACGAAATGAGTGGTCGTCACAGGTTGCTACCGGTTGTACCAGAAGCTTTGCGTCTAACTATTAATTAATTCTCAGAGGATTACTTTTTATACATATTGAACACACAACTTTTAACACTATGCCACTTGAAAATATGTGTTATAAGTCTGTCTCGTGTTAAATTTTACCGTACCTGGTTAACATGTTTCAGCCTATTGGCCATCTTGAGAACTGGTTGGAGCTGGTCTTGGCACCTTTTGTTTGTGTTTCTTTTGGCGGTGTGTTTGTGTAGTGTAATGTGGAGTCAAAGTGGCGCGTCCTCAGGTTGCGGATCGAGGAGACGGCCTCCAGATATGGAGGGTAGCTGTGAATGTATTGAATAAGCAGTCGCTGACAGCCGATGAGGGGTGGTCCTCCAGCTTGGGGGTTGGATGAAGGACTAACAACCCATCACCGTAAAAAACAGCTTGTTATGAAACCTTCAAATAAGCCTCGGAATGGGACTGATTCTCTGGCACGACCACAGCAAAGAGCATTGTATTCTTCACCTGATATAATTAGGAACATTAAATCCACACGTTTGAGATGGGCAGGGCATGTAGCACGTATGGGCGAATCCAGAAATGCATATAGTGTGTTAGTTGGGAGGCCGGAGGGAAAAAAACCTTTGGGAAGACCGAGACTTAGATGGGAAGATAATATTAAAATGGATTTGAGGGAGGTTTGTGTATGATGATAGAGACTGGATTAATCTTGCTCAGGATAGGGACCAATGGCGGGCTTATGTGAGGACGGCAATGACCTCCAGGTTCCTTAAAAGTAAGTAAGTAAGTAATATGGAGTCAAAGAGTGTGTGTGTGTGTGTGTGTGTGTGTGTATGTGTGTTCTGAAATTGAGTTGTGTGTTGAGAATTTAATTTTTATCTGTTTTTGTGTGTTTATATATTTCGTATTGTTCTAGTGTGTTTAGTTTCTGGCTTTTTGGTTGAATATGTAGGATTTCCATGTCTGTGTTTATGTCTCTGTAGGCGTGATTAGCATTTGTGATGTTATTTCTTTACTCGGTTATTGAGCAACGCTGTATCAACTACAGGGTAATTTAGCGTCGATGCAATTTCTGATAGCTAGATGAGGTCGAGGAATCGCCATAGATTACCTGACATTCGCCTTGCTGTTGGGGAAAAGCTTGGAAAAAAAACTAAACCAGATAGGGAATACTCGTCTAATATCGCGATACTAAGGTTTTGGTGCAAAAATAAGGTTTAAATAAAAAAAAAGTGTTTTTATTGTACCTACATTATTAGGTTTCAGGAAGTTACATGTCAGCAATTTTTACATCGAGAGGTTACTTGAAGGAAAAACTGAATGAGGTAGAAACAAATAGTAAGAATAAAAACATTAGAGATTTATATAAGGGTATAAAGGAATTTAAGAACGGATATCAGCCAAGGGTAAACGTGATCAAGGATGAGAATGTTGACTTGCTTGCAGACTCTCCATCAATCCTAAACAGATGGAAAAATTATTTTGCGCAACTACTGAACGTACATAGGCCAAATAGAAATGATCTGGACGAAATTCAAATACAAACTGCTGAGCCATTTATACCCGAACCCACGCTTTCAGAAGTCGAAATTGCGATAGAAAATCTGAAAAAAATAAGTCTCCAGGTATCGATCAAATTCCAGCAGAATTAATACAAGAGGGTGGAAGTGCATTATATAGCGAAATTTATAAACTTGTGCTTGCTATCTGGGAAAAGGAAATTGTACCAGAACAATGGAAGGAGTCCATAATTGTACCTATTTTTAAAAAGGGGGACAAAACCAACTGTGGTAACTTTCGAGGAATATCACTTTTGTTGACTTCGTACAAAATTTTGTCCAATATTCTTTCGAGAAGATTAACTCCGTACATAGATGAAATTATTGGGGATCATCAGTGCGGTTTTCGGCGTAATAGATCGACTATTGATCAGATTTTTTGTATTCGACAGATAATGGAGAAAAAATGGGTGTATAATTGTACAGTACATCAGTTATTCATAGATTTCAAAAAGGCATATGACTCGGTTAAGAGGGAAGCATTATATGATATTCTTATTGAATTTGGTATTCCCAAGAAACTAGTTCGATTAATTAAAATGTGCCTCAGTGAAACATACAGCAGAGTCCGTATAGGTCAGTTTCTATCTGATGCTTTTCCAATTCACTGCGGGCTAAAGCAGGGAGATGCAGTATCACCTTTACTTTTTAACTTCGCTCTAGAATATGCCATTAGGAAAGTTCAGGATAACAGGCAGGTTTGGAATTGAACGGGTTACATCAGCTTCTTGTCTATGCAGATGACGTGAATATGTTAGGAGAAAATACACAAACGATTAGGGAAAACACGGGAATTTTACTTGAAGCAAGTAAAGCGATCGGTTTGGAAGTAAATCCCGAAAAGACGAACTATATGATTATGTCTCGTGACCAGAATATTGTACGAAATGGAAACATAAAAATTGGAGATTTATCCTTCGAAGAGGTGGAAAAATTCAAATATCTTGGAGCAACAGTAACAAATATAAATGACACTCGGGAGGAAATTAAACGCAGAATAAATATGAGAAATGCCTGTTATTATTCGGTTGAGAAGCTCTTATCATCCAGTCTGCTGTCCAAAAATCTGAAAGTTAGAATTTATAAAACAGTTATATTACCGGTTGTTCTGTATGGTTGTGGAACTTGGACTCTCACTCTGAGAGAGGGACATAGGTTAAGGTTGTTTGAGAATAAGGTGCTTAGGAAAATATTTGGGGCTAAGCGGGATGAAGTTACAGGAGAATGGAGAAAGTTACACAACACAGAACTGCACGCATTGTATTCTTCACGTAACATAATTAGGAACTTAAAATCCAGACGTTTGAGATGGGCAGGGCATGTAGCACGTATGGGCGAATCCAGAAATGCATATAGAGTGTTAGTTGGGAGACGGGAGGGAAAAAGACCTTTAGGGAGGCCGAGACGTAGATGGGAGGATAATATTAAAATGGATTTGAGGGAGGTGGGGTGTGATGATAGAGACTGGATTAATCTTGCACAGGATAGGGACCGATGGCGGGCTTATGTGAGGGCGGCAATGAACCTTCGGGTTCCTTAAAAGCCATTTGTAAGTAAGTATAAATTTATACAGTAATTACGAACAGTCCCGCGCCGTGGCGTCGTGATCTAAGGCATCTGCGTAGGACTCGGGTTACGGATTGCGCGCTGGTTCGAGTCCTTATGGGGGAAGAAATTTTCTCTTGAAATTTCGGCCAGTGTATGGGACCGGTGCCCACCCAGCATCGTGATGTACTTGGGGAGCTACGATAGGTAGCGAAATGCGGTCGCGAATATCAGCTATAAAGGCTGGAGGCATCATTGTGTTAACCACACGATACTTCCATTCTGGTTGGATGATCGTCCGCCTCTGCTTCGGCATGTGGGCGTGAGGCCAGCAGCCGGCTGGTCGGTCTAGGCTCTTCACGGGCTGTAGCGCCACGGATTATTAATTACGAACAAGTAAGAAAAATAAAGAAAAATACCACTCTAGACAGGTGTAGTTTCGTGTTAGTAGAAGGATATTTTCGTGATAATCTTTAAATTCAGAATATTTAGGTATAGTCAGTAAGGCTGCTATTCATAGACATTTCGCTAGCCTGCGCTACGAGCGTGCTAAACTAGCCGCGGCTATCGACTGGTTACTTGTACAGGATTCATATCATATATCATATCATATCATATCATATCATATCATATCATATCATATCATATCATATCATATATCATATCATATCATATCATATCATATCATATCATATCATATCATATCATATCATATCATATCGCTAACTTGGTTTATGAATACGAAAAACGTTAGTTCGCTGATCGTCCACCGGAAGCCCGCGCTAAGAATGTCTATGAATATGACCCTTAAATTTTAAATTTCTCAGTCAGATTCATACTACAACCCAAAGAATTAAAGTTATTTCTGTATTTTGAATGGTATTGATATGTATCATGAAACCATTGATCACAACTGATATACTGAATCCATATTTCACCATGCTTGTCGTCGAAATTTCCTGAGCAAGATCCCCTCAAAAATCATTAGGCTTTTCTTTAAGCGCAGATCTTCTTTGTTTGACTCCTGAAAATGATTTAGCCTATATACTTTATACACTTTATCCTTGACTTTTATTAAATTGCACATAGTTGTGACTGCAATCTCGTATTCTGGTATAAGCCACAGTTTCTCGTTCCCCAAACCACTTAGTTATTTGCACTTTTTTATACTTAACTTGATACCCGTGAAAGACATTTAATATAGAAGTTAAGGCTGGTTCACAATAAACCGAGAACGGAAACAACAACGAGAACGAAATCGGAAATATTGTTAAAATAAATATATTTAAATGTGAGTATTCACAATTAACTCTTGTAAATGCTCACATTTAAATACATTTATTTTAACATTACTTCCGTTCTCTTTCTCGTTGTTATTCCCGTTCCCGGTTTATTGTGAACCAGTCTTTACACAGGACGACAACTCGAACAGTAGACCATTCTGTGTAAGGTTTAATGTCTTGTATTGACCCTCTCTAGAATAAATAACGTGCTAATATAATATACAGTACTTCATACATGTCGAAATGTATACATAATTACTTTTCGTTCGCAGTAGTAATGATTATTTTTATTCCTAAATTAATTTTCTTTCGAAAACACACATTTCATTGATTTCCATTGAATTTGAATCCAGTTACAGCTCAGTAAGTTCATGAATTCTCACGAACGCTGTACAGTTTTAATGCTGAGCAAACGCTGTCGTGTATGTGATGACGGACAAAGTCTGTCGTACATCTGCAGGCTCTCTCGGATTTCAAACATTCATAATGACAATTGAAGAAATGATGATGTCCACAAAATCAGACATTCTGATAATTGTTCAGTAAGGGAAGCTACAGGAAAAAAATTTTATCTGTTTGCAGAGCGCAGTTCTTCTGTATTAGTAACGACCGGAGGCCAGATTTCCATGCAAATACATGTTTTTTTATAAGCTTGTTACATTTCTCGAACTTTGAAAATATTCGTTTTATGACTCGATTCCAAATAACAGTAGGGTAGGATAGGGCAAAGTGGAATGGATTTTGATATCATCTAATTCTGTCTTTGTGTTTAGTTGTATCATAAAGTTTTTATACACAAACTAAACGTTATACATCTGTCAACATTTAAACACAAAAATAATCTTATGATGAATGAAGACAACAAAGTAATTAGAAAAATAAGAGGACCCTTAATTTTCCACTTTACCCTCACCAAGAGGGCATAGTGGAAACTCGGAGAGGCCAAAGTGGATATTACATAACACACTATATAAATGAAAATATTGTTTAAGATACGTAAAACATAAAATAATTGTCCATATTTAAAACATTTTGAAGCACTGCAGTTGTCACATAGGCTAGCCTACATAGTCTGGAGATTAATATCAGCACAAAGTTAATGAGTCCAGTCTTTGCATTTACAACACATGATCTAGTCTTCCGATGGTGGGTCAGAATATTGCTCTCCACAGCCCAAACAGAAAACATCTTGCTACCTAGGCGTGTGGTTTAGTGTACTGGCGGCATCGTCTTACCGGCCTTCGTTTTCACTCTTTTGCCGCCAGATTTCCCATCTGCTTCTCGCGGATTGCCTTCTTAAATGGAAATGTCAGTATTTCAGTTTTCTGACAACGTCGTTTTCGGTTTGTTTCACCAGTCTGAAGCAGTACGCCTAGGCTTACTTTGGGGAGTGGAGCAATATCTTCTGGTGTCACATGAGGCTGCGCATTCGATGTTCCACACTTTAGGCATCTATCTGTGTATTCTCCTGCTTCATTGGGAGACCTATCTTCGCAAAGAATAGCTTATCAATGTAACTACTAGGCTGTACTGGCAATAATGGACAGAAGATGGAGCAAAATCATCTTCTTTGAATATGTTGCGTCCATATGGAAAAATTTCAGTCCTTGAGAATCCGCTAGTGATATTCGGAAGCACGAATGATTTCTCAAAGTCTTCACGGATCAGACCTGCCATATCATATTCACCGATGTATTTTCCTGGATAGTTCTTCTGGAATTTGTATACTACAACTTCAAAATGCGTCTTGAATGGCTTGTGAACTGCAACATCGACAGGCTGCAGCTTGTGTGTTGTGTGTGAAGGAACCGACAAGATTATGATCCCAATTTCTGAAGCGAATTCAAGAGCTTGCAATGACTGGTGAGAAGTATGATCGTCAAGAACCAACAACATTGGCTTTTCTTTGTTAGGTCTGACAATTTCTGCAAAAGTTTCAACCAGTGCAAAAAATTATCTGCATTTGATCCAGCCAGACTCGGAGCACCAATTGAAGCAGGATTGCTGGGTAACTTTCGGCGTTGGACCTCAGACTCATTTCGCCATCATTAATTCACATATCAATGATATCATCATTATTGATACCATATCCCGGGTTCAGTTCATGGTGCAGTGTGCTGTACTTGTACAATACGGCCGTTCGGCAACCCAATCATTCACAGAATAGGAGTGGTGAGCACAATAAGCCTCAGGCAGCAGTGTAAGCCTTCGGGTCCCTCCTCCGTAGAACAGGAAAAAAAACTTAAACTATAAGCCAAATGCATTAACTATCTTGCAATTGCATATTAGGAGGAAATCCAGACTCTATGAGTGAATTCCAAACTACATGGGCAAAGTGGAAAGTTCACTCTTTCAGTTTCCACTTTCCCCTCCACGTGAGTTGCAGGTTAGATGTGGTTGTATCTTGCCAAATGAATTTTTAGAAAAAAAAAAATTGCCATCACAACTTCTTCCCAACATTTGTAACTGTGCTTTAAACATTAATAATAAAATCAGATGTTATATATATGGAGGATGCCTACAGATTACTTACCATAAACAAATAATTTCTTGCAGCTCGTTTCATTGTAATCACAATTCCACCATGTATAGAGATACTAGCGCTGTGCGGCTAAGTAGAAACATACAGACTACCATAAGCTTTGAATATTATACTGAATAGTGCTGCTCTCTATTGTTGTAAGAGCATAACAACGATTTTCCACTTTGCCCTCCCCTTCAACTTTGCCCTCGGCTCCCCTACCTTTTCCCTGCATGTTTACATGTTTTGGTCTTTCTTGGGACTAAATTCATGTCTAATGCATATTTTGAAGATTTTTAGATTTAATATCACGTATTTAAACTTTTATATTGCCATATTTAAACCTTCTTTCTGGCTTTAGTAGGCTACATATTATATTATGCTAACTTGGATAACTTGTGCCTTTTATGAATGTTGCTTCGTATAATCTGGTTCTCCACGTTATTTGTCTACTGAGAAAACAAATAAAAGAAAGCTACTTGTAATATGGTATCGTGGCGTCATATCAGACAACTAATCTTTAGACCAGCGGTGACCAAAATTCGAACGGCAGTGATTACACGCGAGAGAGACTTTCATTGGACAAATTAATTCAGCCACCTCGATCATTAGCTTTTATAAAACTCTCCTTCGTTGGAAGGCTTAAGAGAAAGAGCTATTTCGTTCGCGACTAGATAGCTGGCTTTCTTACATTTGTTTGTCATCTTTCTCTTCATAACGAAGATTTAAGGCTGATTTTAGTTCTTGGAGTTAATAGCTTGTTTCATTACTACACTAGCACGTAATATTCAATCAGTTCCTCTATATTATTATTATTATTATTATTATTATTATTATTATTATTATTATTATTATTATTGCTACTTCTACCTACAAGTGGCCTTTAAGGAACCCGCAGGTTCATTGCTGCCCTCACATAAGCTCGCCATCGGTCCCTATTCTGAGCAAGATTAATCCATTCCCTACCATCATATCCCACCTCCCTCAAATCCATTTTAATATTATCCTCTCATCTACGTCTCGGCCTCCCCAAAGGTCTTTTTCCCTCCGGTCTCACAACTAACACTCCATATGCATTTCTGGATTCGCCCATATGTGCTACATGCCCTGTAATTTCTCAAACGTCTGTATTTAATGTTCTTAATTATTATGTCAGGTGAAGAATACAATACGTGCAGTTATGCGTTATGTAACTTTCTCCATTCTCCTGAAACTTCATCCCTTTTAGCCCCAAATATTTCCTAAGAACCTTATTCTCAAACACCCTTGATCTCTGTTCCTCTCTCAATGTGAGAGTCCAAGTTTCACAACCATACGTAACAATCGATAATATAACTGTTTTATAAATTATTATTATTATTATTATTATTATTATTATTATTATTATTATTATTATTATTAAATCAATATCTAGTTTATTGATAATAGTCATTAAAAGATTAGAAAAGGGATTAAAATGAAGATATAGGGTAGTAATTATTTTATCATTCAAGGGAAGATGTAGGCCTATATATTCAGCACGTATATAAGAATTATGGTTATGGTAACACTTGCTGATAAATAATAATAATAATAATAATAATAATAATAATAATAATAATAATAATGAGTTATGCCTGTGTATTCAGCATAATGCCCTGTAATATCGCTTCTATACTGTATACTGCTAGTAATTGAACCGTTAAACAAAGCAACATATTACATTTTCTCCGACAGAACAGCGAATAAATTCCTCTTCCCATTCTGCACGAAACCTTCTGTTCCTGCTCGTAGAGACAGAGGGTTTGTAGAGCGATATGGTACCGACACTGCTTACCTTCAGTATGTGAGCGAGACAGAGAGCAATGTACAGGAAACTCCCCTTACCATATGAATGTCTTTGATTACACGATGTAATCACGATACCCAGTTTGGTCACCGCTGTTTTAGACTTTCTATTAAACACTCACTTTGTTGCATTGGAATTTCCAACCCCAACTCTCGCTCGTTACAAACCGGAGGTCAAAATACTGAAAGAAAGGAAGGCAATTTAGTATACTTTTATGTCGAGTTAGGTTGTATTGCTGTAGCTCCTTTTAGAACTGCAAGAAGAGATCTTGTGTCAAAATGGATTGAGGAAAGAAATTTCTGAAGACGAACGGTGATGTAGTTTATTGTGATTGTTGTAATAAAAACGTAAGTACCCACATACTGTTGTGTTTTAGGACGCGCGATAGTGTTGCGGTTAAGGCTTAACGCTGCAAAGTCGGAAGGTCACGGGTTCCATTCCCGCTGGTGTCATGGTCATGCGGAAACGCAAAATACTTACACAAATCGATCTTACCTTGTCCCAAATTTCTTCGCTTAAGTAAGAACCTGTCACTTCTTGTGACGTAGAAAGATCATTTTCTGTGTTCAAGGACGTATTTAAGTTAAACGCACGAACTTAATTAAGAAACTTTAAGAAATTAGTGGTAGGCCCTAATACTTTGTTTCAAAATAAAAGAAAAATGTAAGATAATGCAGAACTCAATTTTAATAGTGCATATTTTTTATGTTTTTTCGCTTCATTGTGCATGTTTTGTCATACGATAGTCCGTGAATGCATGCATGTTTTAAGATTTGATAGCTCGTGGAAATCCGGGGCCTAGTAATGACCACCAGCAGTTATAGGCTAACTGTGGGCAGTCGGTTAGCGCGGTTCCGAGTCCTTGCTTTGCATAATTCTCGCATTTCCGCAGTATAAAGCTGAACTTCCGCTACAAAAGAGTTACTTGTTAACGGGGGAATCCTTTAGTATCGGAGTAAAAGACATTTTATCGGATAATACGAGATAAAAGAACCCAGAACAGCAATTTCCGAGAACACTCTATTTTTACGACTAAGTATCGTGTCTTCTAAGCGCACTCGCCATCTAGCGGCACTCTTAAATATCTTAATCGCATTACTCTAACAGCAACGCTACCTAAAAGCCATATTAAATTAAATTGGACTATTCTTTAGTCATGTCAGTGGCGGCAAGTGTCTTCCGGTGAGAAGTTAACTAGATACGAATTATTTTATGATGTACCTTGTCTAATTATGTTACGTGATCTTCATGTCTTGAGATATTTTAAAACACACTTTATCTGATAATTAGGTTGGCAACCGTAGTGACTCCAATCGGTTATTATTAGCCTACTTGTAATTAAATAATACAGAGCTAATCAAATTACCTACTAATTATTTGATATAATTATTACGAATCCCCAACATTTTAAAATTCTTATTCAGAACGAAAAGTTACATTATTGTTCGGATCAAATTTCTGCACATTTAAAGAACAAAATTAACATTCTTTCAGTCATTTATTATCATAATATACTGCTCTCATAATATACTTGACTGAGCATATTGATAATTAAATCAATGGCTTTCCCAAAACATATACATACATATACATACGAAATGTTTCATATAAAGCAATTTTTATCTCGAAAAGGAAGCAAAGGTATTGTTGTATTCTTTTGATCCAATATTGGTCTACGCTCTGCGAAAAAAACTATAATTTAAACATTCCATTTCTAGGTACATATTCAAATGAAATTTTCCTTTATAGTTTCTGGAATTGCAACCAGTTGAACGTAACTGCCTAAAAACGGATTAAGCATCTTTGTGATGATCGTAATTGTTTTGAGTTTCTCCCGCAATGTACTCAAAAAGTTGTTCATTAAAATGTGGAAACTTAGTTGCATGTCCGCAAAAACACAGTATGTGCCTATCAAATGTAGCGAAATTTTCCATCAGTTCTTTAATATACTGGAATGAATCAAATATATTTTTGTCAAGTGATATTGAGAAGAAATCAAGTTTCTTTGTAAACCAAACCCGTTAATTTTATCCCTGGCAGTTATAATTTTAACATCTTGGAATTGCAAACTATTATTCAAAACGCGTCCAGTCCATTTTTATGAAACAACTGCGCTAATAGTTTTTTATTCACCGTTCTACGGACTGAGCTTGTTTCCAACACAAACTTTTAGACAAGGATTGGCGTCATTTTGGAAGAAAAGACGCTTAAAATATAGTGATAGAAATCTAAAAGAAATCATATTATATTATTTATTTATTTACTTATTTACTTATTTATTTATTTACTTATTTATTTATTTACTTACTTAGTTCCTTACTTACTTATTTACTTACTTACTTATTTACTTACTTACTTACTTATTTACTTACTTACTTAGTTACTTACTTAGTTATTTACTTACTTACTTAGTTACTTACTTATTTACTTACTTACTTGTTTACTTACTTACCTATTTACTTACTTATTTACTTACTTACTTAGTTACTTACTTATTTACTTACGTATTTACTTACTTACCTATTTACTTATTTACTTACTTATTTACTTACTTATTTATTTACTTATTTATTTATTTACTTATTTATTTATTTATTTACATATTTATTTATTTACTTACTTTATTTATTTACTTACTTACTTATTTATTTATTTATTTATTTATTTATTTATTTATTCATTCAATTTATTTATTCATTCATTCAATTTATTCATTCATTCAATTTATTTATTTATTTATTTATTTATTTATTTATTTATTTATTTATTTATTTATTTATTTATTTATTTATTTATTTATTTATTTATTTATTCTGACAGGATAAAGGCCATAGGGCCTTCTCTCCCATCCTACCAGAGAGCATATATAAATACAAAAAAGAAATACAGACGCTGATGAAAATATTATAAATTAAATTAAACTCTATAGAGGGTCAACAGGGTCAAAAGAACGCTTAGAGCTCTTATCGAGGTAATAAAAAAAGAAAGAAAACAGAGATAGCAATGATGATAGTAATAACTGATAATAATAATAATAATAATAATAATAATAATAATAATAGTAGTAGTAGTAGTAGTAATAAATAAATTACATATTAATTGTCAATTTTACAACAGCATAGTTACAATATTGACTATATGTCATGGGTTAAATCGAAGTTGCGCAACCATACAGATATTCAACAAGCAATTCCATGAACTAGAATGTGATTTTTTTATTTAAATTTGAATTTTTAAATTGTCCGACAGTCTCTGACATGGTCAGGGAGAGAATTTCAGAGGCGTGGAATCGATATGCTGAAAGATGATGAGTAGAAGGATGTTCTGTGCAGAGGAATAGAGAGAAGGTACATGTTCTGGGTTCGAGGTAGTGAAGGGTAAACAAAAACGAGATGCTAGGCAAGAGGGTGTAATAGTAATAAGAGGGAGTTGAAGAATCTTCTTTAAGTGGATTCCAAGACAACAATTCTAGTGACGGTGTTACATGATCGAATTTTCTAATGTTACAAACGAAACGAACGCAGATATTGTGAACACGCTGTAGTCTATGGGCAAGATCAGTGTTTATATTCGTGAATAGAGAATCGCAATAATCGAAGTGGGGCATCACTAAAGTTTGGATCAGGTTCTTTTTTAAGCTGAGAGGTAAAACGTTGATTAAGTGCCTGAGGGAATGAATTATGGAAAAAGTTTTCTTACATATGTAGGTCACTTGACTTTGAACATTTAAATTTGAATCTAAATAAACCCCCAAATATGTACAAATAATAAAAATGGCCAAATGGACTGAGTGAGGTTTGGGATCACATTCTTCAATTGGAAAATAAGTTAGCATATATTTCGATTTCTCGTCTTGTGTATTAAAAGTAAGGTATATTAAAAGTTCCGTTCTTAACTAAAAAACTCTTTTCAACACGTTACCCAAAGAAAGCCATCTTCCGTATGATAAAGAGTATTTTCATATAACAAACACATACCTTCACAAATTTTGCTGAAAATATGAGTTTGCAACGCCTTTCCTTTGATGGCATTTACCACTTTGTATTGAACTATTACCGTAGCGCCATGGGGGTAATGATTTGAAGTAGTAGGAAAGATGTTTACCTAATATTTCGTGTAATTGTTATACCATATGTAATTCAACTTGGTCGTACTTTTGGTGGTATCCACCGATTTTTGATTTTCGATCTTACAAGGATTTATAATTTTATAATGGGCTATAGTACCGGTATGGCAGAGAGGGGGGGGTAGCAAAAGAAAATCATGCCCAGAAGTGGGTCACGCCTTCACAAAGTTTAGGAACCACCATAGTTAACTCATATCAACTGCATCTCCAAAGAATCTCGGTCTATAAACGGGCCATCGCACCTTGTACTTTCTAGTTAACCTACTCTTCTGTGTATTTGATATAACTTCATTGTATTTCGTATATTATTGTTTTGGTATTTTTCACTTTACTTTTGCTTACTTACATTGATTACTTAAATTAAACAATTAAATAATATTTGTAGTGTAGGCTTAAAATTGTAATATTACTTTTTAATTATTCAGTGTAATACTCCATTCACGGCCACAAAGCTTTTGCTTCATTGGGAGTGCCAACCAAAAATGTACTATTATTATCATTCAAATAAAAATTATTATTATTATTATTATTATTATTATTATTATTATTATTACTATTACAATTATTATTGTTGTTGTTAGTTGGGAGGTCGGAGGGAAAAAGACCTTTGCGGAGGCCGAGACGTAGATGGGAAGATAATATTAAAATGGATTTGAGGGAGGTGGAATATGATGATAGAGACTGGATTAATCTTGCTCAGGATAGGGACCGATGGCGGGTTTATGTGAGGGCGGCAATGAACCTCCGGATTCCTTAAAAGCCAGTAAGTAAGTAAGTATTATTATTATTATTATTATTATTATTATTATTATTATTATTAGGAACATTAAATCCAGACGTTTGAGATGGTCAGGGCATGTAGCACATATGGACGAATCCAGAAATGCATATAGAGTGTTAGTTGGGAGGCCGGAGGGAAAAAGACCTTTAGGGAGACCGAGACGTAGATGGGAAGATAATATTAAAATGGATTTGAGGGAGGTGGGATATGATGATAGAGAATGGATTAATCTTTCTCAGGATAGGGAGCAATGGCGGGCTTATGTGAGGGAGGCAATGAACCTCCCGGTTCCATAAAAGCCAGTAAGTAAGTATTATTATTATTATTATTATTATTATTATTATTATTATTATTATTATTATTATTATTATTATTATTATTATATGATTCGATTATCTTCTGTAATAATTTCATGCACAGAGTTGACACTTAAAGCAAGTATACCTTCGCGGAAATTGTCGCTAATGTAAATGCCTACACATTTGAATTCCTCAAAACCACTGACGTAGTTCAGGTGGCAGCGCGTTTACCTGATGATCTGGAGTTGCGCTTGGGCGTGGATCGATTCCCGTTTGGCAGATTACCTGGTTTGATTTTTTCCTAGGCCTTCATCAACTGTAAGACGAATGTCACGTAATCTATGGCAAATCCTCGGCCTTATCTAGAAAAATATTATCTCGCTATCATTAATTCCATAGACGCTAAATAAACCAATAGCTGATACATTCATGTAGTATTCTGTCCAAGGACAGGTTTTTCACTGCAAACCCAGCATTCTCCAATCTTTCCTATTTTCTGCCTTCCTCTTGGTCTCCGCATATGATCCATATATCTTAATGTCGCCTATAATCTGATATCTTCATCTACTCCGAACTCTTCTCCCGTTCACCATTCCTTCCAGTGCATCCTTCAGTAGGCAGTTTCTTAACAGCAAGTGATCAAGCCAATTCCATTTCTTATTCCTGATCAGTTTCAACATTATTCTGTTTTCATCTATTCTTTCCAGCACAGCTTCATTTCTTATTTTGTCTGTCCATTTCACACGTTCCATTCTTCTCCATATCCACATTTCAAATGCTTTTATTTGTTTCTCTTCACTTCGTCGTAATGTCCATGTTTCTAAACCATACAATGGCAAACTCCACACAAAGCACTTCACTAGTCTCTTCCTTAGTTCTTTTTCCAGAGGTCCGGAGAAGATGCTCCTTTTTCTATTAAAAGCTTCCTTGGCCATTGCTATCCTCCTTTTGACCTCCTGGCAGCAACTCATGTTACTGCTTATAGTACATTCCAAGTATTTGAAGCTATTCACTTGTTCTATTGCCGCATTTAGAATTCGCAAGTTCACCTTCTTTACTTTTCTTCCGACAACCATGCTCTTGGTATTATTTGCATTTATCTTCATTCCATACTGCTCACAGCTGTCATTTGCTCCAGTAGCATATCCCTTAGTATATTATCTCCTCTTCTGCTAACAAAGCCATATCTGATACAACGTCGTTAAATTGCCAAGTAAAAAACAATCCTTAAACCTATCATACATAGCCCTTGCTGTTGGTGCTTCATTTCCAAAAGTAGTTTGCTATCATTTTACGCATTCTCGTGGCATTAGTGACGATTAAAAAAAATCATAGCCCGAAAATCTTATCAGTGATAGACTGTTAACTTCAAATCTATTGAACAGCTAAACCAGGAAATATCTTTCGGATTTGTAAACAACAGTTGTCTTGAAAACTGAAGTGCATTAAGTATTTTATTATGGAAAAAAAAATCTAGTTTATTGCTTTACATCTCAGTTTGCACAGACTTTCATTATGACTCTTGTAGTGTTTTTCCCGACTTTTTTCCATATGAATTGATCAGCTTCCAACATATGAGGCGCCCAATACATAAACGGCCAAATCCACAAAGTTATATTTCCACTTCAAATCTTTGTAACAGGCGCGAAATGCGATAATACACGAACGAAAATTGTGCTGAAATCTCAAGGGAAAACTGAGAATGATGATTAAACCGATTTACACCTTGAAGAGAACAGTATGAGGAGCTCTTTAAAACCACAAATTCAGTATGAAAATTTTGTGAGTTGGGCCATTTTGCCCTGAGCGCCTCGTGCTTAAAACCTGTGCGCGCTCCTGAGCAATTATAGGTTCATTGGCGCATATCGTACAGAACTCTGTTCAGGTTTTACGGCTATTTCTTCTCTAAAGTTAAGTGAGAACAGTTAAAATCGCCCCATAATCTGCTTTGATGTCCATTGGATCGCCTTCCTTTTGGAAGTTATTCGTGATATGGGAATTCTAAGTAATTACATTTCATACTGGCAGCTTACCAACTCTCATGGGTAATCTAATCTCTACCCTGAAGTACCTTAGGCTTCCTGTTGAAGTCTCTCTTCCCGAGGTGACACATGAGACTTCCCTTCTCGTTGGAGCACATATCTCCCAGGCAGACAGCTTTCGTTGGAACAGAGAAGCTCTGCTTTTCCCACGCAGTTCTGAGTAGGAGCTACGAGATTAGGGACTGCCCTCCAGATTAGAGTTGCCTAGTACTCACGTAGACAAGGACGCACATCCTTGGACTTCGAGTTCTTAGCCTAACTGTTCTTTCAATAATAAAGTGTCTTACTAAAATCATAGATCATAATTGCAATAAAATTAATAGTTAATAAGTTTTTAGCCCACCTAAAAAATGTAATAGAATTTGATTGACATGACTGATTATTCAATGTAATACCCTTCAAACTCATTAAAAATATTGGCATGACCATGGATGGGCAACTCGTGCTCACGAAGTGTTAAAAAGCTTGACAGAAAGACAGGTGGAGCCAACTGCAGCAGTTATAAGTAGACAGTGGATGCGGGATGACTTATCGTTGAATGTAAGTGCACATTTACTATATGTCACATTTTTTCATTCAAAACATTGGCTCAACAGGTTTTAAACGTAAACAGACGACGTCAACATGCTACCACAGTCTACTATATACAGTCGCGAAGCTTGAGGTGATTTTTTGCAAATCTTGTGATAAAGCGCTCCAAGCGGTTAGCAACTAGAAACAATAGACTGTCCACGGTCGACTTTGGACTGTGTCGTATTTCCATCGAGTGCTAGCACGTTGCGTATTTCACATTGCTGCTTGTGGAATATTCGTTATTGCTTGTAATGAAAATGTTAATGGCTAAAATACAATAATTGGAATAATAATATTTTACTAGAGACGTAGAAAAATTAAGTTTGTTTTAATGAAATTTATTGATCACGTTTTATTTTCAATTCTGGTGGGATT
Source organism: Periplaneta americana (assembly GCF_040183065.1). NCBI lineage: Eukaryota > Metazoa > Arthropoda > Insecta > Blattodea > Blattidae > Periplaneta > Periplaneta americana. Next base: position 154,368,601 of record NC_091120.1, on the reverse strand, counting down.
ATTATTGCTTAGCCCTACTTTTTTTCAAAGGATATGTTTTTAATTACAGCTGTTAATTTTGTTTTTATTTTTATTTGTTACTTTACTAGAGACGTAGAAAAAGTCTGTTACAATAAAATTTATTGATCACGTTTTATTTCCAATTCTGGTGTGATTCTTATTGCTTAACCTCATCCCACTTTGTTAACTACGTAAGCCTACACTACAAGTACCGGTACACGTAAGTTACTCCATTAATTCATATTTCCATTATTATTGTTGTAAAGGGAAATGCAAATTAATATTTATTGGTTTCATAGTTAATTATCACTATAATCTTGAATGAGTGAAGCGATTATAGTAAATTTCAGTTCGTTTTGCACAAACAAAAATAATATTAACCTATTTCTTGTAGGTATCTTCGAGTTTATGGTGGAATTTAATATACTTCAATTAAAATAATAAATTAACTTTATGCATTTAATATTTCAATAATGGAAAGAAGGTGTTAATTTTTCCAAAAGAACACAACGAAAGTGTAACATATTTTGTCGTCTACTAGGAGAGAGATCTGCGATGATGCGATAGTAGCGAACCTAGTGGTGGGCAACTACCCATGTTTGCATTTTTACTACATATTGAGCTTCGCGACTGTATATAGCAGACTGTGATGCTACTGCATCTCCGTACAGTCAGAAGGAAAAGAAAAATAACGTACCGGTGCTGTAGTAGTGTAGCACATACCTAGCAAGTTCAGTCCTCGTCATCATTGATGCAATTACCAGCGTTGCAGTAAACGACGATATATTCTCGTAAGTTGTCGAAGCTGAATCGTCTTCGCCTATCGCTTAAACAGTTTTTGTATCGAGAGAATTTCTGAAGAAAAACTCTAAAATGGGGATCACTCAATTTCTTTAGAGGAATATTTGCACTGAACATCATGTTGCACGTGTCGTTTAGACCCGCACAACTAAATGATGATGATGATGATGATTTGATGATTCCTCAGATTTCATTTCAACGCACATCCTGTGCGATGTACTGTTGCAATATTTCTCTATAGCCTGAGTTGTTCTGGTTTTTGTTTCAATTTTACATACTGTACATTACACACGATATTGTCTTCGTTAATACATAAAATGTCACTCTCATACTTCTTAATTGCATTTCGTATCTCTAAGCGAATTTAACGTTTTGACTTCGACATAATGAATGGATCAGCACTACACTATTCAGCTCGTACTAAACACTTGAGCAGGATAACACAACTGCACACATTGCGTTGCAATGTGGACCGGGATTCCTTCGTTCTGTACGCTGCTGTACTCGCCAGGTACACAAAAGACGGACAACGCGGCACATGCTATATACTCCGATATGAAACAACTTCACTTTTCCTTAAGCCATCCCCCATCCACTGTCTAGTTATAAGTTACGTTACAGAATCAGTTCACTGCCACGGTGCGCTGTGGCTGCTCAGGCAGATGGTTATGATATCTACGCCATGATTTGTATTTCAGAATGACGCATGGTACAATAATTATAGTACCAATAGTTTTAAACAGACTGTACCTAAACAAAGACATTTTAAAGCTTTGTAAACTATAATACGTTATTATTTAGAAGGCATACTGAAAAAGAAAGTGAAGACAACCTTGTCAAGATACAACAAATATAACTGCAGAACTTATTTTTTATTGCTGTATTTGTTAGTATTTGTCTTATTTCAAACATACCCACAGTGTTTCCTAGAGGCTTAAAAGCTGGCCAAAAATACTAAAAGCCACTTTAACACATTTTTAACCATTTTTTGGTACTAACTGAAAGATAATATCATATTAACAATATATCAGGTCTACTTGTTTATCTTAGGACAGTGTTTCTCAACTGATGGCTCGCGTTCCGCTGGGTATACTTGAAGAGTGAAGTGGTAGAACCAGTTTTTTCGTCCATAATAACTTAAAGGCGCTTAATTTAACACTTTATATATATTATTAGTATTCATTGAATTAATCTGTGCATTAAGTATTACAAACATTTTACGTTTATGTTCATGATTGTTTAATAGTAACTTTTTAATGGTTGTTACACGTTAAAGTAACTACACTGTTTATTATATTTATTACGGAGGCACTTAATAAATAATAAATTCTAAGTGAGCACGTACACAATATAGAATCAGAAACACTTTAGCACTTTAGTAGGAAAAAGATTGTTCATTGATCACTGTTACTAGTATTGGTACTGTCCTCCCCTCCGAAAGTTGTGACTGCGCTTGCAGTAGGCCTGAGCTGTCCCTTGTTTGTTTCAGAACTCAATAGGTTTATGACTTCCACATGTAGTATCCTTTTCTTGTATTTTGTTCGGTTCTCATGGCGGAAGGATGTTATAAAAGGATCAGAGGTGGCAAGGAGTCGATTGAATGCATCCCGATTAGTGGCCTCTCTTGAAATCTTTCTGGCATCCTACTGTTCACGAAATTGCTTAAGGTGTTTATCCCTTGCTTCTTGTGCTTCTTCCGACATTTGTCCAATTGAATGGTAAATTTGCAAAACGACTTAAGTTCACATTTTGGGGGTTTTGAGTTGAGAGAATGATTATGTTACTATGTGCAAGGGTCATCGTTTAGTAACAGAATGACTTTAATCCACGACATTTGTATAGTTTTCCTTAGCAGCAGAATGTTTGGTTAAGGGGTAAAACAAATTTAGTCCTGGTCTTAAGATATTTTGCCTATCAAGTACTGAAGAAACTTACATAATATGTAATTTTAATTATACAATCAGCTGATCAAATATTTTGTCTGTTGTCATTGGTAATTCTTCAATTGAAAAAATTTATTACGTTTGAAAAACAGAACATGAAAATGAAAAGCAATATGTTCAGTAATCGTGCTACACTTGTAGCTGAAGTAAAAAGTATTGCAAAATGGAGCCAAATTAAGTATCTAGAGAGAGAGGATTTTCTTGCTGTCACATTTCACTACATGAAAAATGTATGCTTGCCTAACACCAGTTCAGGATACGTACTACTATCGCCAGCTCACCGTCTCAGTTTTCTCTGTGCACAGCATGAAAACTAGTGAAATGCCCTTTTGTGTCTACCATGAGGGACAGGCCAAGAAACGTCTTAATGAGGTATGCAATTTTCTCCTGCACATTACTTGGGTAACTATGTCACATCCAGTATATTAAAGAACTGTCCGGGACAAAATAAGAACAGCCCATTAATCAAATTCTTAATGGCAATAAGTGCTCGGAATCATTTCTTCAACATCATACTTTTCTCCATCAGAGGTCTGTGCTCTTGTGATTAACAAATTGTTCAAAATAATGTTGTTCAACAATTTGCAATAAGGTTACTTTATGATTTTGGTGTAGGCTAAATACATTGAGTTAAACATGTTTATGTGTCAATAACCTAATAATTATGATGCAGAATTGAAGTTAATCTGCAGAACAACTTAGGTCCTGAAGATAATTAAATTTTTTACAACCTGAAGAAGAGTACAAAGGTATGAATTTTTATACTAAAATTTGTCTCTTACATATCTCTTACATATAAAAAATTATATTGTAACAATATATGGTTCAGCGAAGTCAAAAACAGTTTTCTTTAATTTTATCAAAACTACTTCTAGGGACATAAGTCGTTTTGTAAATTCACCACTCAATTGGAAGTAATGCCTCGGAAATAATAGTCGAACCATGAATGTGTATTTTATGTACAGTGACAGGCATGGGATACCAAGAGTACAGTGAGACAAATAATCTGGCAGTCTCAGTTGCAAATTTTTCAAATTCATTTGTGTTTATTTCAGATCCACAGGATATGGTTTTAAGTATAATTCCACATCTGTGGATGAGATTCTGTCAAGGCCGGTTATTTCTGCACTTACTTTATTTTTGCAGCGAATATTAAATTTTTCGCAATCTCCGCAGATTTTCTTACATTTTGAGTTTTTCTACGCTTAGACCTACTACTGCTCTCTCCAAACTTTGCCTGTGGTCCTCCTCTTTTCTGTACAGTAGGTTTTATAGCATTTAAATCACATACAAACTCTTTATCTAACACTGCTAGTTTTTTTTTTAATCAAACACTCATCCTGTTAGATTTATCGATTCTGCGAAACAAATTAATGCAAAAATGAGAAACTTGTCTTTCTAACAATTTAATTTGATCATGGGAGACTTCTAGACTGATTTTTGTAATAAGAAACTGCAATACTACGTCTTTCTGTTTCTTACGACCACTTTTTTCCTTCTGTGAAGTATCAAACAATTCTTTCCTTTTGCAACGGTACTCCATTCTGAAACCAAAATAAATGACTAAAAATTTGTTACTTTTTACTTTTATAACTATTTGATAGCCAAATTGAACATAGTTTTGCTGTAGAGAAGAAATTAACTAATACTGAGAATATTCGTATTTTAGACGATTAATTTGAAATACGCCAATACATATATTTATCTAAATTTTATCAAAAGGGGCAAATATGGGCAATTTTACCTTTCAAGATCATCAAGTAAACATGTCAGGCTACACGTTGGTCAAGGAAATAGCACGCAACGTGAGGCAATTTTTGCTGGTCTGCATAAAGACCGAACTTAAGGAATCACAAAATAAAATGTTACATAATATGATTATGATTCCTCAGCGAAGCATAATATACTTAATCATTATAATAATAACGTATTCTTAATTCAGAAACATAACTCTAACAATCCATAATAACATTTACCTGAAAATCAACCACAGAAGTACAAAAAATAATAATTGAAATTCTAATTGAAAAACACACAATCACTACACAGCAAAAATGACACTTCATGCACTACTTTCAAAGGTTCGAATACAACTGCGTAGAATTAGACCTGCTACGAGGATAGCTATTTTATGACCGCCAGACCTTGGAGATAGTTGGGGTATATTGCAAACACCATCAAATTAAAAGTGAAAAAATCATTTTGGCCAGCTTTTGAGCATCTTGGAAACACTGTGATACCAGTAGAATGTGAGAGTTTATAAAGTGTGAAAGAATATCTCTCTGTTTTCAGAAAGGTAGATCTATTAACCTACATTCCTTAATATTCTCAATTTGAAGGAAGTAATACTACTGTTTTACATATCACGGAAAATGAAAAACTTACTCCTGAACTATTCCTAAACGTTTAAAGGATTGAAACACCTCTGTAGCATTAAAATTTGGTTGAAGTTTGGAAGCACAATGTGGAAGCAAATGTGGTTACTGGACAGTAGGCAAAGGGCGTAGATTTGGAAATTATGATTTCGGAAGAATTGCGAACATTTCGATTACTGATTTCGCCGGAACTCTGAGTATCGTGCTGTTCTGTAGATTTATCAATTCAATCTGCAAAATTTTAGGAGCTTCCAACGGCTGCAAACCAACCTTTATTTTTCTTCTTAAAAATTACTTTTTTCCCTTTCGTCACTAAAGAAGGGAAACGATCTGATCGGATTATACTGTTTCTCACTCATAACGACCCGCCACTTACTGCAGACGCGAGCGAACTTGCGTCTTACAAGACCCGCGCACAGACGCTATATTTGGTACAGAGTTTGTTCTGACTGAAATTGTGTTGACAGTTTGAGACCACGAGTTTCCCACCCATGGGCATGACCTACTGACTTTCTTATTTAATTAAAAATTCTGAAGTTTTTGACTGAAATCAGCTACAGCTTCCAGCATCTTATTGTGTAAGTCCCGTTTGAGATGTAGACACAGAAGATAGTCTGAAGAAATCAAATGTGAAGGATATGTTAAAAAAAAAACAACTGAAACCCACCTTCTGCCTTTATAACTTGAGTTATAAACGCTCTGTTGAGTCATAACTCCTTTGCTGAGTTTTCTGTAAAACTTCTTTTCTTTCAGTTGTTGCATAACATTAGAATAATGTCTAGCATTAAAGTTCAGGCAAACCAACCGACTTCCAAAAAAAATGTGAATCAGTGAACTTTCTGATTCTATGCTCGAAACATTTTTCAAATAGAAGAGGGATGACTCCACCAGTTTGGTTGACTTTACCCTTTTGTTAAGTTCGTTTATACACGCTTTAATACCTGTGGTCATATCGCGTGTTCAGGATCTGTGGATATACAAATAGGCCGTTCTTACTATAGTTGAGTTCCTGTTTCTTTTGTGTCTCATAATGGCTTGTGTTCATGTAATTTATTACAGATTTTTCATTAATGTCTATCGCAGTGCCGAATTTAGGCCTAGGCAACCTAGGCAATTGGCTAGGGCCGCAATTTCCAGGAGGGCGGCATTTTCTCTTCCTTTTTTCTTTCCTTTTTTTCTTTTTCATTTTCATTTTACAGTGAAATTTGTCTTTAAAACACTTGTTTATAAATCTTTTCTGAAGTTTGTTCTTGAACACCTTGTGGAAATCGGATATTGTTTTAGTATAGCACTGCGGCTGTCATGGCGAGAGTAAAAGGAAAGTTTGCAGCTGCATAATTATATTGTAATGCCGGTAACACGTTATTATACTATGAAACTGCTTAAATTTAACTGCTTGAATAAACAAGAATGAATTTTTAACAATAAAACTGGATGTGCGTTTATTATGTATCTCTATGATATGACATTTCCAAGGAGGACTGCCGGCTACAGCTTGCTTGACCACAAAAGGAATGAACGAATTACAAAAGAATTGGAAATTACACCTATTTACGAACATCTCAACCACTGTAGACAAAAATAGCTTAACCATGTCAATAGGATGGACCGTTCCAGACTCCCAAGACAAATTCTCCCGCTATATACCACATGCAAGACGATCTTTGGGTTGCCTCCTGAAAAGATGGACGGAGACCGTAACAGGCCACTAGGCCTAATATCTGCAAGGATGATGATGATGATGATGATGTATACTTTCTTACTGGCTTTAAAAAACCCCAGATGTTCATTGCCGCTCTCACGTAAGCCCGCCATTGATCCCTATCCTGAGCAAGATTAATCCAGTCTCTACTATCATATGCCACCTCCCTCAAATCCAATTTAATATTATCTTCCCATCTACGTCTCGGCCTCACCAAAGGTCTTTTTCCCGCCGGCCTCCCAACTAACACTCTATTTGCATTTCTGGATTCGCCCATACGTGCTACATGCCCTGCCGATGATGATGATGATGATGATGCATAGTAACCAGAACTCTCAGTTACATTTTCAATATAATATATCGTCAACAATACTATTTAATCGTTTTCCAGCATGTGCACTATATAATTCGATATGAAAGGTTTATTCCGCAAAGAGTTGGAGTTTATTTTTCAATTTACTTTATACTTCCAATCGAAGTAAGAAATACTCGTAATAATGTATACCACTAACAAAATTAATGCTTAAAAATAAACCACAGCTTGCCATTCACAAATCAATTTTGTTTCAACAGTGAATAAGTTTGAATATGTTTCTTTGCATGCATGACATCATCACTGCTTTCTCTGTAAAGAAAGTGCGAAGGAAATCTTTATAAGTAAGATGCATGTATTTTGATTCCAGTAATTTATTGTATTCTGAATTGTAACATTTCCTACAAAACTAATTTAAACTAAACATGACCTGTATAATAGCTGCTCATAAACTGTTTGTGGGAGTTGGGGGCGGCAAATTTTAGCACTGCCTAGGGGCGGCACTATACCTAAATCCAGCTCTTTGTCTATGATATTGGTGACTGAAGTGGTGATGAAGCATGGCATGTAAATTGTTAATCTGGTATTTGCTTTGTGAGTGAGGGAAACTAAGTAAAACCCACTCAGATTGGTCGGCGACGGGGTTTTGAACACTGGATCTCCGGAATGCGAGTCTCAACTGCTACTAAGCCACCTCGCTCGGTATTCGGGTTCAAGTGGTGAATCCATGTTTAATTCATTGTAAAGTATACCAATACATGAGAGTCAACTGACTTGGCCGGAATTAACCTTGTGTTCATGAAACTGGTAGTTACATTGTGATCCAAGAGGATTAGTAAATATTTTATCATGTGACAGTAATTGACTATTCTCCGTAAAAAGTTGACATGTTTCTAGTTCTCAATGGATGTGGAGATACAACTGTTTGAATGTTACACGTAACAAACCTTACAAATAGTACAGATGAACGACTTAATGATTACGTAAAAAGAAATAATATTTGTTGCTCTTCTGAGATGGTCTGAACGCAACATAGTTAAAATAAATGTATAGAAAGAGGTATTATTGTTCCCTTGCTACAAACTTGGGCATATTCTTCCATCATGACGGAGCTCCTGTATTCAGTCGTCAGGTGATATATAATTGAAATCTCACATTCCCCGAAAGATTGATCAGCCACGGTGTGACCACGCATTAGTCACCAAGGTCCCCAGACCTTACTCCTTTCGATTTTTGTTTGAAAGGCGAAGTGTAATAAAACAAAGTAAACACCAGGGACGAATTATAGTAACTGGATACAATGGCAAGTTCTCAAGTATACAGGGTGTTGCAAAACTCAATACTCAAACTTCTAGGAATGGTAGAGGAGCCCAAAACAAATATTTTTTGTTACATAACCATAGGTCGGAAAGCAATAATTACGTCAGTCGTCACCTTCGAACACAGACATACAGCGTATTCCGAATCTCACCAGACCGGTGGACAACAATGAGGTCACGCTGTAGCGAATTAGGAACAAAACTGCTGGAAGGATTGATGGCTGTCATGGCGACTGTATAAGTTGTTGTCTGTGCTATGCTAGCAAAATTTTGCGAAATTTCCGTACTGCCATCTCGTTCAAAGAAAAGAGAGCATAAACAATTTATTTCTTGAGCCGGTAGTAATAACTGGTCCGTTGACATGTTCGCTCATAAGTCATTAACATATTGTTTTTACGTTGTGGTCATTACAAACAATACAGCAGAACTAAAGCAGAACACACCGCCATGACACAACAGTGCACGATGTCATTCGTCTGCTAATTCCCGCCCTATACAAGAAACAATCAGATTCACTGATGGCGGCTGATGGAGACTGCCACCACCTCTGCAAGCTGATGACACCGGTGCGACACCGGTGGAGCATCAGTGAAGCCATCGGTGAAATTCGGAACACCATGATGCCATCAGATTGCTCAGCGCTGAGATTCTGAATACGCTCATTGCTGACAGACATTGAGAGTGTAGTAACCATTTAAAATGGTTTTGATGACATTTTGTTTACAGGTATTGTTCAAACGTGCGGCCTTCTGCTTCAATACATGATGTCCAACGACATGATAATGCGTCTCTCATACGTTGAAACACTCCCTGTTGATGTTGTAAGTGATCGGCAGCTACAAGAATCCGAGCAACGAGGTCCCTTCTCTGACAGAATTGGCGTTTCATACACTAAATTATTTAAATGTTGCCACACAAAAAAATCGAGTGGGGTAAGGTCAGGAGAACGAGCAGGCCATGCAATGGGCCCACCCCGGCCAATCCAATGTTCACCGAATGTACCACGTGAAAGCTGTGTGCAGTCTACTAATTGTGACGTGTTTGTGATGCACAGAGGTGCTTGTTTCTACTCAGCGATGTGTTCGAAGGTGACAACTGACGTAACTATTGGTTTCCGACTTATGGTTATTTAACGAAAAATCTTTGTTTTGGACTCCTCTACCATCCTTAGAAGTTTGAGTATGGAGTTTCGCAACACCCTGTATAATGTAATAGGTATAATAATAGGTTCTAGAACCACAGTTCACGAACGGATGGCAGGTGCATAATTTTACTTGCGTTTCTCATTACCTACCACGCGAAGCATGAACTTGCTTTCCCACACGCTTCTAGCAGCGGCGTGGTGCGGTCTTGCTGCCGCTGTGTGCCAACATTTAAGATAGGTTTCTGCAGGAGATGGAATTGCTAATTTTGATGCTGGCTGGAGCGTAAACATGCCTCTCCACTTTCACTGCTGAGCAAATCTGTCACAGCTACTTTAGGGGAAACTGGGGCTTATTGCTGAAGGAAGGAAACTATTTGGAGAACAGCACTTAGTGTGGCAAATGCTTCACCTCAGTAACATTGTTGCTCAAGTTTAAGTGCCCAATATATACGTTTAGAACACTTGAGGGGGGGGAGGGGTTTGTCTGTCACAGTAGGATAGATATTATTTCTATGTGCTGGAGAACTATATATGTATGTATATATGTATGTACGTATGTATGTATGTGTATGTATGCATGCATGTAATGTAATGTATGTATGTATGTATTTTTTATTTTATTCTGTTATTTTACGACGCTTTATCAACAACTCGGTTATTTAGCGTCTGAATGAAATGAAGGTGATAATGCCGGTGAAATGAGTCCGGGGTCCAGTTACCTCAACCAGGTAACTTGCTCCGACCGGGACTCGAACCCGGGCCACCTGGTTTCGCGGCCAGACACGCAGACCGTTACTCCACATGTATATATGGATGTGTGTATGTATGTATGTATGTATGAACGTACGTGTACATGTATGTATGTGTACATGTATGTAATATATGTATGTATGCATGCATGTAGGCCTACGTATATAATGTATATATATGTATGTATGTATGTATGTATGTATGTATGTATGTATGTATGTATGTATGAGATCTGCACGGCCCGAAATTGTTAGGCTCCGCCAGGCCCGATCTCAACCACACCTGAACCCGACCCGAAACCCGATATTAGCTTAATTATTAACACCCGAATCCGATCCGAAACACGAGATCAGCTTAGAAAGAAACGAAGAAGCATGCAATCAAAACAGTGGGCGTATAAACAAAATGAATTAGGCTAATTAAACTTGTTTACTTTGCTACTGTCAGCAGACTAGCAGCCTAGATCATATATACCCAGATTGCTCGGCCTTTTAGGCTTTGATAGTAACAACTTTTGTCAGGTTTACTATGCTACCATCCAGTTGTTACATAAGGAGTCACGTCATAACTCCGATTTGAATTGCATTAGCGACTGTACTGCCATCTCGTGTTCTTTTACGGCGGACCGGTGGCGATCCTGGCGGTTGTTCTCTTCAAAGTGCTACCGATTTTAACATAGGGATGAGCAATCTGTTATATATATGATTTAGGCTATCAGATAAAGCAGAGGTCAGGAGCCGCAGGGGTTAGGAACAGAGATTATCACTCCAGTAGGAGCATAAGAAAGAGTAATCCAGGACTGTCCTCAATATAATCAGTTACGACAGCAACTAAAAATCCCCATTGATATAGCAAGAGCTCTTAGTGAATCTTCTTACTGCAATAGTGCTATAAAATTTTTTGAAAGTAACTGAATTATTTGATAAAATTAATTAATGTTTACAGTAATGAATTAATTTGTTAAATGTTATGTTATTGTTAAAATAAGTGAAATGAAACCACTGCTACATTTATCGAGAATTCTTGGCTACAAAGAAGATGCCACAATCATTAAAGAGAGTACTTTATGAGGTAGTTAAGATTACACATTTTATAAAATCTCGAACCTTGAATTCCAGAATCTTCTCAAAAGAGAAACATTACAAGAGACTCTTTCAGGTGAGTACGAAGGCCAACTCATCTTTGGTCTTCAACAGTGTAACGGCCAATCGAGTGTCTGAAGAAATTTGAAGTCAATTACGCAATTACTTATGCATACAGAACTGCATTGGATAGCCAGAGGAAAAATTTTGCAGCGAATTTTGGAGTTAATTGATGAAGTACGACGATTTCTGAGTGACACTAAAGTTTCATATGATCAGTTGATTAATTTCTCTTGGTTATCTATGGCAGCCTACATAGTACATTTTTGGGTACTTGAACACACTCATTATGAGTCTTCAAGGTAGTGATATGAATATTTTTGACATTGTAGACAGGATTCAGGCAGCAATTATGAAAATACGACTGTGGGAAAGTCGAGCTGAAGTTGGTAATCTCAACACCTTCCCAACATTGAAGTCATTTCTGGAATCCACTGATGAAGAATTACTACAGGAAGCTCAAATGTCATCGTTGAGCATCTGAATGATTTAGTGGCTAGCTTCAGAGATTACGTCTCTCTATCAGATTCTGAAAATTATGGTTAAGATATTCTTTCGAGTATGGTATGGTACAATTTAAAAACTTTGTCTGAGGAGAGGCAAGATGAACTTGATGATGTTGCTTGTAATAACTAGTACTGTTAATCGATCAAAATATTTAATCAATTAACAATTTGTATTTAATCCATTAATCGATAAATTAATCGAGTTTTGATCGATTTGAAAAATGTTTTAATATACTGTAATACATAATTATTGTTAAATTTAACTTGTGTTCGTTAATAAGCATAAGTATTAAATGTTGTATATGTGTATATATTGTATCGTTATATTACAAAACAACTATTTTAATTACTTACTAACATATTTATTATGGGACTTATAATACAATGTGTCAATTTCTCCGGGAAGTTTTGAGACAAGCATACATAACAAAAAGTATGAAGACTCGCCTAGTTAATACTGCTTCATCCATGATTTTAAACATGTGACTGTATTCACATGCTCCGAACTAAGTGCCACTCTACGTTTAGTAACAATGTTTCCTGCATCACTAAACACGAAAAAAAAAAACTATTTGCTGTCAAGCACTTCTCCACGATCGTTCAATTTAAATCCAAACGTTTCATCGAGTTTATCTCTCAAATTCTCATATGGCATAATGGAGTTTACACTTTTCACAAACCACAGAAAACTGTTTTTTTTTTGTTTATCTAACTAAACACACAACCTTCATATTCAAACTCAGAACAGAAATTGTAACAACAATCGAAACAGAACACTGGCCCCTATTGTAATCGAATTACCAGATTTTAGAAAGAGAAGAAGATAGTTACGCTCTCACACACATTGTAGACATTGTTATTTTATAAGGGACGAGGGGGACGAATCCCGGAAAAGTATGTATTTCATATGCTAGAAAGATGAAATGACAACAAGGTGGAAGTTTTCTTGGAAAACCATAAAACTTAATAAGTGTTTCACATTGTTTTTCAATTTTCAATAGAGGTAGACTAGGTCACTGTCCTCATATCTCCATCTCTTTCTCAAGTGTTTCTTCAAAGATTTTCCCTATGCCACCTTGTTTTGCAGTTAGAAAATAACAGTACTCTTTGGATTTATAAGTAAGCAATTTCCGAGAGAGAAATATTGTCGGAATTTTTAGTATGAGTTTGTATTAACAAAATAATAATTAATATCAACTACAACCGATTAATTTTAATCGACTCGATTATTGGATTAAATATTTTAATCGATTAATCTTATAATAGAAATTGATCGATTAATCGATTAAATCCCACAACACTAGTAAAAACTCATTTAAAATATTTTTCAAAGAATGTGCACTTTATCAGTTTTGAGTGAAGGTATTTTCTGAATATAAGGAAATAGGTGAAAAGGCTTTGAAACACCTAGTTACATTTTGTAGGACATATCTTTGTAAACAAACATTTTCAATACTTTGTTTCCTGAAAAACAAACCTAGAAATCGCGTCTGATTTAAGGCTAAAAGTAGCAAATATTGAACCAGACCTGAAAAGAATTGTCCGAAACAAAAACAGATGTGGTTTTTCCAATGACATCTAAATTCAGGTATATACAGTAAGTTGAGTTTAATTGTTGTTAATATTGCTACCTACTTCACAACTACTACCTCTACATAGATACCAAAATTTAAAGGTGTGGGATCCGTATTTTGCCTAGAAAATAAAAAGGCAGTCCACAAGTCTGAAATAATTGGGAACCACTGCTGTAATAGATTGTAAAATGTATTCAATTTCAGCGTATTCCGAATCTCACCGGACCGGTGGACAACAATGATGTCACTCTGCAGCGAAATAGGAACAAAACTGCTGGAAGGTTGAATGGCTATCATGACGGCTGTATAAGTTGTTGCCTGTGTTACGCTAGCAAGATTTTGCGAAATTTCAGTACTGTCATCTCGTTCAAAGAAAAAAAGAGCATAAACAATTTACTTCTTGAACCAGTAGTAATAACTGGTCCTTTGACATGTTCGCTCATAAGCCATTAACATTTTGTTTTTACGTTATGCTCATTACAAACAATACAGCAGAACACACCGCCATGACACAATAGTGCACGATGTCATTCGTCTGCTAATTCCCGCCCTATAGAAGAACCAATCAGATTCACTGATGGCGGCTGATGGAGGCTGCCACCACCTCTGCAAGCTGATGGAACCGTTGCGATACCGGTGGAGCATCGTGATGTCATCAGATTGCTCAGCGCTGAGACTCGGAATACGCTCTTTGGTAAATCTTAAAAAAAAAATAGCGTCTTTTGTTCGCGAGCTCATCTTATTTGAGGGTGTCAGAAGCAAAGGTGTATAAGTGCACTTAAGTTATTTGTGAGAAAATGTGGTTGAAAGTACTTACAATTTAGTAAATTCCGTGAAATGTTTTATTTCAATTTTAGTTCGTGACGTGGTTAAGAGATGTATTCCTTTGCCAACTAAATTTTAAATGTTTTAGTTTGTCTTGGATGCACTTAACTCATGTTTTCAGAAATGTCACTTGTACCTCTTTGCTTCTGACTCCGTTATTTGTGATCAAACTACAAACGTTAAGATGTAGAACCATCCAAACCGTCTCGTTCTAAGATAATGCTCCCTCAGCTGTGTAGGTACTTGTTGCGGTGTTGTGAGAGGAGGCCAGGCAGGGTAGGGGGTTGCTTGTGCTCCAGCAACGCATAATTGATAAGACGATGGTCGGAGGAAACTCAATTTGTGTCGCTTCATGTGTTACCTGGCTAACCAGAGCCTCCTCTCCCGCGAGTTCATCAAGACTTGTGCTAATGATACTGCTCTGGAGACCCGTTCTTTGCGTTTAAACGTCAATTAATACTCTGTAAACAAATATATCAAGCACTATTACCTAGATATAAGCGATTAATAGTTTTGTTACGCCCTTGGTACTTCGCTTACAGCGAAGAATCTGATTTAAGATTTTTAAAAAGGATTTCAGTCATAAGGGCGCCCTATGAAATGCACAATATTATGTAACTCATTGTTATTTATGGTTTAATGTAGTTTTAACATAGTTTAACACTAAATATCCTCCATTTTCACATACACTGTTCTACTGTTCTGTCGAATTAGAAAAATGAGTTTTAGTGTAAAGAATGCGTTATTGTGGTATACCGAAGTACGCGTGATATTTCTTTGCAGCAATTCTGCATTAACATTTGATGAAGGATGGATGGAGTGGAGAAAAATTCTCTCCTGCACCGGGACTCGGACCAGGGTTTTCAGCTCAGTTTCCATTTAGTGGCCAACCCTCATGCACTGTGTCACAGATGTGTGACAGTGGCACAATGTCCAACACACTATGTGCAGAGGTGCATTCATTACGAGTGACTAAGTGGCCGGGATGCGACAGAATGAGCTCCGTCTTAAATCACTAAGTGATTATTTACGCATAACATATTATTGTGATGTACCGATGACGTCACGTGTATCTTGTATCATAATGTAGTTATATGCACCAAATCTCTACACTCATGTTAGCCCCTCGTTCTAACATAACTCTCAAAAACAAAAATTCCAATACCTATCCAAGCAAAGGAGTTATAATAAGTGCACAAGATAAATGGGACATTCTGTATATTTTGGGAATTCAAACAAATGACATTACTGTCAATAACGATTAATTAATACGAATAGTGTAGAGAAGATACGCAAGCACATACATTTATATACAGTCTATTATAGTAGATGTTCCAATTCTATGTCACTTTAATTTTAATAACATGAGAGTTATATAGCGTCATCTAATGCTAAATAAAGTAGATACAGTAATATCAATCCAACTCAATAAACTGAATGTTAACATTTAGTCACTATCAACTACAGCTTACAAGCTTTCACTATGTAATTTAATGAAGCCATCAAACGGAACTCAATATATTGTGTTTAATAAACAAACAGCTATAAATAAAATTCAACATACTAGTGTCTGGCATAATAAAGAGGAAAATGAGTGTCACAAAGTTCACGCATTTTCTCATCATACCTTCACAAGTTTTGTAACAATTCAGTAGACTACTCTTGTCATGGTATAAATTACATTTTTCTGTTCCTGGTTTACTATCATCAAATGTCATTTAAAATGGACACAAGTGAGAGCATTTAATCTACACTCAAAAAAGAAGAGAACTCTCGTTTTCCGAAATACGTAAGAAACGTATTCTTTATCAGTGTAAACCCACCGCCAGAGGTACACTCTGAACAGTCTCTGATGAACTAAGTGACCTATGCATTCGGGACTGACGACATTTGTGATCAAGTTCGTAAAGTTAGAGCTAATAAAAGCAGCAATGGTTATTAGAGGAGAAAAATTCGTTCTGGCGCCGGGAATCGAACCGAGGTCCTTAATTATACGTACCAAGTGCTCTAACCACTGAGCTACTCCGAAGTTCAATCCACAGCATCGGATAGAATCCCTCTCCTATAGTGTTTTTACCTTTGTGGCCTGACTCCAAGTTCGACATATAGCCTACAGGTTGTTAAAAAAAAGTATCCAATATTTTAGGAGGTGCTAGTTGTGTATGCATCAAAACAAGAAAAATATGTGTAATAAACATGGGTCCTAAAACGCATACTTTCTGACATCTGAACACTTGTTCATAGGAGGTGCTCAATGTGACATCCATTTATGGCAATGCATTCCTCTGCCCTTCGGCATAAGGAATCACGCACTCTTTGAAATTGACCTGGTTGTTCTTGATAACCAAAAGTCTAGGGGATTTAGATTTGAGGAATGAGCAGGCCAAGGTGTGGGGCTTCCCCAATCAATCCAGCGGTCCTGAAATGTCAGCGTCAGGTGTTCGCGCTCATTGCGGATAAAATGTGCTGGTGTGCCATCATGCATGAACCACATCTGTAGTCTTTGCTGACATGGCACATACTCAAGCAAGGTAGGCAATACATTAATTAGAAAGTCCTGATAACGACCCCCAGTTAATCTCTGTGGTAGCACGTATGGCCCTTAATCTTTCGCCAAGAACGCCTGCACGAAAGTTGATTGAGAATCGGTGCCGATGCCTTGCTTCTTCAACTGCATGGGAATTTTCATCAGCCCACACATGCTGATTACGAAAATTCACAACACCATCTCAGCTGAACCCCGCTCATATCCGCAACCTAACATTTCTTTTCAGAATTCATTGCGACGTATACGTATTCCATACTAGGGGTGTCAACTTCGGTATGATTATCTGGTAGCCTGCTGTATTGTAGGACAAAAAAATGCATTGCTATAAAAGGAAGTCATGTTGAACACCTTCTATGAACAAGTGTTCAGATCTCAGAAAGTATGTGTTGTAGGACCCATGTTTATTAGACACTTTTTCTTGTTTCGATGCATACTAGCAGCTGCTAAATTATTAGATAATTTTTTAACACTCTGTATGTTGACATAATTCAGTCAACTGCCATTAACAATAACCATTGTTACCATAACAGATATATTCTATAGGACAAAAATTAATCTTTACAGAGATTCTTCGCCCAACTGTGCATAATACTGTGGAATGCCGGACACCAAGTCACTCAATTGACTTTGAGATAGGTAGGCAAATTATCCAATCAAAGATAAGTTATTCAGGCGATCACATTTCTGTTGAAATCTTTGTCTCAAGGGTCTGAGATAAACAAAATATATTGTTCCAACAGTCTAAGAAAATCAGAAAACATGATAAAGTCAAGTTTATTTAAAATACGGTTTAGAAACGCATCTTGAAGCCGCGTAACCCTTTTCAGTGTCTCGCGGTCACCAGATTGGAAGACGCTGTTCTACATCATTCACCTACATCTAGGAAGATTTTACAAACTTGCCAAGAAATTAGATTAAGCACCTAGGGAATTTGAAGTTTAGTATTCATCGCAACTTTTCAATTTTATAAGTTGTGAGTTTAAGGATTTGCCAAGTTCCCGAAATAACAATTTAAATTGGTCTCTTGGATTTTAAAGTTTTACTGCTACCTTAGAGTGTAGCGTATACACGCAGACAAGAAATCAAATTGCTAAGAGCCAACAACACAGCGTAGTTGATGCATCCTAGAGAGGGAACAAAAAAATGCGTGTGTAAGATGTTGTCTGCCATGATTCATTTTAATTGCGCAGTTATAGCAAACACGAGGAAGACTCGGCTCATTAGATTTATGGACTGAGCCGACACTTTGCTCCAAGTTGAGCCATTTATAAGCATTAGGCGGTGGGGAGAAAGAAATTGTTTCAAACTTCTCAAGACGCGAGTACATCGTTTTTTAAACCGAGCCACCATCTCTCATATAGCGGCGAATATATCACTCGCAGACACATTTCAACGCCACAAACAGAAGAGATGTGCACACTGTACACCGCGGTATGGAAAAGGCTCTGTAGGATAAGGACTACGATTGCGTTGGCTTGGCTTTTCGAGGGCTGAATCCGAAATGAGATCTTGTATTTTCCACATGCACAGCGACAAAGGAATTAAAAGGAGAATAGGACAAGCTTGGAGAAAATTCTGGAGCTTGAAATTCATACTGACTGATACATCCCTGAAGGCAAGCCTGAAAGTGGAGGTGTTCGAAAAACGTGTTCTTCCTGTGCTTCTTTATGGCTGTCAAACATAGTCTTTGAACGAGAAGCTGAGACAGATGGTAAAAGTCTGCTAGAGAAAAATGGAGCGAAAAGTAATGCAAGTGAAGCTAAAAGACCGAATCCGCAATGTGAACCTAAGGAAGAACACGGGCATGAAAGACGCAGTACAGGTTGCAGACGAACTTAAATGGAATTGGGAAGACCACGTAGCTAGGATACGTGACACCCAGTGGACATACAGAGTGACCATGTGGGACCCCTGGATAGGGAAGAGAAGTGCAGGTAGACAGAGAACCAGATGTGCGGATACTTTCACACAGAGAGTGGAGAAGCAGAGGACGAGGCGCGCAAGAAGCAGATCAACATGGAAAAAACTGTCGAAGGAAACATCAATCGGTGGAAAGTGAAATGTGTTCTGAAGTGCCAGCAGCAACGCGAATGATAATGTGAATAGTGAAATGATGCAAAGTCCGCGGCAGAATCAGTGAATAGTGATCGTAAGCCAGTGAAAGTGCTTCATACCAACACGAGAGACGATGAACAAGAGAACAAGGTCGAACATTCTCTAGGCTAAATCACCTGAAGAGTGAATCAGAGCTACCCTGCCTACATCGGGAGGCCTTAGCCCTCAAGGGATGTCATAAGCTAAATCCTAACTTTCGCTTGCTCTGGCCCGTTGTGCGCCCTACATATATGGTGATCCATGAAGACAACATGCAGCTTATAAATGTGTTCTCTGTACGTAATTTTGAGTAAAAAATTCATATGAACATAGATCAAATAATAATAATAATGATAATAATAATAATAATAATAATAATAATAATAATAATAATAATAGATCAGAATGAAGGGGGGAAAGCAACGGTGAATTGTTCAATGTTTGAGATGTTTGGCATTTTTCCCTTGCTAAGAAAATGCACGAAGTAACACCACTAGAAAGCAGTAGTAGTTCGTTTCCCTGCACCATTAGATGGCAATAGCAATTCAATTTGTCTCACTCATTCACACTACATTCATTTAGGTTATTTTTGGCATTACAAATATAGACCCTCCCATGTCAACAATATGTTGCCAAATCTTTGGAAGACGACGGACTCCATCTGCAGCATCACTTCTGATGCGCTCTCTCTCTCTCTCTCTCTCTCTCACTGATCGATATACAGCTCTTTGGATTTCAACTGTTGATTGAATACAAATGCATCGCTTTCACACATCTTGCAAGAGTTCGGTATGGTTGAACTACTCTCCCATAAGTTTCATGTAATGCCATAAAGCACTGAGTTGCATTTTTTCCTCTTGCAACTTGTATTTCTATGGAGCATTTTTTATAACTACTGAACAACTTTAGGTTGGTATTATTCAATACAAATCAGAAACAAGTATTCACAAAATATGGTTACTTAAAGATTTTTAATATTAGGCTACTATGCAACAATTGTTCCTCTACTACGTACTGAAAGATTCCTATGCTCACCGCTAAGAGCGCTGATTTATAGTATTGTTGCCATTATTTATTGAATGTCCTAGTGTTATCCTCTATTTATTTTGTCCGCTGGTTGAGCGAAAGAGAAGACTTCACGGCCTTAACTCCCACAGAATAAATAAAGCATTATTATTATTATTATTATTATTATTATTATTATTATTATTAGTAGTATTATTATTATTAGTATTATTATTATTACCTTGGTCAAATCATAAGAATTTTAACAGAATGTGTAAAAACAAATACACTACTGTTACAAGTACAGGGTCCGGCAGAATGATCTCCCCGATTTGAATTGGCCGCCATACAGTTTCTTGATGGTTGCGCTAGAGTGGCATATGTGTATGAGCAGCACAAGCAATGTCATTGCAGTTACTATCATGGCGTGTACATGTGAACAACGTGCATTTTGTTGTTGAGTATTTTTTTCCCATTTTAGAATAGATTGATACGAAAGAATTTCTGATAAAGATACCCTATTGATATGGTTGAGATGCATCAGATAAAAGGTTGAATTTTCAGATAGAATTTGTCCGGTAGATGTCGCAATGTTCAGGCTCCCGAGAATATCACAGCAATGAAGAGTGTTGTTACCACATCGCCACGACGCGACGCGACGTTCAGCCATTAAACATGCTCTGGCATTGGGAATATCTGATCGGAGGGTCAGACGAATCTTACACCTAGACCACAGTCTACTATATACAGTCACGAAGCTTGAGTTTTGAGGGTGCTAGAAACAATAGACTGTGACGATACTATTTTGCATTGCCTGTAATGAGGCGATATTAGCGATCCTAGTGGTGAGCAACTACCTAACGTTTGCATATTTACTACGTATTGAGCTTCGCGACTGTATATACTAGACTGTGCCTAGACCTCAAGTTCTATCCCTACAAGTTATGGTTGTTCAGGACCTTCGGCAACGTGACTGGCATCAACCGTCAAGATGCTTGCGAGACCATATTGGAAAATATTCCAGTAGAGATGGGTAGAAAATAACACAACAGTTATTTTGGAACTGTTCCGGTCTCGGAACTGTTGCAAAAATGAAGAGTAGGTCGGAATCTCCTGTTCCGAAATAACACTGTTCCGACTCCGAGCTGCTCACTTGTCCAGCTGTTGCGGCCCGCAGTACTGCGTGGCGCAAGGCATGTTCCGACTCCGAGACAACGGAGAACATGAACCATGACAGCTCCGGCTACACTGTTCTCGTTGTTCTTTATGTTGTACTTGGAACTTCGTTGGAACAAGTTGGAACTTGGAACTCTCACGTGGATTGGTGGGGAAGCATGGAAATTTAAATCCTTGGTGTGTGGTCATGAGTAATGACACCAATGACACAGAGTGAGGTGCGATGCGAAGTTAAAATTATTATACATCGGTACAGATGCGTTTCTAACATTTTACTAAGCCAGTTTAGGGATTTCAGGTTTCACTACTGCTAATATATGAATATATGGTTATATCTTTTTTAGTATTTATGAAATTATAATGCAATTATTATTATTATTATTATTATTATTATTATTATTATTATTATTATTATTATTATTATTATTATTATTATAACTAAGCATTAAGAAAAGTAAAAATCAGTATTAACGATTTTAGTTCTTTTTACTACGTAATACGGAGAACAGAAATTACATGTTACACGCTTCAAATGTCATGTCAAATTTTTGAGTTGGTTACCGTATCATTATGACTTCATGTACCAAAAGTAAGTGTTGCATTCTGACCTTGTATTCAACAGCTGTTTATTTACTAAACATGAAGCTTCTGCTCCCATAGACCTACACACCTAGTTTCCAAAATCGATTCGAATGTGCGTTGGAATGTCATCTATTGAGAAGCATGTGTGTTATGCCATGCCGATAACGTATTTCAAGAGGAGTCCGAGCGATGAGCGCTCCAACGCTATATGGAAGCAGCTTGGGGAATAGGGAAGGTACTCTTTTGAACGACTCCTCAAAAGGAGCGAGAGTCAAAGAAATGACTTCGCATCAATGAACGATTAAGACTTTTCTTTAATTGTAACTGTTATTTTGGAACTGTTGTTTGGAAAACAGTATTTTTCCAAAACCGGAACAGTAAGAACTGTTCCGAGAAAAGAACAACTTGGCCCATCACTGTGTTCCAGGCGATGCTGTTGTGCTCAGTAATGACTAAGCTCATTTTCATTTGTCGGGCTGCGTCAACAAACAAAACATTCCATATTGGTCCCCAGAAAATCCTCGAGAAATGCATCAGCCACCTCTCCACAGCGAGCGTGTTACTGTTTTGTGTGCTGTTGCACAATTTGGAATAACAGAGCCATGCTTTTTTGAGGAAGAAGGACGCACGTCACTGTTCGAGGACTGTATAGCTCGTGAGTGCAAGCATTTGGACGACATTATCTTTCAAACAAAGTGATGTCAAAATGACAAACATTCTTCTGTGAGATGATAAAATAAAATCTTGAATTGTTGCTCTTGTTATTTATGTTTCGGGGAGATCATTCTGCCGGACCGTGTATTTAAAGTGCACTTACAATTCAATAAATAAATAAATAAATATATATATATATATATATATATATATATATATCACTAATTGTTTACTTCCATTTATTTGTACAGATAATTTGTGACGCCGTTTCTTTGTAGCCTCTCTGAGAGAGGATGTGATGTGACAGTTACTATACCGGATGTTGACTTCAATAATGTAGGGAGAGTTGGGTAGTATCGGACAGTGCGTTTCTTTCATCTACCACACGATGATAGTACCTGAATAACATGGTTACATTTCTGTGATGTCGTATACAGAAACGTAACCATGTCATTCAGGTACTACCATATGGTGGTAGATGAAAGAAACGCACTGTCCGATATTACCCAATGTCCGATACTACCCAACTCTCCCCTACAGGTATAAAATTTTTGTGGATTGACTAATGGAAATTACTCTGTCGGTTCTATTCATACCAGCGGGGCAGAGGGCGTGTGTGAGCAGTCGAGTGCACTCAGAAAGTCGCGACTGACGGCAAATTAAGTTGTGGAGAATTGCCAAACTGAATTACAGAAAAGTAACGCCGCACACATTCACTTGGCAAGTTTCCCCACTGCCCATATGTGCGGGATGGGGTGTGGAGATGGTGATGTGGGAGTTCCATTTTCTTCACAGCCACTTAAACTCGGGCGGACTGTTACAGAAACGCAGCACTTGTGGTCCACATACTTTGCCATCGTGACTAGTTCACTGAGTCGTATAGTGAAAACATACCAACTTGAGAGGAAGTCTTCTGTAGGTTAATAATTCTGTCTAGAAATAAAACTGGCATAAGAAATCCTCGTTCAGTGAATTAATAGGTTTGTTTTTTCAGCAAGCAATTCATAACGCGTTACGAACTATTACCGAATATCTTTCGACGCATGTCGCGAAGCTTCAGTTGCTGAGAGTACTAGAAACAATAGACTGTGCAAGTACTATTTCGCATTGTCTGTGATGAGGCGATACTAGCGATTCCATTGGTTAGCAACTATCTATGGATGCATATTTACTACGTATTGAGCTTCGTCACTGTGGTATACTTGAGAATGTTCTCAGAACTATTCTCCGCGGCAAACCTTCTGCATATGATCTTCAGCGACTTCACAGCTCCCGCGAATCGGAGGAGTGCAGCATTGTCTAATAAAGTAATATCAACTGTCAAAGGGAACTTGGCGGTGGGTCATTTATTTGTATGTATGTATTTATTTACACTGCAAGTGGGCAAGCACCCGGTGGCAGTGGTATATACAATATTAACAATACACAGTTAAAATGATAAGCAATACACAATAAAATTTACAATACATAATACAATTTACAACACATATACAATTTTACACACAATACAATAAGAATACACAATACAATTTAACACAATAATAATAAAACATAAAATAAAACACTTACTTTTACAACACAACCTACATAATTATGTATAGGTCCTACATAAGTTTCAATAGTCTTTCACTTTACTCTCATCTCATTCCCTGTAGTGGCACTATGACGCATTTCACTGACACTTTAGCACACATTTCACTGACACTCTGTAACAAATTTCACTGACACTATAGAACACATTTCATTGACGCTATAAATTATCACTGATCGGAACTGTTCCCTGCACTGTAAAACCATAACTTCACTGACTCACCTTGCTTCACTGATACAACAGTTCAAATAAGTCAAATAATTGCATTCTTATGCATACTTATAAACAGAACTACATTTAAACTAAACATTTCTAGTCTAAGGCCCTCTTACACGCTAGTTTTAAATAATTTACAATTCAAACCAAGGAAGTAAACTCGTAAGGCTAGATAAATACATGTCACCTTAAAAAATTAAATGTTGAATGTCACCTTAATTTTAATTTTCACTTTATACACAACTCTTTAAATTATTCTTGAATCTCCTTAAGGAAGGACAGCCCTCAAAGACCGCTGCAGGTAGGTCATTCCAATCATTTAGTTCTGTTTAAAAATGAGAATTTACCTACATCCGTTTTCTGTTTCCTACATTTGATTTTAAAATCATGATCGTTCCTACCATAGTACGTTGGCTTTTCTAACCGAGCCGTTATGTCTACCCATGCTTTCTGACCTAGATGTGCTCTATAAAGTGATGTTATTCTAGTTTTCCTACGTCTGTTTTCCAAAGTTTCCCATTTAAGTTCTTTTATCGTATCGTTCTCATCTTCTGTTTTACCTTTAACAAATTTAGCTGCCCTATACTGGATTCTTTCTAAGGAATTTATCTGATATATTCTATAGGGATCCCAACACGTAGTTCCGTATTCCATTAACGGTCGCACTAATGTTAGATATGCTATTTCCCTCGATTTGGGGCTAGCCTTTCTCAAGATTCTCATAATAAAGTGAAGTGCCCTCCATGCTTTGCCTGTAACATTATCAACATGCTCTCCCCAAGAAAGTTTGGAGTTTAAATACACTCCTAGGTATTTACAACATTGTTCTTGCGGAATTACAACACCACTGAATTCGTAATTAAGACTAGGTTTCCTCTCGGGTTTTACAAAATGTTATAGATTTACTTTTAGAACCATTTATTTTCATCCTATGCTTTAACGCCCAGTTGTAAATGTTATTCAAGTCTGTTTGAATAGCATCTACATCTGAATTATTTCTAATCTTTCTATAGATAATGCAGTCGTCTGCAAATAGCCTTACATTTGATGTAATATCCTGGCATAGGTCATTTATGTATATTATAAAGAGTAATGGACCCAGAACGCTGCCCTGTGGCACCCCTGAACTTATATTTCCAATTTCCGATATTTTATAACCTACTCTAACTCTCTGGGTTCTACCTTTTAAGAATTCTTGGATCCATAGCACCACTCTTTTATCTATTCCTAGCCTACTTAACTTATCTATTAATATGTCATGTGGCACCAAATCAAATGCTTTCGAAAAGTCAATCACAACTGCATCGATTCTTCCGCCTCTATCTACCTCTTCAGCTAGATCCTGAACCAGCGACGTAATTTGACTATCACATGAGAAGCCTTCCCTAAAACCATGCTGGCGGTTGTAAAACCAGTCTTTCGCATTTAGAACATGACGAATATAATCCGATATCAAATGCTCCATGACTTTACATACGACAGATGTAAGGCTAATCGGTCTGTAGTTTCCGACATCTAATTTATTTCCACCTTTATGTATGGGTACCACTATAGCTGATTTCCAGTCACATGGAATAGCTGCATTGTTTATGGAAACATGAAATATACGCATTAAGTATGGAATTATGGCCTCGGAACCTAATTTAAGAATCTCTGTAGCAATACTATCTGGTCCTCGAGACTTCCGATTTTTTAATTTCGTTATTCTCTCTCAAACCCTTTTGGAAGTTATTTTGAAAGTCGAATTTGGTTCACATTCACGGTCTGTGACACAACCACTCCTATCAGCGGGATGATTATTATTATTATTATTATTATTATTATTATTATTATTATTATTATTATTATTATTATTTAATTATGAAAGTCAGTACCTTGCCAGATATAAAGAGTAATTTTAAGTCAAACCGTTTCCTCTGTACAATTATTACAAGGATATGGGTTATAGCAAAATGTTCGATCCTAACGCATTCCGGAGTAGCGCTATTGTTTAAAACGCATCACTCAAGACATGTAGATACAAGAAAACAGACAACACGGTCAAGCTGACACACTCTTATCATTCTTCCTCTGTATTTATATTTGCACAAAAAGCAGGTTATTACTCGTTCATGTGAAAAGAATATTTCTGTTATACTTTGTCATCCATTAAAGCAAATGGTAGTGATAAAAGAGAGGCAAAAGATTGTGTTTTACGCAGACCAAGCACAATTGATATTTAGAGTTTACGACCTTTTTTTTGTATTCCAGCGTTCTTCCTCTTTTAACACACAAAAGGCTGAGTCTTGAGTCCTTCGATAAAGCGAAAACAGTCGTTTAACTCGCCGTAACTCGGACACCATTTAATATTTTGAGTAGCAATAACTTTTTAAAGTAGCCTAATTTCCATTCTTTTTCAAGATTTCTCTCACTTTGATCCCCCATCTAACGTGAAAAAAGAAAAAAGTTTGCCGCTTACCAACTTTTGAAGGTGTAAATGTCTATTTTCAACATATCACTTCGAAGTTACTATTTTTTTTCTGTTTCCAAAAAAATATTTTGATTTCGATTTATTTCTATGCTCCCCTCAGACATTCACGTATCAATCATAAAAATTACAGCTCGATTGATTATCTTAGGAGCTATAACGCGATAAATATTAAAGCAGCGGAAAACTGATTTCTCCCTCCCTCCGGCTCAGGTATTGCCGTCTCTCTCTCACACGAGACGTCACTCTCTCCCTCGAGCCATCTACATTACAAAGCCGCAGCCAACTCCGATTGTTTTCCTCATATGCAGGAGATGTGCCGCAGAGAATAGTTCGGGATTTTACGTTCTTGGAACGTTTCTTGAACTGTTCTCTCACTGCCTTCGAAGTTTCTTCTCATATTAAAATTATATTCATGTTCCGAAATTAATTCGTCATAAAATATATTACTATCACTTTCCAAATCACTCATGATCGACTATTTTTTAATTTTAACCTGCCCAATTTCGAAGCAATTTAACCTTAAGCTCAGATTAAGCCATCTGCGCATGCGTCAGCGGTTTAGAATTCCCAGCTCCTGCTCATAATCGAGAACTGATTTCATTTGTTCCGAACTAGTTCAAGGCACGTTGGAACAGGAAACTGGGAGTTCACAATCGGTTCAGAATTAATTCAAGTCTTGTTGCAACACACATTGAGATACTCTGCATCAGCAGGCAGTTCAGAATCGATTCTGAACCGTGCTGGAACAAATCTAATAATTATTATTAAAATTCAACGTTAGAAACAGTTTTACTTCAAGTTACCAATTTTTACTATGTGGTTGCTAGGTTACAATGTGGTATCAATACAAGAACGAAGAAGTGCAAATTGAAAATAAGTTATTTTTTTATAGCCTATATAATTTCAAGAATGGAATGGTGAAAATGATGCAGATATTACATGCAACTTCACTTGGTTTTTATAAAATAGATCATATTCGTGACTCAAATAGAGTGTTACCATAGTCTAGTATATACAGTCAGGAAGCTCAATACGTAGGTTGCAAAATTTGTATAACAAATGGACGATTGAGTACGTCAAAATTAAAGTACTATTTAGTGCATATTCTGCATGTATTGATGTAATGCAATGTCTCTGCCATAGTAATCAGCCACTGTACACTCACCTTGCTTTACAGCACTGTTTTGAATGATGTAATATACATGACGGAGTAACAGATGTGGCAGGTAACAGACATGACAAAGCAAACATAAGCATGTGCTAACCTAAAATTTTTTTGCTTAAAAATTTTCAAAATAGCAACTTAACTACTGCACACGTGTATTATTATATCCTCTTGATCCTTGACTTTATATGTTGTTATTTGTGGAAAACACAACACAAACAGATCTAACAGAGTAAAAAAGCACGCTTAGACTAAAACATAAAGCTAGAGTATGACACACAATCTCGCCAAATCAAAATGGATGAACATAGCAGTACAATCAAAATGACTCTTTGTGCATCATCTTGGCTTGTGCTGACATCTATGGGATTTCTTTTTCAACTGTGTATCCATAAGAACAGAATAGTGTAACAGACCTGACTGACTTACTGGACTAGAGTTATGCAATAATATTTAAGGAAATACAAACTGAGATATAAAGTAATAAGTTTTGATAATATCAAATGTTTCTTTGATATTTTCTCAATTACATTATTAAACAAACCTTATCTGGACATAATCATGCTCCATTTTAAAAACGTAACTAGTATGGACACAGCATTTTAGCTGTTACCATGAACATTTTATTTTATTCTCGTGAAATATTTCACATGAAGGAAATAATTCTTGTGACGTTTCCTACATTAGTATTGAAACTACCCACTGTTAGGAATTTATAACTCTATCGTTATAAATGTAATAATGGGAAGAGTAAGAATTGATGGACGTCATTTGGTATATAAATTCTGCAAATGACCATAGTTGCTAACCACTAGGATCGCTACTATCGCCTCATCACATACAATGTGAAACAGTACCGGCACAGTCTGTTGTTCATAGTACCCTCAGCAACTCAAGCTTCGTGACTGTATATACTAGACTGTGGTGTTACCTTGTTAAATCACTGATATCTTATTAAACGTTTTCATTTAATAGGCAACTACAACATGTAAGTTGTAACAGAGTGAATGCTTGAATTTTTGTTCAGCTTCCTCTCAGATTATTGATTCTCTTTAAAAAGTGTTTTACGAAGGAGTGATGAGACAAAATTAATTTGATGGTCTAACATGATGTACTCAAAAAGTTGTTCATTAAAATGTGGAAACTTAGTTGCATGTCCGCAAAAACACAGTATGTGCCTATCAAATGTAGCGAAATTTTCCATCAGTTCTTTAATATACTGGAATGAATCAAATATATTTTTGTCAAGTGATATTGAGAAGAAATCAAGTTTCTTTGTAAACCAAACCCGTTAATTTTATCCCTGGCAGTTATAATTTTAACATCTTGGAATTGCAAACTATTATTCAAAACGCGTCCAGTCCATTTTTATGAAACAACTGCGCTAATAGTTTTTTATTCACCGTTCTACGGACTGAGCTTGTTTCCAACACAAACTTTTAGACAAGGATTGGCGTCATTTTGGAAGAAAAGACGCTTAAAATATAGTGATAGAAATCTAAAAGAAATCATATTATATTATTTATTTATTTACTTATTTACTTATTTATTTATTTACTTATTTATTTATTTACTTACTTAGTTCCTTACTTACTTATTTACTTACTTACTTATTTACTTACTTACTTACTTATTTACTTACTTACTTAGTTACTTACTTAGTTATTTACTTACTTACTTAGTTACTTACTTATTTACTTACTTACTTGTTTACTTACTTACCTATTTACTTACTTATTTACTTACTTACTTAGTTACTTACTTATTTACTTACGTATTTACTTACTTACCTATTTACTTATTTACTTACTTATTTACTTACTTATTTATTTACTTATTTATTTATTTACTTATTTATTTATTTATTTACATATTTATTTATTTACTTACTTTATTTATTTACTTACTTACTTATTTATTTATTTATTTATTTATTTATTTATTTATTCATTCAATTTATTTATTCATTCATTCAATTTATTCATTCATTCAATTTATTTATTTATTTATTTATTTATTTATTTATTTATTTATTTATTTATTTATTTATTTATTTATTTATTTATTTATTTATTTATTTATTCTGACAGGATAAAGGCCATAGGGCCTTCTCTCCCATCCTACCAGAGAGCATATATAAATACAAAAAAGAAATACAGACGCTGATGAAAATATTATAAATTAAATTAAACTCTATAGAGGGTCAACAGGGTCAAAAGAACGCTTAGAGCTCTTATCGAGGTAATAAAAAAAGAAAGAAAACAGAGATAGCAATGATGATAGTAATAACTGATAATAATAATAATAATAATAATAATAATAATAATAATAGTAGTAGTAGTAGTAGTAATAAATAAATTACATATTAATTGTCAATTTTACAACAGCATAGTTACAATATTGACTATATGTCATGGGTTAAATCGAAGTTGCGCAACCATACAGATATTCAACAAGCAATTCCATGAACTAGAATGTGATTTTTTTATTTAAATTTGAATTTTTAAATTGTCCGACAGTCTCTGACATGGTCAGGGAGAGAATTTCAGAGGCGTGGAATCGATATGCTGAAAGATGATGAGTAGAAGGATGTTCTGTGCAGAGGAATAGAGAGAAGGTACATGTTCTGGGTTCGAGGTAGTGAAGGGTAAACAAAAACGAGATGCTAGGCAAGAGGGTGTAATAGTAATAAGAGGGAGTTGAAGAATCTTCTTTAAGTGGATTCCAAGACAACAATTCTAGTGACGGTGTTACATGATCGAATTTTCTAATGTTACAAACGAAACGAACGCAGATATTGTGAACACGCTGTAGTCTATGGGCAAGATCAGTGTTTATATTCGTGAATAGAGAATCGCAATAATCGAAGTGGGGCATCACTAAAGTTTGGATCAGGTTCTTTTTTAAGCTGAGAGGTAAAACGTTGATTAAGTGCCTGAGGGAATGAATTATGGAAAAAGTTTTCTTACATATGTAGGTCACTTGACTTTGAACATTTAAATTTGAATCTAAATAAACCCCCAAATATGTACAAATAATAAAAATGGCCAAATGGACTGAGTGAGGTTTGGGATCACATTCTTCAATTGGAAAATAAGTTAGCATATATTTCGATTTCTCGTCTTGTGTATTAAAAGTAAGGTATATTAAAAGTTCCGTTCTTAACTAAAAAACTCTTTTCAACACGTTACCCAAAGAAAGCCATCTTCCGTATGATAAAGAGTATTTTCATATAACAAACACATACCTTCACAAATTTTGCTGAAAATATGAGTTTGCAACGCCTTTCCTTTGATGGCATTTACCACTTTGTATTGAACTATTACCGTAGCGCCATGGGGGTAATGATTTGAAGTAGTAGGAAAGATGTTTACCTAATATTTCGTGTAATTGTTATACCATATGTAATTCAACTTGGTCGTACTTTTGGTGGTATCCACCGATTTTTGATTTTCGATCTTACAAGGATTTATAATTTTATAATGGGCTATAGTACCGGTATGGCAGAGAGGGGGGGGTAGCAAAAGAAAATCATGCCCAGAAGTGGGTCACGCCTTCACAAAGTTTAGGAACCACCATAGTTAACTCATATCAACTGCATCTCCAAAGAATCTCGGTCTATAAACGGGCCATCGCACCTTGTACTTTCTAGTTAACCTACTCTTCTGTGTATTTGATATAACTTCATTGTATTTCGTATATTATTGTTTTGGTATTTTTCACTTTACTTTTGCTTACTTACATTGATTACTTAAATTAAACAATTAAATAATATTTGTAGTGTAGGCTTAAAATTGTAATATTACTTTTTAATTATTCAGTGTAATACTCCATTCACGGCCACAAAGCTTTTGCTTCATTGGGAGTGCCAACCAAAAATGTACTATTATTATCATTCAAATAAAAATTATTATTATTATTATTATTATTATTATTATTATTATTATTACTATTACAATTATTATTGTTGTTGTTAGTTGGGAGGTCGGAGGGAAAAAGACCTTTGCGGAGGCCGAGACGTAGATGGGAAGATAATATTAAAATGGATTTGAGGGAGGTGGAATATGATGATAGAGACTGGATTAATCTTGCTCAGGATAGGGACCGATGGCGGGTTTATGTGAGGGCGGCAATGAACCTCCGGATTCCTTAAAAGCCAGTAAGTAAGTAAGTATTATTATTATTATTATTATTATTATTATTATTATTATTATTAGGAACATTAAATCCAGACGTTTGAGATGGTCAGGGCATGTAGCACATATGGACGAATCCAGAAATGCATATAGAGTGTTAGTTGGGAGGCCGGAGGGAAAAAGACCTTTAGGGAGACCGAGACGTAGATGGGAAGATAATATTAAAATGGATTTGAGGGAGGTGGGATATGATGATAGAGAATGGATTAATCTTTCTCAGGATAGGGAGCAATGGCGGGCTTATGTGAGGGAGGCAATGAACCTCCCGGTTCCATAAAAGCCAGTAAGTAAGTATTATTATTATTATTATTATTATTATTATTATTATTATTATTATTATTATTATTATTATTATTATTATTATATGATTCGATTATCTTCTGTAATAATTTCATGCACAGAGTTGACACTTAAAGCAAGTATACCTTCGCGGAAATTGTCGCTAATGTAAATGCCTACACATTTGAATTCCTCAAAACCACTGACGTAGTTCAGGTGGCAGCGCGTTTACCTGATGATCTGGAGTTGCGCTTGGGCGTGGATCGATTCCCGTTTGGCAGATTACCTGGTTTGATTTTTTCCTAGGCCTTCATCAACTGTAAGACGAATGTCACGTAATCTATGGCAAATCCTCGGCCTTATCTAGAAAAATATTATCTCGCTATCATTAATTCCATAGACGCTAAATAAACCAATAGCTGATACATTCATGTAGTATTCTGTCCAAGGACAGGTTTTTCACTGCAAACCCAGCATTCTCCAATCTTTCCTATTTTCTGCCTTCCTCTTGGTCTCCGCATATGATCCATATATCTTAATGTCGCCTATAATCTGATATCTTCATCTACTCCGAACTCTTCTCCCGTTCACCATTCCTTCCAGTGCATCCTTCAGTAGGCAGTTTCTTAACAGCAAGTGATCAAGCCAATTCCATTTCTTATTCCTGATCAGTTTCAACATTATTCTGTTTTCATCTATTCTTTCCAGCACAGCTTCATTTCTTATTTTGTCTGTCCATTTCACACGTTCCATTCTTCTCCATATCCACATTTCAAATGCTTTTATTTGTTTCTCTTCACTTCGTCGTAATGTCCATGTTTCTAAACCATACAATGGCAAACTCCACACAAAGCACTTCACTAGTCTCTTCCTTAGTTCTTTTTCCAGAGGTCCGGAGAAGATGCTCCTTTTTCTATTAAAAGCTTCCTTGGCCATTGCTATCCTCCTTTTGACCTCCTGGCAGCAACTCATGTTACTGCTTATAGTACATTCCAAGTATTTGAAGCTATTCACTTGTTCTATTGCCGCATTTAGAATTCGCAAGTTCACCTTCTTTACTTTTCTTCCGACAACCATGCTCTTGGTATTATTTGCATTTATCTTCATTCCATACTGCTCACAGCTGTCATTTGCTCCAGTAGCATATCCCTTAGTATATTATCTCCTCTTCTGCTAACAAAGCCATATCTGATACAACGTCGTTAAATTGCCAAGTAAAAAACAATCCTTAAACCTATCATACATAGCCCTTGCTGTTGGTGCTTCATTTCCAAAAGTAGTTTGCTATCATTTTACGCATTCTCGTGGCATTAGTGACGATTAAAAAAAATCATAGCCCGAAAATCTTATCAGTGATAGACTGTTAACTTCAAATCTATTGAACAGCTAAACCAGGAAATATCTTTCGGATTTGTAAACAACAGTTGTCTTGAAAACTGAAGTGCATTAAGTATTTTATTATGGAAAAAAAAATCTAGTTTATTGCTTTACATCTCAGTTTGCACAGACTTTCATTATGACTCTTGTAGTGTTTTTCCCGACTTTTTTCCATATGAATTGATCAGCTTCCAACATATGAGGCGCCCAATACATAAACGGCCAAATCCACAAAGTTATATTTCCACTTCAAATCTTTGTAACAGGCGCGAAATGCGATAATACACGAACGAAAATTGTGCTGAAATCTCAAGGGAAAACTGAGAATGATGATTAAACCGATTTACACCTTGAAGAGAACAGTATGAGGAGCTCTTTAAAACCACAAATTCAGTATGAAAATTTTGTGAGTTGGGCCATTTTGCCCTGAGCGCCTCGTGCTTAAAACCTGTGCGCGCTCCTGAGCAATTATAGGTTCATTGGCGCATATCGTACAGAACTCTGTTCAGGTTTTACGGCTATTTCTTCTCTAAAGTTAAGTGAGAACAGTTAAAATCGCCCCATAATCTGCTTTGATGTCCATTGGATCGCCTTCCTTTTGGAAGTTATTCGTGATATGGGAATTCTAAGTAATTACATTTCATACTGGCAGCTTACCAACTCTCATGGGTAATCTAATCTCTACCCTGAAGTACCTTAGGCTTCCTGTTGAAGTCTCTCTTCCCGAGGTGACACATGAGACTTCCCTTCTCGTTGGAGCACATATCTCCCAGGCAGACAGCTTTCGTTGGAACAGAGAAGCTCTGCTTTTCCCACGCAGTTCTGAGTAGGAGCTACGAGATTAGGGACTGCCCTCCAGATTAGAGTTGCCTAGTACTCACGTAGACAAGGACGCACATCCTTGGACTTCGAGTTCTTAGCCTAACTGTTCTTTCAATAATAAAGTGTCTTACTAAAATCATAGATCATAATTGCAATAAAATTAATAGTTAATAAGTTTTTAGCCCACCTAAAAAATGTAATAGAATTTGATTGACATGACTGATTATTCAATGTAATACCCTTCAAACTCATTAAAAATATTGGCATGACCATGGATGGGCAACTCGTGCTCACGAAGTGTTAAAAAGCTTGACAGAAAGACAGGTGGAGCCAACTGCAGCAGTTATAAGTAGACAGTGGATGCGGGATGACTTATCGTTGAATGTAAGTGCACATTTACTATATGTCACATTTTTTCATTCAAAACATTGGCTCAACAGGTTTTAAACGTAAACAGACGACGTCAACATGCTACCACAGTCTACTATATACAGTCGCGAAGCTTGAGGTGATTTTTTGCAAATCTTGTGATAAAGCGCTCCAAGCGGTTAGCAACTAGAAACAATAGACTGTCCACGGTCGACTTTGGACTGTGTCGTATTTCCATCGAGTGCTAGCACGTTGCGTATTTCACATTGCTGCTTGTGGAATATTCGTTATTG
Organism: Periplaneta americana; assembly: GCF_040183065.1. Lineage (NCBI taxonomy): Eukaryota > Metazoa > Arthropoda > Insecta > Blattodea > Blattidae > Periplaneta > Periplaneta americana. Next base: position 154,333,370 of record NC_091120.1, on the reverse strand, counting down.
CTTGTAATGAAAATGTTAATGGCTAAAATACAATAATTGGAATAATAATATTTTACTAGAGACGTAGAAAAATTAAGTTTGTTTTAATGAAATTTATTGATCACGTTTTATTTTCAATTCTGGTGGGATTATTATTGCTTAGCCCTACTTTTTTTCAAAGGATATGTTTTTAATTACAGCTGTTAATTTTGTTTTTATTTTTATTTGTTACTTTACTAGAGACGTAGAAAAAGTCTGTTACAATAAAATTTATTGATCACGTTTTATTTCCAATTCTGGTGTGATTCTTATTGCTTAACCTCATCCCACTTTGTTAACTACGTAAGCCTACACTACAAGTACCGGTACACGTAAGTTACTCCATTAATTCATATTTCCATTATTATTGTTGTAAAGGGAAATGCAAATTAATATTTATTGGTTTCATAGTTAATTATCACTATAATCTTGAATGAGTGAAGCGATTATAGTAAATTTCAGTTCGTTTTGCACAAACAAAAATAATATTAACCTATTTCTTGTAGGTATCTTCGAGTTTATGGTGGAATTTAATATACTTCAATTAAAATAATAAATTAACTTTATGCATTTAATATTTCAATAATGGAAAGAAGGTGTTAATTTTTCCAAAAGAACACAACGAAAGTGTAACATATTTTGTCGTCTACTAGGAGAGAGATCTGCGATGATGCGATAGTAGCGAACCTAGTGGTGGGCAACTACCCATGTTTGCATTTTTACTACATATTGAGCTTCGCGACTGTATATAGCAGACTGTGATGCTACTGCATCTCCGTACAGTCAGAAGGAAAAGAAAAATAACGTACCGGTGCTGTAGTAGTGTAGCACATACCTAGCAAGTTCAGTCCTCGTCATCATTGATGCAATTACCAGCGTTGCAGTAAACGACGATATATTCTCGTAAGTTGTCGAAGCTGAATCGTCTTCGCCTATCGCTTAAACAGTTTTTGTATCGAGAGAATTTCTGAAGAAAAACTCTAAAATGGGGATCACTCAATTTCTTTAGAGGAATATTTGCACTGAACATCATGTTGCACGTGTCGTTTAGACCCGCACAACTAAATGATGATGATGATGATGATTTGATGATTCCTCAGATTTCATTTCAACGCACATCCTGTGCGATGTACTGTTGCAATATTTCTCTATAGCCTGAGTTGTTCTGGTTTTTGTTTCAATTTTACATACTGTACATTACACACGATATTGTCTTCGTTAATACATAAAATGTCACTCTCATACTTCTTAATTGCATTTCGTATCTCTAAGCGAATTTAACGTTTTGACTTCGACATAATGAATGGATCAGCACTACACTATTCAGCTCGTACTAAACACTTGAGCAGGATAACACAACTGCACACATTGCGTTGCAATGTGGACCGGGATTCCTTCGTTCTGTACGCTGCTGTACTCGCCAGGTACACAAAAGACGGACAACGCGGCACATGCTATATACTCCGATATGAAACAACTTCACTTTTCCTTAAGCCATCCCCCATCCACTGTCTAGTTATAAGTTACGTTACAGAATCAGTTCACTGCCACGGTGCGCTGTGGCTGCTCAGGCAGATGGTTATGATATCTACGCCATGATTTGTATTTCAGAATGACGCATGGTACAATAATTATAGTACCAATAGTTTTAAACAGACTGTACCTAAACAAAGACATTTTAAAGCTTTGTAAACTATAATACGTTATTATTTAGAAGGCATACTGAAAAAGAAAGTGAAGACAACCTTGTCAAGATACAACAAATATAACTGCAGAACTTATTTTTTATTGCTGTATTTGTTAGTATTTGTCTTATTTCAAACATACCCACAGTGTTTCCTAGAGGCTTAAAAGCTGGCCAAAAATACTAAAAGCCACTTTAACACATTTTTAACCATTTTTTGGTACTAACTGAAAGATAATATCATATTAACAATATATCAGGTCTACTTGTTTATCTTAGGACAGTGTTTCTCAACTGATGGCTCGCGTTCCGCTGGGTATACTTGAAGAGTGAAGTGGTAGAACCAGTTTTTTCGTCCATAATAACTTAAAGGCGCTTAATTTAACACTTTATATATATTATTAGTATTCATTGAATTAATCTGTGCATTAAGTATTACAAACATTTTACGTTTATGTTCATGATTGTTTAATAGTAACTTTTTAATGGTTGTTACACGTTAAAGTAACTACACTGTTTATTATATTTATTACGGAGGCACTTAATAAATAATAAATTCTAAGTGAGCACGTACACAATATAGAATCAGAAACACTTTAGCACTTTAGTAGGAAAAAGATTGTTCATTGATCACTGTTACTAGTATTGGTACTGTCCTCCCCTCCGAAAGTTGTGACTGCGCTTGCAGTAGGCCTGAGCTGTCCCTTGTTTGTTTCAGAACTCAATAGGTTTATGACTTCCACATGTAGTATCCTTTTCTTGTATTTTGTTCGGTTCTCATGGCGGAAGGATGTTATAAAAGGATCAGAGGTGGCAAGGAGTCGATTGAATGCATCCCGATTAGTGGCCTCTCTTGAAATCTTTCTGGCATCCTACTGTTCACGAAATTGCTTAAGGTGTTTATCCCTTGCTTCTTGTGCTTCTTCCGACATTTGTCCAATTGAATGGTAAATTTGCAAAACGACTTAAGTTCACATTTTGGGGGTTTTGAGTTGAGAGAATGATTATGTTACTATGTGCAAGGGTCATCGTTTAGTAACAGAATGACTTTAATCCACGACATTTGTATAGTTTTCCTTAGCAGCAGAATGTTTGGTTAAGGGGTAAAACAAATTTAGTCCTGGTCTTAAGATATTTTGCCTATCAAGTACTGAAGAAACTTACATAATATGTAATTTTAATTATACAATCAGCTGATCAAATATTTTGTCTGTTGTCATTGGTAATTCTTCAATTGAAAAAATTTATTACGTTTGAAAAACAGAACATGAAAATGAAAAGCAATATGTTCAGTAATCGTGCTACACTTGTAGCTGAAGTAAAAAGTATTGCAAAATGGAGCCAAATTAAGTATCTAGAGAGAGAGGATTTTCTTGCTGTCACATTTCACTACATGAAAAATGTATGCTTGCCTAACACCAGTTCAGGATACGTACTACTATCGCCAGCTCACCGTCTCAGTTTTCTCTGTGCACAGCATGAAAACTAGTGAAATGCCCTTTTGTGTCTACCATGAGGGACAGGCCAAGAAACGTCTTAATGAGGTATGCAATTTTCTCCTGCACATTACTTGGGTAACTATGTCACATCCAGTATATTAAAGAACTGTCCGGGACAAAATAAGAACAGCCCATTAATCAAATTCTTAATGGCAATAAGTGCTCGGAATCATTTCTTCAACATCATACTTTTCTCCATCAGAGGTCTGTGCTCTTGTGATTAACAAATTGTTCAAAATAATGTTGTTCAACAATTTGCAATAAGGTTACTTTATGATTTTGGTGTAGGCTAAATACATTGAGTTAAACATGTTTATGTGTCAATAACCTAATAATTATGATGCAGAATTGAAGTTAATCTGCAGAACAACTTAGGTCCTGAAGATAATTAAATTTTTTACAACCTGAAGAAGAGTACAAAGGTATGAATTTTTATACTAAAATTTGTCTCTTACATATCTCTTACATATAAAAAATTATATTGTAACAATATATGGTTCAGCGAAGTCAAAAACAGTTTTCTTTAATTTTATCAAAACTACTTCTAGGGACATAAGTCGTTTTGTAAATTCACCACTCAATTGGAAGTAATGCCTCGGAAATAATAGTCGAACCATGAATGTGTATTTTATGTACAGTGACAGGCATGGGATACCAAGAGTACAGTGAGACAAATAATCTGGCAGTCTCAGTTGCAAATTTTTCAAATTCATTTGTGTTTATTTCAGATCCACAGGATATGGTTTTAAGTATAATTCCACATCTGTGGATGAGATTCTGTCAAGGCCGGTTATTTCTGCACTTACTTTATTTTTGCAGCGAATATTAAATTTTTCGCAATCTCCGCAGATTTTCTTACATTTTGAGTTTTTCTACGCTTAGACCTACTACTGCTCTCTCCAAACTTTGCCTGTGGTCCTCCTCTTTTCTGTACAGTAGGTTTTATAGCATTTAAATCACATACAAACTCTTTATCTAACACTGCTAGTTTTTTTTTTAATCAAACACTCATCCTGTTAGATTTATCGATTCTGCGAAACAAATTAATGCAAAAATGAGAAACTTGTCTTTCTAACAATTTAATTTGATCATGGGAGACTTCTAGACTGATTTTTGTAATAAGAAACTGCAATACTACGTCTTTCTGTTTCTTACGACCACTTTTTTCCTTCTGTGAAGTATCAAACAATTCTTTCCTTTTGCAACGGTACTCCATTCTGAAACCAAAATAAATGACTAAAAATTTGTTACTTTTTACTTTTATAACTATTTGATAGCCAAATTGAACATAGTTTTGCTGTAGAGAAGAAATTAACTAATACTGAGAATATTCGTATTTTAGACGATTAATTTGAAATACGCCAATACATATATTTATCTAAATTTTATCAAAAGGGGCAAATATGGGCAATTTTACCTTTCAAGATCATCAAGTAAACATGTCAGGCTACACGTTGGTCAAGGAAATAGCACGCAACGTGAGGCAATTTTTGCTGGTCTGCATAAAGACCGAACTTAAGGAATCACAAAATAAAATGTTACATAATATGATTATGATTCCTCAGCGAAGCATAATATACTTAATCATTATAATAATAACGTATTCTTAATTCAGAAACATAACTCTAACAATCCATAATAACATTTACCTGAAAATCAACCACAGAAGTACAAAAAATAATAATTGAAATTCTAATTGAAAAACACACAATCACTACACAGCAAAAATGACACTTCATGCACTACTTTCAAAGGTTCGAATACAACTGCGTAGAATTAGACCTGCTACGAGGATAGCTATTTTATGACCGCCAGACCTTGGAGATAGTTGGGGTATATTGCAAACACCATCAAATTAAAAGTGAAAAAATCATTTTGGCCAGCTTTTGAGCATCTTGGAAACACTGTGATACCAGTAGAATGTGAGAGTTTATAAAGTGTGAAAGAATATCTCTCTGTTTTCAGAAAGGTAGATCTATTAACCTACATTCCTTAATATTCTCAATTTGAAGGAAGTAATACTACTGTTTTACATATCACGGAAAATGAAAAACTTACTCCTGAACTATTCCTAAACGTTTAAAGGATTGAAACACCTCTGTAGCATTAAAATTTGGTTGAAGTTTGGAAGCACAATGTGGAAGCAAATGTGGTTACTGGACAGTAGGCAAAGGGCGTAGATTTGGAAATTATGATTTCGGAAGAATTGCGAACATTTCGATTACTGATTTCGCCGGAACTCTGAGTATCGTGCTGTTCTGTAGATTTATCAATTCAATCTGCAAAATTTTAGGAGCTTCCAACGGCTGCAAACCAACCTTTATTTTTCTTCTTAAAAATTACTTTTTTCCCTTTCGTCACTAAAGAAGGGAAACGATCTGATCGGATTATACTGTTTCTCACTCATAACGACCCGCCACTTACTGCAGACGCGAGCGAACTTGCGTCTTACAAGACCCGCGCACAGACGCTATATTTGGTACAGAGTTTGTTCTGACTGAAATTGTGTTGACAGTTTGAGACCACGAGTTTCCCACCCATGGGCATGACCTACTGACTTTCTTATTTAATTAAAAATTCTGAAGTTTTTGACTGAAATCAGCTACAGCTTCCAGCATCTTATTGTGTAAGTCCCGTTTGAGATGTAGACACAGAAGATAGTCTGAAGAAATCAAATGTGAAGGATATGTTAAAAAAAAAACAACTGAAACCCACCTTCTGCCTTTATAACTTGAGTTATAAACGCTCTGTTGAGTCATAACTCCTTTGCTGAGTTTTCTGTAAAACTTCTTTTCTTTCAGTTGTTGCATAACATTAGAATAATGTCTAGCATTAAAGTTCAGGCAAACCAACCGACTTCCAAAAAAAATGTGAATCAGTGAACTTTCTGATTCTATGCTCGAAACATTTTTCAAATAGAAGAGGGATGACTCCACCAGTTTGGTTGACTTTACCCTTTTGTTAAGTTCGTTTATACACGCTTTAATACCTGTGGTCATATCGCGTGTTCAGGATCTGTGGATATACAAATAGGCCGTTCTTACTATAGTTGAGTTCCTGTTTCTTTTGTGTCTCATAATGGCTTGTGTTCATGTAATTTATTACAGATTTTTCATTAATGTCTATCGCAGTGCCGAATTTAGGCCTAGGCAACCTAGGCAATTGGCTAGGGCCGCAATTTCCAGGAGGGCGGCATTTTCTCTTCCTTTTTTCTTTCCTTTTTTTCTTTTTCATTTTCATTTTACAGTGAAATTTGTCTTTAAAACACTTGTTTATAAATCTTTTCTGAAGTTTGTTCTTGAACACCTTGTGGAAATCGGATATTGTTTTAGTATAGCACTGCGGCTGTCATGGCGAGAGTAAAAGGAAAGTTTGCAGCTGCATAATTATATTGTAATGCCGGTAACACGTTATTATACTATGAAACTGCTTAAATTTAACTGCTTGAATAAACAAGAATGAATTTTTAACAATAAAACTGGATGTGCGTTTATTATGTATCTCTATGATATGACATTTCCAAGGAGGACTGCCGGCTACAGCTTGCTTGACCACAAAAGGAATGAACGAATTACAAAAGAATTGGAAATTACACCTATTTACGAACATCTCAACCACTGTAGACAAAAATAGCTTAACCATGTCAATAGGATGGACCGTTCCAGACTCCCAAGACAAATTCTCCCGCTATATACCACATGCAAGACGATCTTTGGGTTGCCTCCTGAAAAGATGGACGGAGACCGTAACAGGCCACTAGGCCTAATATCTGCAAGGATGATGATGATGATGATGATGTATACTTTCTTACTGGCTTTAAAAAACCCCAGATGTTCATTGCCGCTCTCACGTAAGCCCGCCATTGATCCCTATCCTGAGCAAGATTAATCCAGTCTCTACTATCATATGCCACCTCCCTCAAATCCAATTTAATATTATCTTCCCATCTACGTCTCGGCCTCACCAAAGGTCTTTTTCCCGCCGGCCTCCCAACTAACACTCTATTTGCATTTCTGGATTCGCCCATACGTGCTACATGCCCTGCCGATGATGATGATGATGATGATGCATAGTAACCAGAACTCTCAGTTACATTTTCAATATAATATATCGTCAACAATACTATTTAATCGTTTTCCAGCATGTGCACTATATAATTCGATATGAAAGGTTTATTCCGCAAAGAGTTGGAGTTTATTTTTCAATTTACTTTATACTTCCAATCGAAGTAAGAAATACTCGTAATAATGTATACCACTAACAAAATTAATGCTTAAAAATAAACCACAGCTTGCCATTCACAAATCAATTTTGTTTCAACAGTGAATAAGTTTGAATATGTTTCTTTGCATGCATGACATCATCACTGCTTTCTCTGTAAAGAAAGTGCGAAGGAAATCTTTATAAGTAAGATGCATGTATTTTGATTCCAGTAATTTATTGTATTCTGAATTGTAACATTTCCTACAAAACTAATTTAAACTAAACATGACCTGTATAATAGCTGCTCATAAACTGTTTGTGGGAGTTGGGGGCGGCAAATTTTAGCACTGCCTAGGGGCGGCACTATACCTAAATCCAGCTCTTTGTCTATGATATTGGTGACTGAAGTGGTGATGAAGCATGGCATGTAAATTGTTAATCTGGTATTTGCTTTGTGAGTGAGGGAAACTAAGTAAAACCCACTCAGATTGGTCGGCGACGGGGTTTTGAACACTGGATCTCCGGAATGCGAGTCTCAACTGCTACTAAGCCACCTCGCTCGGTATTCGGGTTCAAGTGGTGAATCCATGTTTAATTCATTGTAAAGTATACCAATACATGAGAGTCAACTGACTTGGCCGGAATTAACCTTGTGTTCATGAAACTGGTAGTTACATTGTGATCCAAGAGGATTAGTAAATATTTTATCATGTGACAGTAATTGACTATTCTCCGTAAAAAGTTGACATGTTTCTAGTTCTCAATGGATGTGGAGATACAACTGTTTGAATGTTACACGTAACAAACCTTACAAATAGTACAGATGAACGACTTAATGATTACGTAAAAAGAAATAATATTTGTTGCTCTTCTGAGATGGTCTGAACGCAACATAGTTAAAATAAATGTATAGAAAGAGGTATTATTGTTCCCTTGCTACAAACTTGGGCATATTCTTCCATCATGACGGAGCTCCTGTATTCAGTCGTCAGGTGATATATAATTGAAATCTCACATTCCCCGAAAGATTGATCAGCCACGGTGTGACCACGCATTAGTCACCAAGGTCCCCAGACCTTACTCCTTTCGATTTTTGTTTGAAAGGCGAAGTGTAATAAAACAAAGTAAACACCAGGGACGAATTATAGTAACTGGATACAATGGCAAGTTCTCAAGTATACAGGGTGTTGCAAAACTCAATACTCAAACTTCTAGGAATGGTAGAGGAGCCCAAAACAAATATTTTTTGTTACATAACCATAGGTCGGAAAGCAATAATTACGTCAGTCGTCACCTTCGAACACAGACATACAGCGTATTCCGAATCTCACCAGACCGGTGGACAACAATGAGGTCACGCTGTAGCGAATTAGGAACAAAACTGCTGGAAGGATTGATGGCTGTCATGGCGACTGTATAAGTTGTTGTCTGTGCTATGCTAGCAAAATTTTGCGAAATTTCCGTACTGCCATCTCGTTCAAAGAAAAGAGAGCATAAACAATTTATTTCTTGAGCCGGTAGTAATAACTGGTCCGTTGACATGTTCGCTCATAAGTCATTAACATATTGTTTTTACGTTGTGGTCATTACAAACAATACAGCAGAACTAAAGCAGAACACACCGCCATGACACAACAGTGCACGATGTCATTCGTCTGCTAATTCCCGCCCTATACAAGAAACAATCAGATTCACTGATGGCGGCTGATGGAGACTGCCACCACCTCTGCAAGCTGATGACACCGGTGCGACACCGGTGGAGCATCAGTGAAGCCATCGGTGAAATTCGGAACACCATGATGCCATCAGATTGCTCAGCGCTGAGATTCTGAATACGCTCATTGCTGACAGACATTGAGAGTGTAGTAACCATTTAAAATGGTTTTGATGACATTTTGTTTACAGGTATTGTTCAAACGTGCGGCCTTCTGCTTCAATACATGATGTCCAACGACATGATAATGCGTCTCTCATACGTTGAAACACTCCCTGTTGATGTTGTAAGTGATCGGCAGCTACAAGAATCCGAGCAACGAGGTCCCTTCTCTGACAGAATTGGCGTTTCATACACTAAATTATTTAAATGTTGCCACACAAAAAAATCGAGTGGGGTAAGGTCAGGAGAACGAGCAGGCCATGCAATGGGCCCACCCCGGCCAATCCAATGTTCACCGAATGTACCACGTGAAAGCTGTGTGCAGTCTACTAATTGTGACGTGTTTGTGATGCACAGAGGTGCTTGTTTCTACTCAGCGATGTGTTCGAAGGTGACAACTGACGTAACTATTGGTTTCCGACTTATGGTTATTTAACGAAAAATCTTTGTTTTGGACTCCTCTACCATCCTTAGAAGTTTGAGTATGGAGTTTCGCAACACCCTGTATAATGTAATAGGTATAATAATAGGTTCTAGAACCACAGTTCACGAACGGATGGCAGGTGCATAATTTTACTTGCGTTTCTCATTACCTACCACGCGAAGCATGAACTTGCTTTCCCACACGCTTCTAGCAGCGGCGTGGTGCGGTCTTGCTGCCGCTGTGTGCCAACATTTAAGATAGGTTTCTGCAGGAGATGGAATTGCTAATTTTGATGCTGGCTGGAGCGTAAACATGCCTCTCCACTTTCACTGCTGAGCAAATCTGTCACAGCTACTTTAGGGGAAACTGGGGCTTATTGCTGAAGGAAGGAAACTATTTGGAGAACAGCACTTAGTGTGGCAAATGCTTCACCTCAGTAACATTGTTGCTCAAGTTTAAGTGCCCAATATATACGTTTAGAACACTTGAGGGGGGGGAGGGGTTTGTCTGTCACAGTAGGATAGATATTATTTCTATGTGCTGGAGAACTATATATGTATGTATATATGTATGTACGTATGTATGTATGTGTATGTATGCATGCATGTAATGTAATGTATGTATGTATGTATTTTTTATTTTATTCTGTTATTTTACGACGCTTTATCAACAACTCGGTTATTTAGCGTCTGAATGAAATGAAGGTGATAATGCCGGTGAAATGAGTCCGGGGTCCAGTTACCTCAACCAGGTAACTTGCTCCGACCGGGACTCGAACCCGGGCCACCTGGTTTCGCGGCCAGACACGCAGACCGTTACTCCACATGTATATATGGATGTGTGTATGTATGTATGTATGTATGAACGTACGTGTACATGTATGTATGTGTACATGTATGTAATATATGTATGTATGCATGCATGTAGGCCTACGTATATAATGTATATATATGTATGTATGTATGTATGTATGTATGTATGTATGTATGTATGTATGTATGAGATCTGCACGGCCCGAAATTGTTAGGCTCCGCCAGGCCCGATCTCAACCACACCTGAACCCGACCCGAAACCCGATATTAGCTTAATTATTAACACCCGAATCCGATCCGAAACACGAGATCAGCTTAGAAAGAAACGAAGAAGCATGCAATCAAAACAGTGGGCGTATAAACAAAATGAATTAGGCTAATTAAACTTGTTTACTTTGCTACTGTCAGCAGACTAGCAGCCTAGATCATATATACCCAGATTGCTCGGCCTTTTAGGCTTTGATAGTAACAACTTTTGTCAGGTTTACTATGCTACCATCCAGTTGTTACATAAGGAGTCACGTCATAACTCCGATTTGAATTGCATTAGCGACTGTACTGCCATCTCGTGTTCTTTTACGGCGGACCGGTGGCGATCCTGGCGGTTGTTCTCTTCAAAGTGCTACCGATTTTAACATAGGGATGAGCAATCTGTTATATATATGATTTAGGCTATCAGATAAAGCAGAGGTCAGGAGCCGCAGGGGTTAGGAACAGAGATTATCACTCCAGTAGGAGCATAAGAAAGAGTAATCCAGGACTGTCCTCAATATAATCAGTTACGACAGCAACTAAAAATCCCCATTGATATAGCAAGAGCTCTTAGTGAATCTTCTTACTGCAATAGTGCTATAAAATTTTTTGAAAGTAACTGAATTATTTGATAAAATTAATTAATGTTTACAGTAATGAATTAATTTGTTAAATGTTATGTTATTGTTAAAATAAGTGAAATGAAACCACTGCTACATTTATCGAGAATTCTTGGCTACAAAGAAGATGCCACAATCATTAAAGAGAGTACTTTATGAGGTAGTTAAGATTACACATTTTATAAAATCTCGAACCTTGAATTCCAGAATCTTCTCAAAAGAGAAACATTACAAGAGACTCTTTCAGGTGAGTACGAAGGCCAACTCATCTTTGGTCTTCAACAGTGTAACGGCCAATCGAGTGTCTGAAGAAATTTGAAGTCAATTACGCAATTACTTATGCATACAGAACTGCATTGGATAGCCAGAGGAAAAATTTTGCAGCGAATTTTGGAGTTAATTGATGAAGTACGACGATTTCTGAGTGACACTAAAGTTTCATATGATCAGTTGATTAATTTCTCTTGGTTATCTATGGCAGCCTACATAGTACATTTTTGGGTACTTGAACACACTCATTATGAGTCTTCAAGGTAGTGATATGAATATTTTTGACATTGTAGACAGGATTCAGGCAGCAATTATGAAAATACGACTGTGGGAAAGTCGAGCTGAAGTTGGTAATCTCAACACCTTCCCAACATTGAAGTCATTTCTGGAATCCACTGATGAAGAATTACTACAGGAAGCTCAAATGTCATCGTTGAGCATCTGAATGATTTAGTGGCTAGCTTCAGAGATTACGTCTCTCTATCAGATTCTGAAAATTATGGTTAAGATATTCTTTCGAGTATGGTATGGTACAATTTAAAAACTTTGTCTGAGGAGAGGCAAGATGAACTTGATGATGTTGCTTGTAATAACTAGTACTGTTAATCGATCAAAATATTTAATCAATTAACAATTTGTATTTAATCCATTAATCGATAAATTAATCGAGTTTTGATCGATTTGAAAAATGTTTTAATATACTGTAATACATAATTATTGTTAAATTTAACTTGTGTTCGTTAATAAGCATAAGTATTAAATGTTGTATATGTGTATATATTGTATCGTTATATTACAAAACAACTATTTTAATTACTTACTAACATATTTATTATGGGACTTATAATACAATGTGTCAATTTCTCCGGGAAGTTTTGAGACAAGCATACATAACAAAAAGTATGAAGACTCGCCTAGTTAATACTGCTTCATCCATGATTTTAAACATGTGACTGTATTCACATGCTCCGAACTAAGTGCCACTCTACGTTTAGTAACAATGTTTCCTGCATCACTAAACACGAAAAAAAAAAACTATTTGCTGTCAAGCACTTCTCCACGATCGTTCAATTTAAATCCAAACGTTTCATCGAGTTTATCTCTCAAATTCTCATATGGCATAATGGAGTTTACACTTTTCACAAACCACAGAAAACTGTTTTTTTTTTGTTTATCTAACTAAACACACAACCTTCATATTCAAACTCAGAACAGAAATTGTAACAACAATCGAAACAGAACACTGGCCCCTATTGTAATCGAATTACCAGATTTTAGAAAGAGAAGAAGATAGTTACGCTCTCACACACATTGTAGACATTGTTATTTTATAAGGGACGAGGGGGACGAATCCCGGAAAAGTATGTATTTCATATGCTAGAAAGATGAAATGACAACAAGGTGGAAGTTTTCTTGGAAAACCATAAAACTTAATAAGTGTTTCACATTGTTTTTCAATTTTCAATAGAGGTAGACTAGGTCACTGTCCTCATATCTCCATCTCTTTCTCAAGTGTTTCTTCAAAGATTTTCCCTATGCCACCTTGTTTTGCAGTTAGAAAATAACAGTACTCTTTGGATTTATAAGTAAGCAATTTCCGAGAGAGAAATATTGTCGGAATTTTTAGTATGAGTTTGTATTAACAAAATAATAATTAATATCAACTACAACCGATTAATTTTAATCGACTCGATTATTGGATTAAATATTTTAATCGATTAATCTTATAATAGAAATTGATCGATTAATCGATTAAATCCCACAACACTAGTAAAAACTCATTTAAAATATTTTTCAAAGAATGTGCACTTTATCAGTTTTGAGTGAAGGTATTTTCTGAATATAAGGAAATAGGTGAAAAGGCTTTGAAACACCTAGTTACATTTTGTAGGACATATCTTTGTAAACAAACATTTTCAATACTTTGTTTCCTGAAAAACAAACCTAGAAATCGCGTCTGATTTAAGGCTAAAAGTAGCAAATATTGAACCAGACCTGAAAAGAATTGTCCGAAACAAAAACAGATGTGGTTTTTCCAATGACATCTAAATTCAGGTATATACAGTAAGTTGAGTTTAATTGTTGTTAATATTGCTACCTACTTCACAACTACTACCTCTACATAGATACCAAAATTTAAAGGTGTGGGATCCGTATTTTGCCTAGAAAATAAAAAGGCAGTCCACAAGTCTGAAATAATTGGGAACCACTGCTGTAATAGATTGTAAAATGTATTCAATTTCAGCGTATTCCGAATCTCACCGGACCGGTGGACAACAATGATGTCACTCTGCAGCGAAATAGGAACAAAACTGCTGGAAGGTTGAATGGCTATCATGACGGCTGTATAAGTTGTTGCCTGTGTTACGCTAGCAAGATTTTGCGAAATTTCAGTACTGTCATCTCGTTCAAAGAAAAAAAGAGCATAAACAATTTACTTCTTGAACCAGTAGTAATAACTGGTCCTTTGACATGTTCGCTCATAAGCCATTAACATTTTGTTTTTACGTTATGCTCATTACAAACAATACAGCAGAACACACCGCCATGACACAATAGTGCACGATGTCATTCGTCTGCTAATTCCCGCCCTATAGAAGAACCAATCAGATTCACTGATGGCGGCTGATGGAGGCTGCCACCACCTCTGCAAGCTGATGGAACCGTTGCGATACCGGTGGAGCATCGTGATGTCATCAGATTGCTCAGCGCTGAGACTCGGAATACGCTCTTTGGTAAATCTTAAAAAAAAAATAGCGTCTTTTGTTCGCGAGCTCATCTTATTTGAGGGTGTCAGAAGCAAAGGTGTATAAGTGCACTTAAGTTATTTGTGAGAAAATGTGGTTGAAAGTACTTACAATTTAGTAAATTCCGTGAAATGTTTTATTTCAATTTTAGTTCGTGACGTGGTTAAGAGATGTATTCCTTTGCCAACTAAATTTTAAATGTTTTAGTTTGTCTTGGATGCACTTAACTCATGTTTTCAGAAATGTCACTTGTACCTCTTTGCTTCTGACTCCGTTATTTGTGATCAAACTACAAACGTTAAGATGTAGAACCATCCAAACCGTCTCGTTCTAAGATAATGCTCCCTCAGCTGTGTAGGTACTTGTTGCGGTGTTGTGAGAGGAGGCCAGGCAGGGTAGGGGGTTGCTTGTGCTCCAGCAACGCATAATTGATAAGACGATGGTCGGAGGAAACTCAATTTGTGTCGCTTCATGTGTTACCTGGCTAACCAGAGCCTCCTCTCCCGCGAGTTCATCAAGACTTGTGCTAATGATACTGCTCTGGAGACCCGTTCTTTGCGTTTAAACGTCAATTAATACTCTGTAAACAAATATATCAAGCACTATTACCTAGATATAAGCGATTAATAGTTTTGTTACGCCCTTGGTACTTCGCTTACAGCGAAGAATCTGATTTAAGATTTTTAAAAAGGATTTCAGTCATAAGGGCGCCCTATGAAATGCACAATATTATGTAACTCATTGTTATTTATGGTTTAATGTAGTTTTAACATAGTTTAACACTAAATATCCTCCATTTTCACATACACTGTTCTACTGTTCTGTCGAATTAGAAAAATGAGTTTTAGTGTAAAGAATGCGTTATTGTGGTATACCGAAGTACGCGTGATATTTCTTTGCAGCAATTCTGCATTAACATTTGATGAAGGATGGATGGAGTGGAGAAAAATTCTCTCCTGCACCGGGACTCGGACCAGGGTTTTCAGCTCAGTTTCCATTTAGTGGCCAACCCTCATGCACTGTGTCACAGATGTGTGACAGTGGCACAATGTCCAACACACTATGTGCAGAGGTGCATTCATTACGAGTGACTAAGTGGCCGGGATGCGACAGAATGAGCTCCGTCTTAAATCACTAAGTGATTATTTACGCATAACATATTATTGTGATGTACCGATGACGTCACGTGTATCTTGTATCATAATGTAGTTATATGCACCAAATCTCTACACTCATGTTAGCCCCTCGTTCTAACATAACTCTCAAAAACAAAAATTCCAATACCTATCCAAGCAAAGGAGTTATAATAAGTGCACAAGATAAATGGGACATTCTGTATATTTTGGGAATTCAAACAAATGACATTACTGTCAATAACGATTAATTAATACGAATAGTGTAGAGAAGATACGCAAGCACATACATTTATATACAGTCTATTATAGTAGATGTTCCAATTCTATGTCACTTTAATTTTAATAACATGAGAGTTATATAGCGTCATCTAATGCTAAATAAAGTAGATACAGTAATATCAATCCAACTCAATAAACTGAATGTTAACATTTAGTCACTATCAACTACAGCTTACAAGCTTTCACTATGTAATTTAATGAAGCCATCAAACGGAACTCAATATATTGTGTTTAATAAACAAACAGCTATAAATAAAATTCAACATACTAGTGTCTGGCATAATAAAGAGGAAAATGAGTGTCACAAAGTTCACGCATTTTCTCATCATACCTTCACAAGTTTTGTAACAATTCAGTAGACTACTCTTGTCATGGTATAAATTACATTTTTCTGTTCCTGGTTTACTATCATCAAATGTCATTTAAAATGGACACAAGTGAGAGCATTTAATCTACACTCAAAAAAGAAGAGAACTCTCGTTTTCCGAAATACGTAAGAAACGTATTCTTTATCAGTGTAAACCCACCGCCAGAGGTACACTCTGAACAGTCTCTGATGAACTAAGTGACCTATGCATTCGGGACTGACGACATTTGTGATCAAGTTCGTAAAGTTAGAGCTAATAAAAGCAGCAATGGTTATTAGAGGAGAAAAATTCGTTCTGGCGCCGGGAATCGAACCGAGGTCCTTAATTATACGTACCAAGTGCTCTAACCACTGAGCTACTCCGAAGTTCAATCCACAGCATCGGATAGAATCCCTCTCCTATAGTGTTTTTACCTTTGTGGCCTGACTCCAAGTTCGACATATAGCCTACAGGTTGTTAAAAAAAAGTATCCAATATTTTAGGAGGTGCTAGTTGTGTATGCATCAAAACAAGAAAAATATGTGTAATAAACATGGGTCCTAAAACGCATACTTTCTGACATCTGAACACTTGTTCATAGGAGGTGCTCAATGTGACATCCATTTATGGCAATGCATTCCTCTGCCCTTCGGCATAAGGAATCACGCACTCTTTGAAATTGACCTGGTTGTTCTTGATAACCAAAAGTCTAGGGGATTTAGATTTGAGGAATGAGCAGGCCAAGGTGTGGGGCTTCCCCAATCAATCCAGCGGTCCTGAAATGTCAGCGTCAGGTGTTCGCGCTCATTGCGGATAAAATGTGCTGGTGTGCCATCATGCATGAACCACATCTGTAGTCTTTGCTGACATGGCACATACTCAAGCAAGGTAGGCAATACATTAATTAGAAAGTCCTGATAACGACCCCCAGTTAATCTCTGTGGTAGCACGTATGGCCCTTAATCTTTCGCCAAGAACGCCTGCACGAAAGTTGATTGAGAATCGGTGCCGATGCCTTGCTTCTTCAACTGCATGGGAATTTTCATCAGCCCACACATGCTGATTACGAAAATTCACAACACCATCTCAGCTGAACCCCGCTCATATCCGCAACCTAACATTTCTTTTCAGAATTCATTGCGACGTATACGTATTCCATACTAGGGGTGTCAACTTCGGTATGATTATCTGGTAGCCTGCTGTATTGTAGGACAAAAAAATGCATTGCTATAAAAGGAAGTCATGTTGAACACCTTCTATGAACAAGTGTTCAGATCTCAGAAAGTATGTGTTGTAGGACCCATGTTTATTAGACACTTTTTCTTGTTTCGATGCATACTAGCAGCTGCTAAATTATTAGATAATTTTTTAACACTCTGTATGTTGACATAATTCAGTCAACTGCCATTAACAATAACCATTGTTACCATAACAGATATATTCTATAGGACAAAAATTAATCTTTACAGAGATTCTTCGCCCAACTGTGCATAATACTGTGGAATGCCGGACACCAAGTCACTCAATTGACTTTGAGATAGGTAGGCAAATTATCCAATCAAAGATAAGTTATTCAGGCGATCACATTTCTGTTGAAATCTTTGTCTCAAGGGTCTGAGATAAACAAAATATATTGTTCCAACAGTCTAAGAAAATCAGAAAACATGATAAAGTCAAGTTTATTTAAAATACGGTTTAGAAACGCATCTTGAAGCCGCGTAACCCTTTTCAGTGTCTCGCGGTCACCAGATTGGAAGACGCTGTTCTACATCATTCACCTACATCTAGGAAGATTTTACAAACTTGCCAAGAAATTAGATTAAGCACCTAGGGAATTTGAAGTTTAGTATTCATCGCAACTTTTCAATTTTATAAGTTGTGAGTTTAAGGATTTGCCAAGTTCCCGAAATAACAATTTAAATTGGTCTCTTGGATTTTAAAGTTTTACTGCTACCTTAGAGTGTAGCGTATACACGCAGACAAGAAATCAAATTGCTAAGAGCCAACAACACAGCGTAGTTGATGCATCCTAGAGAGGGAACAAAAAAATGCGTGTGTAAGATGTTGTCTGCCATGATTCATTTTAATTGCGCAGTTATAGCAAACACGAGGAAGACTCGGCTCATTAGATTTATGGACTGAGCCGACACTTTGCTCCAAGTTGAGCCATTTATAAGCATTAGGCGGTGGGGAGAAAGAAATTGTTTCAAACTTCTCAAGACGCGAGTACATCGTTTTTTAAACCGAGCCACCATCTCTCATATAGCGGCGAATATATCACTCGCAGACACATTTCAACGCCACAAACAGAAGAGATGTGCACACTGTACACCGCGGTATGGAAAAGGCTCTGTAGGATAAGGACTACGATTGCGTTGGCTTGGCTTTTCGAGGGCTGAATCCGAAATGAGATCTTGTATTTTCCACATGCACAGCGACAAAGGAATTAAAAGGAGAATAGGACAAGCTTGGAGAAAATTCTGGAGCTTGAAATTCATACTGACTGATACATCCCTGAAGGCAAGCCTGAAAGTGGAGGTGTTCGAAAAACGTGTTCTTCCTGTGCTTCTTTATGGCTGTCAAACATAGTCTTTGAACGAGAAGCTGAGACAGATGGTAAAAGTCTGCTAGAGAAAAATGGAGCGAAAAGTAATGCAAGTGAAGCTAAAAGACCGAATCCGCAATGTGAACCTAAGGAAGAACACGGGCATGAAAGACGCAGTACAGGTTGCAGACGAACTTAAATGGAATTGGGAAGACCACGTAGCTAGGATACGTGACACCCAGTGGACATACAGAGTGACCATGTGGGACCCCTGGATAGGGAAGAGAAGTGCAGGTAGACAGAGAACCAGATGTGCGGATACTTTCACACAGAGAGTGGAGAAGCAGAGGACGAGGCGCGCAAGAAGCAGATCAACATGGAAAAAACTGTCGAAGGAAACATCAATCGGTGGAAAGTGAAATGTGTTCTGAAGTGCCAGCAGCAACGCGAATGATAATGTGAATAGTGAAATGATGCAAAGTCCGCGGCAGAATCAGTGAATAGTGATCGTAAGCCAGTGAAAGTGCTTCATACCAACACGAGAGACGATGAACAAGAGAACAAGGTCGAACATTCTCTAGGCTAAATCACCTGAAGAGTGAATCAGAGCTACCCTGCCTACATCGGGAGGCCTTAGCCCTCAAGGGATGTCATAAGCTAAATCCTAACTTTCGCTTGCTCTGGCCCGTTGTGCGCCCTACATATATGGTGATCCATGAAGACAACATGCAGCTTATAAATGTGTTCTCTGTACGTAATTTTGAGTAAAAAATTCATATGAACATAGATCAAATAATAATAATAATGATAATAATAATAATAATAATAATAATAATAATAATAATAATAATAGATCAGAATGAAGGGGGGAAAGCAACGGTGAATTGTTCAATGTTTGAGATGTTTGGCATTTTTCCCTTGCTAAGAAAATGCACGAAGTAACACCACTAGAAAGCAGTAGTAGTTCGTTTCCCTGCACCATTAGATGGCAATAGCAATTCAATTTGTCTCACTCATTCACACTACATTCATTTAGGTTATTTTTGGCATTACAAATATAGACCCTCCCATGTCAACAATATGTTGCCAAATCTTTGGAAGACGACGGACTCCATCTGCAGCATCACTTCTGATGCGCTCTCTCTCTCTCTCTCTCTCTCTCACTGATCGATATACAGCTCTTTGGATTTCAACTGTTGATTGAATACAAATGCATCGCTTTCACACATCTTGCAAGAGTTCGGTATGGTTGAACTACTCTCCCATAAGTTTCATGTAATGCCATAAAGCACTGAGTTGCATTTTTTCCTCTTGCAACTTGTATTTCTATGGAGCATTTTTTATAACTACTGAACAACTTTAGGTTGGTATTATTCAATACAAATCAGAAACAAGTATTCACAAAATATGGTTACTTAAAGATTTTTAATATTAGGCTACTATGCAACAATTGTTCCTCTACTACGTACTGAAAGATTCCTATGCTCACCGCTAAGAGCGCTGATTTATAGTATTGTTGCCATTATTTATTGAATGTCCTAGTGTTATCCTCTATTTATTTTGTCCGCTGGTTGAGCGAAAGAGAAGACTTCACGGCCTTAACTCCCACAGAATAAATAAAGCATTATTATTATTATTATTATTATTATTATTATTATTATTATTAGTAGTATTATTATTATTAGTATTATTATTATTACCTTGGTCAAATCATAAGAATTTTAACAGAATGTGTAAAAACAAATACACTACTGTTACAAGTACAGGGTCCGGCAGAATGATCTCCCCGATTTGAATTGGCCGCCATACAGTTTCTTGATGGTTGCGCTAGAGTGGCATATGTGTATGAGCAGCACAAGCAATGTCATTGCAGTTACTATCATGGCGTGTACATGTGAACAACGTGCATTTTGTTGTTGAGTATTTTTTTCCCATTTTAGAATAGATTGATACGAAAGAATTTCTGATAAAGATACCCTATTGATATGGTTGAGATGCATCAGATAAAAGGTTGAATTTTCAGATAGAATTTGTCCGGTAGATGTCGCAATGTTCAGGCTCCCGAGAATATCACAGCAATGAAGAGTGTTGTTACCACATCGCCACGACGCGACGCGACGTTCAGCCATTAAACATGCTCTGGCATTGGGAATATCTGATCGGAGGGTCAGACGAATCTTACACCTAGACCACAGTCTACTATATACAGTCACGAAGCTTGAGTTTTGAGGGTGCTAGAAACAATAGACTGTGACGATACTATTTTGCATTGCCTGTAATGAGGCGATATTAGCGATCCTAGTGGTGAGCAACTACCTAACGTTTGCATATTTACTACGTATTGAGCTTCGCGACTGTATATACTAGACTGTGCCTAGACCTCAAGTTCTATCCCTACAAGTTATGGTTGTTCAGGACCTTCGGCAACGTGACTGGCATCAACCGTCAAGATGCTTGCGAGACCATATTGGAAAATATTCCAGTAGAGATGGGTAGAAAATAACACAACAGTTATTTTGGAACTGTTCCGGTCTCGGAACTGTTGCAAAAATGAAGAGTAGGTCGGAATCTCCTGTTCCGAAATAACACTGTTCCGACTCCGAGCTGCTCACTTGTCCAGCTGTTGCGGCCCGCAGTACTGCGTGGCGCAAGGCATGTTCCGACTCCGAGACAACGGAGAACATGAACCATGACAGCTCCGGCTACACTGTTCTCGTTGTTCTTTATGTTGTACTTGGAACTTCGTTGGAACAAGTTGGAACTTGGAACTCTCACGTGGATTGGTGGGGAAGCATGGAAATTTAAATCCTTGGTGTGTGGTCATGAGTAATGACACCAATGACACAGAGTGAGGTGCGATGCGAAGTTAAAATTATTATACATCGGTACAGATGCGTTTCTAACATTTTACTAAGCCAGTTTAGGGATTTCAGGTTTCACTACTGCTAATATATGAATATATGGTTATATCTTTTTTAGTATTTATGAAATTATAATGCAATTATTATTATTATTATTATTATTATTATTATTATTATTATTATTATTATTATTATTATTATTATTATTATAACTAAGCATTAAGAAAAGTAAAAATCAGTATTAACGATTTTAGTTCTTTTTACTACGTAATACGGAGAACAGAAATTACATGTTACACGCTTCAAATGTCATGTCAAATTTTTGAGTTGGTTACCGTATCATTATGACTTCATGTACCAAAAGTAAGTGTTGCATTCTGACCTTGTATTCAACAGCTGTTTATTTACTAAACATGAAGCTTCTGCTCCCATAGACCTACACACCTAGTTTCCAAAATCGATTCGAATGTGCGTTGGAATGTCATCTATTGAGAAGCATGTGTGTTATGCCATGCCGATAACGTATTTCAAGAGGAGTCCGAGCGATGAGCGCTCCAACGCTATATGGAAGCAGCTTGGGGAATAGGGAAGGTACTCTTTTGAACGACTCCTCAAAAGGAGCGAGAGTCAAAGAAATGACTTCGCATCAATGAACGATTAAGACTTTTCTTTAATTGTAACTGTTATTTTGGAACTGTTGTTTGGAAAACAGTATTTTTCCAAAACCGGAACAGTAAGAACTGTTCCGAGAAAAGAACAACTTGGCCCATCACTGTGTTCCAGGCGATGCTGTTGTGCTCAGTAATGACTAAGCTCATTTTCATTTGTCGGGCTGCGTCAACAAACAAAACATTCCATATTGGTCCCCAGAAAATCCTCGAGAAATGCATCAGCCACCTCTCCACAGCGAGCGTGTTACTGTTTTGTGTGCTGTTGCACAATTTGGAATAACAGAGCCATGCTTTTTTGAGGAAGAAGGACGCACGTCACTGTTCGAGGACTGTATAGCTCGTGAGTGCAAGCATTTGGACGACATTATCTTTCAAACAAAGTGATGTCAAAATGACAAACATTCTTCTGTGAGATGATAAAATAAAATCTTGAATTGTTGCTCTTGTTATTTATGTTTCGGGGAGATCATTCTGCCGGACCGTGTATTTAAAGTGCACTTACAATTCAATAAATAAATAAATAAATATATATATATATATATATATATATATATATATATATATATATCACTAATTGTTTACTTCCATTTATTTGTACAGATAATTTGTGACGCCGTTTCTTTGTAGCCTCTCTGAGAGAGGATGTGATGTGACAGTTACTATACCGGATGTTGACTTCAATAATGTAGGGAGAGTTGGGTAGTATCGGACAGTGCGTTTCTTTCATCTACCACACGATGATAGTACCTGAATAACATGGTTACATTTCTGTGATGTCGTATACAGAAACGTAACCATGTCATTCAGGTACTACCATATGGTGGTAGATGAAAGAAACGCACTGTCCGATATTACCCAATGTCCGATACTACCCAACTCTCCCCTACAGGTATAAAATTTTTGTGGATTGACTAATGGAAATTACTCTGTCGGTTCTATTCATACCAGCGGGGCAGAGGGCGTGTGTGAGCAGTCGAGTGCACTCAGAAAGTCGCGACTGACGGCAAATTAAGTTGTGGAGAATTGCCAAACTGAATTACAGAAAAGTAACGCCGCACACATTCACTTGGCAAGTTTCCCCACTGCCCATATGTGCGGGATGGGGTGTGGAGATGGTGATGTGGGAGTTCCATTTTCTTCACAGCCACTTAAACTCGGGCGGACTGTTACAGAAACGCAGCACTTGTGGTCCACATACTTTGCCATCGTGACTAGTTCACTGAGTCGTATAGTGAAAACATACCAACTTGAGAGGAAGTCTTCTGTAGGTTAATAATTCTGTCTAGAAATAAAACTGGCATAAGAAATCCTCGTTCAGTGAATTAATAGGTTTGTTTTTTCAGCAAGCAATTCATAACGCGTTACGAACTATTACCGAATATCTTTCGACGCATGTCGCGAAGCTTCAGTTGCTGAGAGTACTAGAAACAATAGACTGTGCAAGTACTATTTCGCATTGTCTGTGATGAGGCGATACTAGCGATTCCATTGGTTAGCAACTATCTATGGATGCATATTTACTACGTATTGAGCTTCGTCACTGTGGTATACTTGAGAATGTTCTCAGAACTATTCTCCGCGGCAAACCTTCTGCATATGATCTTCAGCGACTTCACAGCTCCCGCGAATCGGAGGAGTGCAGCATTGTCTAATAAAGTAATATCAACTGTCAAAGGGAACTTGGCGGTGGGTCATTTATTTGTATGTATGTATTTATTTACACTGCAAGTGGGCAAGCACCCGGTGGCAGTGGTATATACAATATTAACAATACACAGTTAAAATGATAAGCAATACACAATAAAATTTACAATACATAATACAATTTACAACACATATACAATTTTACACACAATACAATAAGAATACACAATACAATTTAACACAATAATAATAAAACATAAAATAAAACACTTACTTTTACAACACAACCTACATAATTATGTATAGGTCCTACATAAGTTTCAATAGTCTTTCACTTTACTCTCATCTCATTCCCTGTAGTGGCACTATGACGCATTTCACTGACACTTTAGCACACATTTCACTGACACTCTGTAACAAATTTCACTGACACTATAGAACACATTTCATTGACGCTATAAATTATCACTGATCGGAACTGTTCCCTGCACTGTAAAACCATAACTTCACTGACTCACCTTGCTTCACTGATACAACAGTTCAAATAAGTCAAATAATTGCATTCTTATGCATACTTATAAACAGAACTACATTTAAACTAAACATTTCTAGTCTAAGGCCCTCTTACACGCTAGTTTTAAATAATTTACAATTCAAACCAAGGAAGTAAACTCGTAAGGCTAGATAAATACATGTCACCTTAAAAAATTAAATGTTGAATGTCACCTTAATTTTAATTTTCACTTTATACACAACTCTTTAAATTATTCTTGAATCTCCTTAAGGAAGGACAGCCCTCAAAGACCGCTGCAGGTAGGTCATTCCAATCATTTAGTTCTGTTTAAAAATGAGAATTTACCTACATCCGTTTTCTGTTTCCTACATTTGATTTTAAAATCATGATCGTTCCTACCATAGTACGTTGGCTTTTCTAACCGAGCCGTTATGTCTACCCATGCTTTCTGACCTAGATGTGCTCTATAAAGTGATGTTATTCTAGTTTTCCTACGTCTGTTTTCCAAAGTTTCCCATTTAAGTTCTTTTATCGTATCGTTCTCATCTTCTGTTTTACCTTTAACAAATTTAGCTGCCCTATACTGGATTCTTTCTAAGGAATTTATCTGATATATTCTATAGGGATCCCAACACGTAGTTCCGTATTCCATTAACGGTCGCACTAATGTTAGATATGCTATTTCCCTCGATTTGGGGCTAGCCTTTCTCAAGATTCTCATAATAAAGTGAAGTGCCCTCCATGCTTTGCCTGTAACATTATCAACATGCTCTCCCCAAGAAAGTTTGGAGTTTAAATACACTCCTAGGTATTTACAACATTGTTCTTGCGGAATTACAACACCACTGAATTCGTAATTAAGACTAGGTTTCCTCTCGGGTTTTACAAAATGTTATAGATTTACTTTTAGAACCATTTATTTTCATCCTATGCTTTAACGCCCAGTTGTAAATGTTATTCAAGTCTGTTTGAATAGCATCTACATCTGAATTATTTCTAATCTTTCTATAGATAATGCAGTCGTCTGCAAATAGCCTTACATTTGATGTAATATCCTGGCATAGGTCATTTATGTATATTATAAAGAGTAATGGACCCAGAACGCTGCCCTGTGGCACCCCTGAACTTATATTTCCAATTTCCGATATTTTATAACCTACTCTAACTCTCTGGGTTCTACCTTTTAAGAATTCTTGGATCCATAGCACCACTCTTTTATCTATTCCTAGCCTACTTAACTTATCTATTAATATGTCATGTGGCACCAAATCAAATGCTTTCGAAAAGTCAATCACAACTGCATCGATTCTTCCGCCTCTATCTACCTCTTCAGCTAGATCCTGAACCAGCGACGTAATTTGACTATCACATGAGAAGCCTTCCCTAAAACCATGCTGGCGGTTGTAAAACCAGTCTTTCGCATTTAGAACATGACGAATATAATCCGATATCAAATGCTCCATGACTTTACATACGACAGATGTAAGGCTAATCGGTCTGTAGTTTCCGACATCTAATTTATTTCCACCTTTATGTATGGGTACCACTATAGCTGATTTCCAGTCACATGGAATAGCTGCATTGTTTATGGAAACATGAAATATACGCATTAAGTATGGAATTATGGCCTCGGAACCTAATTTAAGAATCTCTGTAGCAATACTATCTGGTCCTCGAGACTTCCGATTTTTTAATTTCGTTATTCTCTCTCAAACCCTTTTGGAAGTTATTTTGAAAGTCGAATTTGGTTCACATTCACGGTCTGTGACACAACCACTCCTATCAGCGGGATGATTATTATTATTATTATTATTATTATTATTATTATTATTATTATTATTATTATTATTATTTAATTATGAAAGTCAGTACCTTGCCAGATATAAAGAGTAATTTTAAGTCAAACCGTTTCCTCTGTACAATTATTACAAGGATATGGGTTATAGCAAAATGTTCGATCCTAACGCATTCCGGAGTAGCGCTATTGTTTAAAACGCATCACTCAAGACATGTAGATACAAGAAAACAGACAACACGGTCAAGCTGACACACTCTTATCATTCTTCCTCTGTATTTATATTTGCACAAAAAGCAGGTTATTACTCGTTCATGTGAAAAGAATATTTCTGTTATACTTTGTCATCCATTAAAGCAAATGGTAGTGATAAAAGAGAGGCAAAAGATTGTGTTTTACGCAGACCAAGCACAATTGATATTTAGAGTTTACGACCTTTTTTTTGTATTCCAGCGTTCTTCCTCTTTTAACACACAAAAGGCTGAGTCTTGAGTCCTTCGATAAAGCGAAAACAGTCGTTTAACTCGCCGTAACTCGGACACCATTTAATATTTTGAGTAGCAATAACTTTTTAAAGTAGCCTAATTTCCATTCTTTTTCAAGATTTCTCTCACTTTGATCCCCCATCTAACGTGAAAAAAGAAAAAAGTTTGCCGCTTACCAACTTTTGAAGGTGTAAATGTCTATTTTCAACATATCACTTCGAAGTTACTATTTTTTTTCTGTTTCCAAAAAAATATTTTGATTTCGATTTATTTCTATGCTCCCCTCAGACATTCACGTATCAATCATAAAAATTACAGCTCGATTGATTATCTTAGGAGCTATAACGCGATAAATATTAAAGCAGCGGAAAACTGATTTCTCCCTCCCTCCGGCTCAGGTATTGCCGTCTCTCTCTCACACGAGACGTCACTCTCTCCCTCGAGCCATCTACATTACAAAGCCGCAGCCAACTCCGATTGTTTTCCTCATATGCAGGAGATGTGCCGCAGAGAATAGTTCGGGATTTTACGTTCTTGGAACGTTTCTTGAACTGTTCTCTCACTGCCTTCGAAGTTTCTTCTCATATTAAAATTATATTCATGTTCCGAAATTAATTCGTCATAAAATATATTACTATCACTTTCCAAATCACTCATGATCGACTATTTTTTAATTTTAACCTGCCCAATTTCGAAGCAATTTAACCTTAAGCTCAGATTAAGCCATCTGCGCATGCGTCAGCGGTTTAGAATTCCCAGCTCCTGCTCATAATCGAGAACTGATTTCATTTGTTCCGAACTAGTTCAAGGCACGTTGGAACAGGAAACTGGGAGTTCACAATCGGTTCAGAATTAATTCAAGTCTTGTTGCAACACACATTGAGATACTCTGCATCAGCAGGCAGTTCAGAATCGATTCTGAACCGTGCTGGAACAAATCTAATAATTATTATTAAAATTCAACGTTAGAAACAGTTTTACTTCAAGTTACCAATTTTTACTATGTGGTTGCTAGGTTACAATGTGGTATCAATACAAGAACGAAGAAGTGCAAATTGAAAATAAGTTATTTTTTTATAGCCTATATAATTTCAAGAATGGAATGGTGAAAATGATGCAGATATTACATGCAACTTCACTTGGTTTTTATAAAATAGATCATATTCGTGACTCAAATAGAGTGTTACCATAGTCTAGTATATACAGTCAGGAAGCTCAATACGTAGGTTGCAAAATTTGTATAACAAATGGACGATTGAGTACGTCAAAATTAAAGTACTATTTAGTGCATATTCTGCATGTATTGATGTAATGCAATGTCTCTGCCATAGTAATCAGCCACTGTACACTCACCTTGCTTTACAGCACTGTTTTGAATGATGTAATATACATGACGGAGTAACAGATGTGGCAGGTAACAGACATGACAAAGCAAACATAAGCATGTGCTAACCTAAAATTTTTTTGCTTAAAAATTTTCAAAATAGCAACTTAACTACTGCACACGTGTATTATTATATCCTCTTGATCCTTGACTTTATATGTTGTTATTTGTGGAAAACACAACACAAACAGATCTAACAGAGTAAAAAAGCACGCTTAGACTAAAACATAAAGCTAGAGTATGACACACAATCTCGCCAAATCAAAATGGATGAACATAGCAGTACAATCAAAATGACTCTTTGTGCATCATCTTGGCTTGTGCTGACATCTATGGGATTTCTTTTTCAACTGTGTATCCATAAGAACAGAATAGTGTAACAGACCTGACTGACTTACTGGACTAGAGTTATGCAATAATATTTAAGGAAATACAAACTGAGATATAAAGTAATAAGTTTTGATAATATCAAATGTTTCTTTGATATTTTCTCAATTACATTATTAAACAAACCTTATCTGGACATAATCATGCTCCATTTTAAAAACGTAACTAGTATGGACACAGCATTTTAGCTGTTACCATGAACATTTTATTTTATTCTCGTGAAATATTTCACATGAAGGAAATAATTCTTGTGACGTTTCCTACATTAGTATTGAAACTACCCACTGTTAGGAATTTATAACTCTATCGTTATAAATGTAATAATGGGAAGAGTAAGAATTGATGGACGTCATTTGGTATATAAATTCTGCAAATGACCATAGTTGCTAACCACTAGGATCGCTACTATCGCCTCATCACATACAATGTGAAACAGTACCGGCACAGTCTGTTGTTCATAGTACCCTCAGCAACTCAAGCTTCGTGACTGTATATACTAGACTGTGGTGTTACCTTGTTAAATCACTGATATCTTATTAAACGTTTTCATTTAATAGGCAACTACAACATGTAAGTTGTAACAGAGTGAATGCTTGAATTTTTGTTCAGCT
Source organism: Periplaneta americana (assembly GCF_040183065.1). Taxonomy (NCBI): domain Eukaryota; kingdom Metazoa; phylum Arthropoda; class Insecta; order Blattodea; family Blattidae; genus Periplaneta; species Periplaneta americana. Next base: position 154,304,306 of record NC_091120.1, on the reverse strand, counting down.
TCCTCTCAGATTATTGATTCTCTTTAAAAAGTGTTTTACGAAGGAGTGATGAGACAAAATTAATTTGATGGTCTAACATGATGAAAGAGAGATCTGATCAAAGTGTCCCGCACCTTTCGCTTCATTTCCCTTTATTATACTCCACCGGAAATTTCCTTCATTCTCGCACGTGTTCGCATGGTATTGTCATTTTCTTCTGAATAAGCGCCGCTTCCTACCGTTCAGCTGTTTTTCCTTACAGTTGAATTGTCAAGCGTACGCGGTCAATGCAGAAGAAAGAAATCCCGATCGTTTCTTTAAGAACACCGCTAATTGAAGTAGTTAGCAGTGCCTTAGGAACAAAAAGACTTGATTAGCTTCTGCAAGGTCTGTGAGCATTACTACACGATCCACCCGAGTTGTAGGGTTTCATGACATTCCTTTCTTAAATGACATGAACTCTGGTGTCAATTTTCTAATGCCAAGTTAGCACAATCTAGTTCAACTACGTAGCTTGTTACGAAACAGAATCGTGCTGATCCCAAAGTGACATAAGAAAATCGCCCATGAGGCTGTTTCATATTATTTCCATTAATTACAATTTAAACTTCTTAAGTACGTTTCATTAAAACATCTGTGCTAAGTACAACGTTATTCAAAAGATAGGAAATATTTGAAATACCTCTAAGTTTGTTAGGAAGTAAAGATACAGAAAATTAAAAATACAACTTTGTTCATAAAAAGAGTGGGATTTATTCAGGCATAAATCAATTTATAACAATACTCCACTCTCTGTTGAGTAGCTCATCTGCTGACACTCTGCAACTTCATACTCTGCATGTTTCATATTATTAATTTTGATTAATTTTTGGGACTTCTTGTAAAAGCATCGCAATGTTTACATCGCATTCTGCGGACCTAGATCTAGGACAATTTTTATCTGCCTAGGATTCAGTATTTTCAAACGTTTTACAAGCTTCCAAAATCACAATTTTCAGGATCCATACCTGAATTCATTTCCAGTTCTTAATCTTCTCAGTGCTCTGGAACAGTCCCTGTTACATCCATAGTAACGCTGAATGACACCAATTAACAGTTTTAGAGCCAAACTATTATTTTTATACCATTTTTCAACAAAAAAAAACGCACATTTACTCGCCCAATAATTTCTTGAATTGTTGTTGACTTGTTATATATTTTCCATGACAACAAAAGTGAAACAATTGAATGACCGTGTTCTTTTATGAAAAAAAAATTGTATTATTATTTTCCATGAACTTGCACTTTACCACAAATACGGGAAAATGGAAGAACAGACGAGCAGACGAGAGAAAAGATTCGAGAACAAGTAAGAAAAGACGGTCATATGAGAGAACAGAGTGGAGATGGAGAAACAGACAGGAGAACAGTTGGAGACAATTGAGAAAAAACGGGCATATAGAAGACCAGACGGACAGACGAGAGAATGGAGGACAGATGGTACAACAGATAGGGAAACAGTTTGACAGAGACAAGAACAGATTGGCAGATGAGAGATTAGGGAGCAGATGGAAGAATAGATAGTAGAACAGTTGGACAGGAGTAAGAAAAGACGGAGAAATTATGGAACAGACGGGCAGATGGTAGAACAGGTGAACAGACGGGAGAACAAAGGGCAGATAGCACAGAAGGAGAATAGTTGGACAGAAGTAACGAATGAGTGGTAGATGAAAGAACAAACAAAAGAAGAGCTGGAAAGAAGTTAGTAAGAAAAATGAGCAGATGGAAGAAGAGCAGGGAGAACAGTTGGACAGAAGTAAGAAAAGGGACAGATAAAGAACAGACGAAAGAACAGTTTGGCAGAATAAGAAAAGACGGGAAGGTGGAAGAACAGACAGTAGAATAGTTTGACAGGAGTAAAAAACGAATGGCAGATGGAAGAATAGAAAGCAGATAGAGACACAGACGGGAAAACAGTTAGGCAGTAATAAGAAACGAGTGGCAGATGGAAGAACAGACCGGCAAACGAGACGACAGACGGCAGATGGAAGAACAGGCAGGAGAACAGTTGAAAACAAGTTAGTAAGAAAAATGGGCAGACAGAAGGAGAGACGGGAGAACAGTTAGGCAGAAATAAGAAAAATGGACAGATGGAAGAACAGACGGGAGAACAGTTTGACAGAAGTAAAAAAAGATGAGCAGGTAGATAGATAGATAGATAGATAGATAGATAGATAGATAGATAGATAGATAGATAGATAGATAGATAGATAGATAGATAGATAGATAGATAGATAGATAGATAGATAGATAGATAGATAGATAGATAGACGGAAGACAAATGGGAAAGTAGAGTGACGGATGAGAGGCATTCAGGCAGACAACAGGATAGAAAGACGAATTACTGAAAGACGGAAGAGCAGAGGGTAGAACGAGCAGATGGGTGAAAGAACGGGTTAAATAAGTAAGAACAAATGGTGAGAATTAAAAACAAAAAGCCAGACTGGAATAGAGAAGAGGGCGACGGGTAGACGGTTGGGAGGCCATTGATGCAGATAGCTGGACGGAGAGACGGATGACGGAAAGGCAAAAGGAAGAACGCACGGGCATACAGAAGAATGGACGGACATATGGAAAAACAGATGGAGTACAAAAGATTGGACGGGCATAGAAAAAACGTACGTACAGAAGTAAGAACGGATGCGCAGACAATAAATGAACGAACATGCAGGAAAACGTATTTGCAGACGAAAGAACAAAAGCATAGACGGTAGAGTATGCGAGCATGTAGAAAAATGGACGGGCTTATCAAAGAACGGACGCACAGACGGAAAAACGGACGTTCATACGGAAAAATGGTCGGAAATTTAGAAGACTGGACGGTTATAGTGAAGAATGGACTGGAAAGTATACCGGAAAACATACACGTAGACAAAATAAGAACGCGCAAACGGAAGAACGGAAGGGGAGAGACGGAAGAATAGACGAACATATAGAAGAACAGACGAGCTTACAGAAGAACTGACGCACAACGAATACATAGAAGGAAGAACGGAGGTGCAGATGGAAGAACGGACAAGCATAAGAAGAACCGACATGCATATGGAAGAACGCATAAGCAGACGTAAGAACAGAGGGATATACTGAATATTTAACTGGTACAGTCAACTCCGGTTATAGTGAACCTCTGCGAACTTGCATATTTCGTTCACTATATCCGAAGTTCACTAAGTCTGAAGTATCTGTCCCCTAACCTTAAATGATAGGAATGAATGAAACTGTGAACATGAAAATGAAATACTATACAGTAATTTAAATATTTCAATTTTGTAGAATGGATTACACTGTATAGCCTACTGTATACTGTTACAGTTGATTTACTTAAACTGTGCTGTCGACCCACGTCAGCTTGCGAAAGACCACGTTCAATGTCACTTATAATATTCGCCTTATCTTCCAAAGAAAACACTTTACGAATCGACATTTTTATACAGTACATTCACTGTTGGAACACTAGAAACAGACTTATCAGGTAGAAATGACGAAAGCTGTTACGGTGTGACTACGTACTTAGCCTTGGAATTTCCCGGGTCACTTAATGAAAACTGGGAGAGGGTTGATGGAGTTTGAGAGCCATCGGAATCTTACCTTCATTTGTGCTATGGACATAATGTCCGTCCCCTTTTAATAAAAGAGGGCAATTTCATTTTCCGTTGTTTCGATGCTATCCATCACAATTAAAATGTTTCTGAGAATAAAAGACAACTCTTTGACGCTGGAGGATTAGAAATAACAGTAGAGTGGTGTGTCTGAGAACAGAATGGTAATCCTTCGACGGTGGAGTGAGGCAAGGTCGTCACGTGTTGTCTTGATTTACAGTACAGCTCATTATCAAGGAATCGCTAATCCTACCTTTGTCGTTTCAATAAAGGAGTTAGAAACTTAGAATGTTGTTCTCAATCCATTCTTTCAATTTTATACAAGACGGTCTGACTTCAAATAAGAATTTGTCACGATACAACTCTTGT